>NC_139940.1:29390822-29500822 GCF_963454915.1 Gymnoscopelus microlampas | reverse complement strand
GCACTATTAGTCCTGCTGCCTTTTTCTACTTGCAGGGACTTGTCCTGAGCATTACCCCTCAGGGGAAGGATGTAGGATGTGGGGGACAGGAGATGATCCACTAAACAATACTAACATTGTGTCTCCAGGGAATATAGGACAGAACCTGTGAATGGCTGTTTTGAAATATTTGTTTATTTTGTCTTAAATAATTATCAATGCACACTTGCACAGTGTTTCATAGTGTTTCAATGATTCAGATTTCACCCATTTAGATGGATGTTCTTTCTGGCATTATCAGTTTAGTTATTTTGTTGTGTAGTAGGCTACATTTTATAGGCTACAGTATGTCTTTAACTATAGTCTCAGGCTTACACTTTCCAGAAGGTGGCATGCCCGTTTCCTGTTCATTTCCCCATAGCTTTGTTTGATTGGCTCAGCAGCAATTAATCAAATTAATCTAGGGATGGGACGATATGAAAATTACATATCACGAATATTGTGGCAAAAATAATTGCGATTAACGATATTATCGCGATAAGGACTAGGGGGTCCTCAGAGTTACTACAGGGGGTCTGCCAAATCTTTGTGTGATAAGAACCTTTTCTTTATCTTTTTAGCAGCTGCAAAGCTGCTCTAGAAAGAGATAAGGGCATCGTCATCCGCGACACCTATTTGTCATTGGCTGTCCTGGCTGTCCTTCACTACTTTAAGCCAATGGGGACACTTCCCCGTTTAAGCCAATGGGGAGACGGCCCGTCGTCCGCAGTGGATAAACCGCGGTTGAAATAATGCGGGAATTAAATTAATGATATCAATCTATAGGCCTATTATAGCTTTTAAAAAGCACAAAATCTCGCCAGAAATCTTGTAGTATTTTAATATTACGTCATTTTACATCAGGCACAAATTAGCCGCCAACTGCACGTTGCTTTACCGGCAAGGGGTCTTTGAACGGCAGGCAGCCAGTGTTCCCAGATTTTGCGAGAGAAATAAGCAGCCAGGTCTATGAAAACAAGCCCAAAACAAGCGCCAAATTAGCCCAAAAGTCGCTTATAAAAACAGACATGGCAACAAACTGTTGAAAGCGAAAGTAAAGTTTATGAAGCTCCGTCTTGTTGTTATCATAGATATGGATTGTATACAGTCACTACATCGCGAAAGACAGTGGTGAGTAACATTGTTTATAAGAAAACTAACGTAAGGAAAATAATAATATTTTGATGATAATTAACGCGGTTGGATGGCGGGTGGATAATGAACATGTATATGCGGATTTGGATGACGACAAACCCTATCCGCGCATCTCTAGTGCCCATATATGGAGCTGACTGATTTGTTTGCGCCTGATGCCATGATGACACATTGAGGTTAGACAACACACTCCATATTTGGGCGTAGCTGCATTGGGAACTCCATATATGGATATGGTTGAGTCATAGTGACATGAGCGTGGTGACATGGTCCGTCCACCTGCCCGCCAGCCAGCTGGTACTCCCTTAAGCCAATTTTAATATAAGAAAGATGTAGTGGGGTCCCTACTTCGTCCCTCTCTCAGTTAAGGAGTCCTTGGCCTGGAAAACGTTGAAGACCCCCGCTCTATGCCATAATATGCGTGATAGACGCACTGGGAGGCAAACTGGCCCCCGAAAGTTCAACGAAATGCATTGAAGTCGATGAGAGACAGCTGAATTAATAGCTTTTTTTAATGATTGCAACCTTTGTCAGATAATTGGTTTAGAAAAATTAAAGAAGACATATCACACTTTGTTTTCTAATCTCAAATGTTTCGATGTGTTCACATATAATTATATTGTTGTATTTAAAAAGCACAGAGTAAATTTCTGACTAGTATAGGCAGCATTCACTCAGGCACATATGTCACTTTTTTTTAATGAATAAAATGTCATTTCGTCCAATCTGTATGGAGTATGTTAATACAATATAACTTATACAATTGGTGGTTGTATTTTGTCTCCCTGCTCTTCTATTGAGACATTTAGATCGTGTCAAAGGTCATGTCTCACCTAGACAAAGGATTGGACACGAAAGTTGTCAAGATTAAATTTTTCCCCTGAGCAAGCAGGCAGGCTCTATTAGCTCAATGCTCACTTCTGCAGGAAACGTGTTCAAATCCGGGGTAAAAAAGGAAAGTTACATAGTGCAGAGAAGCCAAAATAAGCTAAATTACGTATTTATTCAAAGTTAAAAGAAAGCATCCCAAAGGCCTAACCATGGAAGGTTCATATGAAATCCAGTTGAACGTTTTTAGAAGAAATTTGCCAATAAATAAAACAAGTATTGGCAACCAGAAGCTACTCCAACAAACACATTGGCAGTGTTCACCGGTGGGAAGCCAGCAGGATTGTGTCCGATTGGTCAGGGTGTTGTTTGATGGGCAGAGGAACTGGAGGAGATACAGTAGCGTGAACATCTGCATGTTAAGCTCCCCCAGGGAAACTCCTCATTGTCAGATGAAAAAAAGTGGCTGGTGACTCCAAGTGTAATATCAGAGGGGATATGTATCTACACCCTCCCGTCAATAAAGTGAACATCAGCAGGGCTTGCAGTACACATGGAGAATTGACTAGTAATTGTTGGGAGATGGACCCCTCCCCAAAGAAAAATAAATGAAAGAAAAAAATGGATAACAAGTTTCTACGTGTACAGTTTGTAAAATGAAACAGCAATCATTATGCTAATGTGCAAATGTCAGCTTCGCAGCATGATATGAGTAATTGGCGAATTTGACGTAGCAGTGTCAGCTGAGAGATATGCATATATTTGAACAATTATCTGAAGGCATGGCAAGAGAGTATGTTTTGCACCCTGTCCGTCCGTCCGTCCTTCTGTCTGTGAACAGCTAATCTCCGGCACCGTTGGCCTGATCGCAGCGAAACTTGCACACACACTTCCTGGATGCCAATTCCGAACCTCTGCCCCAAATTATAATTTTTTTTCACACAGGCCTGTTATAGCGCCACCAGGTGGCCGATTCTACCTATGTTTTGCACCCTGTCCGTCCGTCCTTCTTTTTTTTTTTGTCACTTGGAATTTTTATTAAATTTTTTCACACACATACAATGTACAAAAAGAAGAAAATAAAAATGAAATGAAACAAAATGAAAAAAGAACAGGACCCACAAGACATACAAGGACAAAAACTAAAAGAAAAGACAAACAATTCGGAACCAAACACTGATCATAATTGTCCTTTTGTTACTCATGTTACTTCACTTAGATAGTGTTCACGTAGATTAACCATTTTGTCCATTTCTTTTCCATTTGTGCCTCCTGGAGCCTCAGTCGTAGCGTCATGTTTTCCATAACATATATTTCCTCCACTAGATCTTTCCATTGTTTTTTGTGGGTTTGTCAACCTGTCCCCATTTCCTTGTGATACATTTCTTCCCTGCTGCCAATAAAATCTTAACCAGATACCTGTCTCCCATCCGTATATTACCCGAGTCTAAGTCACACAGATATAACACTTTACTACCCATAGGTATCTCATATCCTAGTATCTTCTGGAGTTGTCTATGTATCATTTTCCAAAAGGATTCAATCTTATGACATTTCCAGAAAACATGTGAATGGTCTGCATTCTCCTCTCCACATTCCCTCCAGCATTGAACCTGTTTCCCTAGTTGTTTACTCTTAATCTTGGGTGTTATAAAGAACCTAATTAAATTTTTCCAGGAGAACTCCCTCCAGACTCGTGAATTGGTGGACGTTTGATGTGCCCTCCACATATTTGCCCATTCTTCTTCTGTAATTGCTATCTCAAGTTCAGTCTCCCACTTTACTTTTACATAATCCGTTGTATGTTTGTTTTTCATAAATGTTCGGTATAATCCCGATATAACCCGAACTTCTTTACTCGAGTATGCATTTATAATCATTTGGACCACACCATTCACTTCTCCAGAGGGTGTCCCCCGGATTTCCTTTGTATAATAGTCTCTTAGTTGTAGGTACCTATAAAAGTCGTGTTTATCTATATCATATTTATCACTTAGTTCCTTAAAACTCTCCAGCTGCCCCTTTTTCACCAAAGTACACCACGCTGTCATGCCCTTATTCTGCCATTGTTTAAACCCTTTATCATATTCAACCGGTCTGAAAGCACTGTCAGATGCTATCCATTTTAATTTTTTAATTTCCTCTTTTAATTTGTATTTTTTAACTATTTTATACCAAATCTCCAATGTAAATAATGTGATTGGGTCGATAAGGTGTTTCTTTTTTTTGAATAAATCAATGTCTCCTAGTAAGCTCTGAATTGGTGTATTCCCAACTTTTCCTTCAACATCCTTCCATCTGGAGATGTAGTCAGGATTACACCAACATATAGTATACCTCAGCTGAGCAGCTTGATAGTACATTTGCAGATTGGGCAGGCCCATTCCCCCCTTATCTTTTGGTAGCTGAAGAGTCATAAATTTAACCCTAGGTTTCCCTCCTCCCCAGATAAATCTAGAGATCAGTCTATCCCATTGTGTGAATTGGCTTTGGGGGACCTCTACTGGCAGGGCCTGGAATAGGTATAACAATCTAGCCAGAATATTTATTTTCACAGTCTCTATTCTAGAGTTAAGGTCTAGTGGCAAAGTGGTCCATCTTTCTATATCTTTACGGATTTTCTGATCTATTCCGGTGTAGTTGGCCTTATACAGTGTGGAAATACTTTTAGTTATGTTAACACCCAGATATTTAATACTTTTTTGCTTCCAATTGAAGTCATAGGATTCCTTTATGAGTGCATTTGGGGTATAATTTAGTGCTAGAATCTGAGTTTTAGCTATGTTAAGCTTGTAACCGGACAACTGACCAAATGCTTCTAATATATTGGTTAGCACGGGGAGTGAATCATTAGGTTGTCCAAGGAATGTGATTATATCATCGGCAAAAAGCCCTATACGCTGTTCTCTGCCCTGGACCTCAACGCCATGGATACCCTCATCTTGTCTAATGGCCTGTGCCAGTGGCTCTATGAAAAAATCGAACAGCGCTGGTGAAAGGCAACAGCCTTGGCGTGCTGAGCGCTGTAGATAGAACTTTTCGGATAAACTTCCATTAATTTTGATTCTCGCTGAGGGCTGTTGGTATAATGATCTTATGCTTTGTACTGCCTCTTTGTTAAACCCAAATCTTGTCAACACAGCATATAAGAACCCCCAAGAGACCCTATCATATGCTTGAGCAGCATCTATGCTCACTATTAATGTACTTGTTTTTGTCCTTTGTACCTTATCTACAATGTGTATAGCCCTTCTGATACTGTCATGGGTCTGGCGACCCCTAATAAACCCAGTCTGATCTTCATCGATCAGGTCTGTCATGAGATCAGCCAGTCTTTTGGACAAAATTTTTGTATACATTTTGTAATCTACATTTAAAATGGATATCGGTCTATAGCTGCTACATTGTTCCTTATCTCTCCCCTCTTTTGGCAGGACTGTAATTATTGCCTCTGACCATGATGTTGGGATTTTGTGTTTTTTCAGTGTCCAGTTAAAGGATGTTAATAATAGGGGTGCAAGCTCTTCCCTATACATTTTGTAGAATTCAGCAGGAAAGCCATCACTCCCAGGCGCTTTGTTATTCTTAAATGAGCTGATTGCCTCCAATACCTCCTCCATTGTTATGCTTGCTGTTAATTTATCATTTTGTATTTTCCCAATTGAAGGCAGGTCCAGCTGTTCCAAATATGCTCTCATTTCCCCTTCCTCTACTTCCTTGGGCTGTGCATATAACTCCTCATAGTAGTTTCTGAATATTCTCTCTATTTGTTCAGGAACACATGTCAGTTCATCTGTCCGAGGGTCTCTAATTTGGCATATGCTACTCAAAACCTGCTGTTTACGTATCCGCTTAGCTAATAGTTTGGTGGCCCTTGACCCTGCTTCATAGTAGTTCTGTTTTAAGTACCTATTATTTCTTTCAATCTCGTCAAGTTGTGTTCCTTTTATTCTTGTTTTCAATTCTTGTATTAGTTTGTATACCTCCTCCTTCTTTGTTTTCTGATATTCCTGTTCTAGTTCCCTCAATTTGTCATTGTTTTTCCTGTAGATTTCTAACTTGGCCTTCTTAACTATTACCGATTGCACTATCAATTTACCCCGGATAACCGATTTCATGGCATCAAGAATTACTGTAGGGTCCACCTCTCCATTATCGTTTTCTTCTATATATCTTAGCAACTCAACTTTAATCTCCTCCCTCCTTTGCTCATTATTTAACATTCCCAAATTGAGTCTCCAGACTGTTTGTCGTCTCCTGTTATTCAGTCTCAACTTCAAAGTCACTGGGTTATGGTCTGACACGTCCGCCCCTCCAATCTCGCATTCTGTAACTCTATGACTTTCATTTGTGTTTATAAAGAACTGGTCTAATCTAGAATGTACTTTATGAGCTGCAGAGAAGTGGGTAAAATCAATTACTAAGGGGTGAAGATATCTCCATATGTCTATCAGTCCCATCTCCTCTAACGATGTGTTTACAAATTTTGCTATTTGAGTTTTCCCCCTTTTTGAACTTGACGTATCTTTTTTATCACATAAAACCGTATTAGTATCTCCTCCACAAATCAAAATCCCACTTGTTTCCAAGGCTATGATATCAAACAAGGATTTGAAGAAATTCTTATCACTTTCTGGAGGTGCATATATATTTACCAAGGTTACCGGTTCATTTTCCAGTTTTCCTTTTACTATAATATACCTCCCCTCTTTGTCTTTAATTTCTTTTTCAAAAATAAAATTGATTGTGTTAGATATCAAAATTATAACACCTCTTCTAGGGCCCTCTCTAAATGAACTATAATATGAATTCCTATAACCAAATCTTTTTAATTTCTCATGTTCCGTTTTATTTAGATGAGTCTCTTGTAAAAAATAAACCTGCATTTTTTCCTTCTTCAGTTTTGTCATCACCCTTTGTCTTTTTATGGGGGAATTCAGACCATTCACATTTAGTGACATAATTCCAACCACATCAGTCATCATAGAACCTCCTATCTCTTCTTGTTACATGTAACCCTTGTTCAGTCATTCCATTTTGTTTGCAACCAGGTGTCAGCTCCACATATATAAGACATAAAACAAAAAACACGTAACACAACCTCCAAACACGGGGTAAATCCTCCGTGACCCCTAAACCCTCATAACAGGGTGCGGGGGTAAGCCCCGTCTTGAACGGGGGCCCCTCCCTAGGCATACTAGTACTAGACCCAACCCTTGGGCTTCCCCAGAGCCTAGCCATCCTCCTCTTAATAAGAAACCTCTTGGTCGGTATGCATTATCCCATCAAAAATAAAGTACAGAACAAAAACCATTCCGTTTTCATCAAAACCACAATTTGTAACAAAGTCCCCACATTAAGTTGTATTTGTACATTAAACAGCCAATCTTATCGTAGGGGTGGGCTAATTTTCTATGTATTGTATTAATATGACGTCAATTTTTATCATTCGCCTCCTTAATTATTTTATCTTCCCTCGCCATTTTTCTTTTCCTTTCCCCCCTCCCCCACAGTCACTTCAACTCAATGTTTACCTCTTGTTTCCAGCAAAAAACATTCCTTATCTTCTTTTAAAACTTTTCAACCTTTCCGAAGCTCGATTCTTTGCACCTTTCGCCCGTTCCACTCTCTGCCACTGCTCGGATCCATGGTTCGATCTCGGGCTCCTCTCCGCCTCTGCTGCCGCCGTGGCCGCTCGACTCGGCTCCTCCGCTGGCGGCTCCTCCGCTGTCGGCTCGACGCGTCCCTCCTCCTCCATCGGCGAATCTGCGTCTGTTTCCCCGATCGGCTCGCTCTCCATGAGGCCCCTCTCCTTCAAGACCCTGGTGACGTCCTCCGCGCTGTTGTAGGTCCTCGTCCCCTCCGACCAGTGGATCTTCATCCTTGTGAACGGTGTATTGAAACGGATTCCTTTATCTTTTAGTACTTTTTTTGCTGGAAGGTAATCTCTTCTCATACGAACGATTTCGGGGGGGTAATCATGGTCAAAACCCAGACGCTTGCCTTCCACTTGGATGTTCGCCTCCCAGGCCTTTCTCAATATCATTTCTTTCATCTCAAATTGTAGGAAGTTCAGCACAATGGACCTGGGAGAAGCAGACGGGTCATTCGGCTTCTGTGTGAGAGCTCTATGACCCCTCTGCAGCTGAAGTTGGGTTCCTTCGGGTAGACTCAGCTCGGAATGAAATAATTGGTCCATATATTTCATTACCGATTCACCTTCTGTCTCCTCTTTCAAATTAAAGACCCTCACGTTGTTTCTCCTGGCTCTTGTCTCGAGTTCCAGTAATTTAGCTTCCAAAATCTCCACCTGGTCCACCATTACCAGCAAGGCACCGTCTGCTCCTGATCTCCAATCTTCTACCTCTGAAATGCGTGTTTGGGACTCGTGCATGTCCGCCTTCAGCGCCGCTATCTCTCCGTCGTGTCTTTCCGCCTGTCGGTCTACCTCCATGCGAAAGTTAGTAATTTCTTCCTTCATTTCTTTCATTATTCCTTCTTTGAGCGAAGTTAAGTCTCGCTGCATTTCTTGTTTGAAAGATTTTAATTCCGCCGTCACACCAGCGAGTCCCACCCGCAGCACTTCCTTGATTTCCTCGTCCATGTTTTTTTTTTTCTTCGCGTCTTCTCCCCTTCTTTCCCCTCCGTCGTCGTCGATGAGTCCGATGCTTTAATCCTCTCTTGTGGTTCTTAAAATGTTTATACGTCTTCTTCTTTTAAGTAGTATTCACTTTTCATTCATTTTTTCCCATTTTGGTTATGTTTCTGCCGTGTTATTTTAACCGACTCTAGAGAGCTATCTAACTAAGCTGCTCCTCTCTCCGCCATCTCACCGGAAGTCCTCCGTCCGTCCTTCTGTCTGTGAACAGCTAATCTCCGGCACCAATGGCCTGATTGCAGTGAAACTTTGCACACACACTCCCTGGATGCCAATTCCGAACCTCTACCCCAAATTTTTCATGTGGGCCTGTTATAGCGCCACCAGGAGGCCGATTTGTGCAAACCCCATTTACTCCTATACAGATTTTATCCAAACGTCATGCAAATCGGTACACAGTATCTCTATAGTCATGTGATCAACACGGATCTGTCCAATTTTCCATATTCCATCCTCATTGTTGGCTAAGGTTGGCTTCCAAAGTTTGCAGGATTGGTCCGTTTTGAACAAAATGCCTCAAATCATGAACGCAGCTTGCGCTTTCCGTGAAATTTCACACACGCATTCCCACTAGGCCGAGGAAGAAATTCCACCCTTTCACATTGGCCTGTTATAGCACCACCAGCAGGTCTAATTTAGCAAAACACATTTTTGGAACAAAATGCCTCAAATCATGAATGCAGTGTCCGATTGCCGTGAAAGGCCTAAGAAGAAATGACACCCTTTTCACAGCGCCACCAGGAGGCCACAATAACCTACCTGACCTGGCGGAGACCTGTGCTCCGAGGAGCACTTTTTCTAGTTGGTCTATGTGACAGACTCAATAGCATGTGACATACAACAGCAGTTTTTCCTTCAAAGTTCTCTTTATTTCAGTACAGCACCCAAAATCACCATTCACTTGCTTTCCATGATCACTAGTAGCGGTCACACATAAATTAGATCCAAACTACATCAATTGGTTCAGGGGTGCCAGAGATAAGCTGATTCACACAGACACACACACGGACGGACAGACGGAAGGACGGACGGACAGATGGACATGACAGACGCGGCCTTCGGCCGTCTGGCACAGAGAAGAGCAGGTAAAACAACCTGTCATGACAGAGGGTCATGAAACACTGATTCATTCAGCTGTATACTGTAGCATACATACGAACAAACAAACAAACAAACAAACAGCTACATTGTTAAGTAACTCGTTGCCATGGTGTTAAAGCAAGTAACTTCTTGTTTCTCTATCATATAATGCAGGGTCAGAACCAACTGTAAAAGAAAATAATTGGAATGCATGTTACTCCCTACTCAGCCATTCTTTAATTATACATTTTTATATAAACATGAAATAGAATTTCCACTCAAGTCTAAGCATCAAATTCAATGTCTCTCATTAGGTCATTCTGTCATGGTTGAACCCACATCTGTGGCAGTATTACCGTTACATATAGTCACTCTTTGAGCCTGACAATAGACTTTCAATTGTTGAAATGCTCCCTATATAGGTCAGAAACTCTCTATAACCTTTGCAGAGGCACCAGCTCATCTTGAATATTAATAGCCTACAACTATCTGGTGTCTTACCCATAAATAATTATTACCGTGAATCATACTTTTAAAGTAGGATTCATGTGACTCATTTCAAATGTACTGCCACCTCACTTTATTTTAATTGTCTTTATTTGTTGAACTGTAAAAACTTTGTATCTTTTGATTTTCTTGCAATGACTGATAGATAACTCAATATATATATATATACATACCCATAGCAAGTATCCATCCACCACACTCCCTTTCTCTCTCTCTGGGCATATGAATGTAAAATAGAGAATTTGTAAGGTATACTTTTCTGTCTGTTCAGTATGTACCAGTCAGTGGGCAGATGCTAACAAGATATCCTAATAGAGGAATGCATGTGAGGTTAGGTGAGTCTTGGCTGAGTCGATAAATGGGTGAATGAATGAAAGGACACACGTATTAATATCAGAGGTGGTCTTGTCTGATAAGGTCCATTCTTCTCAGTCTTTCTGTCAATCATGCTGAAAAGAGAGTGTAAGACCAAGGGGTGAGAGATGGGGGAGCGCATAGAAAGGAGAGAGAGGGAGGCAGCCAGCCAGGCAGGCAGGCAGGGGGACAGCAAGGGGACGGAGGGACGCTGCCAGTTGACACCCATCATGCAGTGCTAGATTAAATCATGCAAAAGACAAGGTCTCATCACGATCTGATCCCTTTGAACCTGTCTGCTATACAATGACCAAGATATAGGTTCGTAATTTCACCATTCACATGCAATAGGTATATCAAGTAAGGTACATACAGACAGGATCTCTCTCTCTCTCTCTCGCTCTCACACACACACACACACACACACACACACACACACACACACACACACACACACACACACACACACACACACACGCGCGCGCGCAGGTGCACGCACACACACACGCACACACACACACACACACACACACACACACACACACACACACACACACACACACACACACACACACACACACACACACACACACACACACACACAGTCCATTACCTGAACAGAATTCCTGATGATCCCTGAGGACCGCAACCCTGTGTGTGTGTGTGTGTGTGTGTGTGTGTGTGTGTGTGTGTGTGTGTGTGTGTGTGTGTGTGTGTGTGTGTGTGTGTGTGTGTGTGTGTGTGTGTGTGAATGAGGAAAAGAGACAGAGAGAGATAAGAGGAGATGACTCTGTGGGAAGCATGCCCTGGGGCCCGTGTGTCACCGATTCCTCCATTAACCTGCTGTCACTCTACTCTGCAGTCAACAGTGTAATCAGTACTCAACATGATGCTGACAACAACATAGGGAATCATGACATGAAAGCTCAGTAGAAATCATGTTGAGGGTAAAAAATACATTGTCTGCATGTTCTTCTTTCTTGTGGACATTAGCACAGCCTGGTGAGGGGCAATTATGGTAGTATTCTTATATCATGAGAAGATATTTCATATAAGCTACATCATACACGCTGTGAAGTATAGTACAATACTACCCCCTACTGGTACAATTTATGTACTGTTTATTAGAGATTGAAAGGATGCAAATATGTGCATCCTTTCAAAAATAAAGCCCTATTCCAAATAGGACACAGGAAAGCCATTATATTAATTTGCTGTGTTTAAGTGACTGTGTCAAAGCAAAAACTGGCTACTGTTAGGAATGTAAAGATTATCAGGTCAATTAAAGACTAATTGTTTATTAGCCCAGCTGCAGGTGCCAAATCAAAAGGACCCTATCCATGACTGATAGTACATCTTAATTTGCATGGTATTTGACTTGACCAAACCAGACTGGAAATGCCACCCCTTGTGGTATCTGATTTGGGTGCTCTATTATAGCACCCAAATATGATACCAAGGGTCAATTATTTGCCAGGAACATACTGAAAGCAGTAGTTTGGGGTTAAATTCAGTATATATTCAGTGTGTGCGCGCACACGCTCAGACACAGCAAGCAATACTTTAATTTCCATATTACTTCGTAGTTCAGTGGTGAATGAATGTGACCCCAAAAGCCTGAAAATAAAGCCCTGTTCCATATAACTTAATATAAAAATCCAAAAGGCTTGAAGACAAAGTGAACCACAGATTAGAATCAAATCAGTATGTTTATTAAACACAAGATGAATTGTATCACATCAGAACTCAAAATGAGCTGTAGCTGATTTGCCAAATACAGAATGTGGTACCATGAATCTAATCTGTTTTCTTTATTCTCCCATTCACCGTTTGATAGAAAAGGACAAATAAAAGCAGTCCATAAATATCTGGGGCCTCAGTCTGGCCGCAAGTGAATGTAGATTGAAGAATCTGTCAGTAAAATCAAAATATCAAAATGACAGCATCATCGGCATAGAACAGAATGCTTTCAAATGTCGAAACTCAGCAGATAATTGTTTTTAAACCACTATAGTGCTATTGAAATGTTGTGTAAAAATATTGATTGTCAGTAGAATATAAAGATGATCCCCTCAAACAATGTGCAGTGATTTCTGATGTAGAAGTTCACAGATAGCATAGCTAGCATCAACCCATTAGCTTTTAGATAGGATCAAGAAGAGATTACTACCCACTGTGATTAGCAGCAAAATAAGCTCTTAAGGCAAATGTTTTCAAGCTTATTGAAGTTGAACAGTCAGCAAATTTCAAAAAAGGACAAAAGACAACATTGTTACAAAAGCCAACACAAAGAAAATATTTCAAGGCAGCACAGCCAAGCAAATCATTCATAAACAAACTAACATTGTAACATAATTGTTTTGTCCATTATTTTGACCATTGTTATCCATAATTCTTCCTCAATTATTCCCAATTATCTCACTTTTTATGCAGCCCACATATTTTATTCAATAGAATAAAAGTCAACAAACCAATTCCCAATCAAAAATGTTCATGTGTTTGATTCAAAGACTAATTAAACTGGTGTTGACTTGAAAATAGGCATGATCCTATTCCATCTGTGGTCATTTGAATAAAAACCCCATGCTATCAAGTTAAAGGAAATAATTATCATAGAGAGAATCTGACATTTTAAACACATAAATGAACGTTGTCTGTATGTGTGATGTGCTATATTTTTTTTATAGCAACAGAATTAGCAGATTTGATTTTGAAAGGTACAGAATCATAACTGTGTTGAGCCCAATGACAGTGTGTTTAAACCTCCCACTGTGTCTGACGGGCGGCCCTTAACTCTTAATCAAACTCACCAGAACATTCGTACATGAACTTAGCATGAGCTTTATAAAAAATATTTGGAAACATCCATGTAACAAAAGTAATGGGCAAGTTTGAAATGAGCAGAACAAAGCATCATGCAACCATTCAACAGGCATAAACAGCTAGTACGGTATACAACACCACCACAAATATCTGAAGAAGAGTTCCAAAACACTTCGGCACTAAGATCTTTACTATAGTTGCATTAAAAGTTGTATAAATTGCAAACGTCTATTTATCCGGCATATATCACTGTTGCAGTGTAACAAACATAATAGCAAGTGGAAATTCTGCAAAGTCTAAATCTGTATGTTAAGAAAGTAGAAAAAAGAAAATCACAGTTGTAATACGATTAAGGGAAAGCTTGGTTCTATCAGACAACACTTTGGAGATCTTTTAAGAATCATGCATTTAACTGTGTAATAACACATTTAAGCACAGTGGAAGAATGACGGTGACATATTATTAGACTATACTTTGTGCATGTGTGGCAATAGAAATAGACTTTTAGCAATTTCTTTCTATCCATAGATATTATGATGGCACAATAGACACTCAGAGTCCACCTAAATGTAGGATATAGATGTTATCTAATCTAATATTAGATAGAATACAACCTTATTTAGTTTAACCTGAGGCTAGAACTGAGTCCAGTTTCATCTCAGGAAGTGGACTTTCTTTGACATTCAAATATTGAAAAACTTTGTTATATACACCACTTATTAAAATCAATTAGAATCACTAGCATCACAATCAGACTATAAGTAAATGCAGTGCAATTTCTATTTACATTTTGAATTTACAAACCAAAAGGATATATTTGAACAGAAACTGGCAGTGTGAATTCTATGAATGTGTAATCAACTTTTAGAAGTTTGTACATGCAATTAAAAACATTGAACCAACAATATACAAGTGGCAGTACAAAGACTTTCGAGATCCACGCCATTATCAGACCTTATTGTTTCTACAACTCCTCATGGAGGCATGACTTTGACTAAACAGATTGAGCTGAACTTGCCACCAGAGAACCCTTTTCACATTCTTCCACTGGAGGTGGGGGGCTTCCTTCAAATCTGAGCCAGTGATGTCACCAATCCTGCCACCCTATCATGGCTCAATATACAAATTAGCCACTTTGCACTGAGTAGCAGTGGTGGGCGCGAGGGACATAAGGTCTGTGACATTTGCATATTTGAATATTCATAGATACAGAATTTCTCAGTGAGGGAACTTTTTTTGTGGGAAAACCACATTAAACAAGATTTGAATCAAAGTATTTTTTTTACATAAAAATGTAAATCTAGAAGTGGACATTATGGGAAGAAGCAAGCGGTCTAGTCAACTCCAGTATTACAGGTACCTTCAGACTGTGATGTCATTATTTGGCATCCCCACTTAGATTGTGTCAGCGGCAGATTGTGTCAGATGTAGTGTAATCTAGAGATTACACTAGATTACACTATTAATCTAGAGATTACACTACATCTAGCCAGGCCTTTTCAAAAACACCTTAGCATTAACATCTAAACATCAAAGCATAGCAATAGAGCTCTGCTCTAAATTCAATGAGCTCTAGGAGTTCTTCGGAATACAATAATAATGTTTTGGAATATACCTGTAAATATGGAATATAATAGCTCTAAGCTCTTGTGTCATCAGTGACATCTTTTCATTGATATTAGCGGGAGAAGTACATTTTCCAGACCTGAATGATGAAGTTTCAGCTTTTTTAGGTTCACCATTCAACCCAATATACAAAATTCAGCACAGGTTCTTTTCACCTAAACTCCCAAATTGAATCACGATAATGCCTAAATTGGCTAAAAGCACTAAAATAGAAAAACAATATTGTGTATTTATATTTATTGTAGCTTACACTAACTACTAGATAGTGCAGACTAAAGCCATACTTTGGGAGGATAAGGACAAGTATTAAAGTAACTATTTAGGTTGTAAGACAAAAAAGGGGGTGTCCTTCGGCTCCCTCCCCTGTGATTATTTATTTATTTACCTGCATATGATGTTAATATTCTTAAGAACACGTACACACCTGCATATGATGCAAATGCTCTAAACATCATGTAAATATCTGCTACTACACATGCTATCTGTGTATATATCTTAGCTTTTGACCTGTTTCTAAGCCGTTTTTCTTTTCTCTCCTGCTCTTACTCTACCCCTATTCTCTCTTTTCTCACAAAAACTACAAAATAATGGAGCACAAATGAAAATAATTTCACCCACTTCTTTAAACCTGTGATGTGACAATAAAGTTGAAAATTCAGATTCTTAGAACTGTACAACTCAGATAACACAATATTGTCTACTTTGTCTCATTCACTGTTCCCAGGTTGATTCCTTTGAGGGCCAGTAGAGGGCAGTGCAGGGCCATTGTGGATGGGAGGAACTGAAACTAGGGGAGAGGTCACTGAAGGTGTCAACATGATATATCCTTCCATATATTAGAAAAGGGACTTAAACCTTTTCACCAAATGGTCGCATGGAGGCTCCTGATTTTTGTACCCAATTTGTAGTTTGATAGGATCTTATATATGTCAGAAACAATTTCAGACCCAATAAAGGGCCTTCCCATTTCAGACCACAAGTATTTGTGGGTTCAAATAAGACCTTGATACTCCATCATTGATAGCAGTGGTTCCCACTCTCACTCTAATAATGTGGGTGTTCAAAAGCTAAGAGTGAACTGACCCACACAGTTAAGTCATTTACTCCCAAATGCCCAATCTCTTAAACTCACATTTCACCTCAACTTTATATATCAAATATACAAAGACCTTGAAGTGACAGAAACACAAATGAAATGGCTATGTTTTTCTACCAACATAGAAAGTGACAAGTAGTTAAGACTCAAGTTATGTGACTATTTCCCTCTAGCACACTCTTCTCTCCATGACTGCGGTCCTGGGGTTGAGCGGTGCACACCTCAATCTGAACGCCAGTTCCAAATAACATCTCTCCAATAATCTCTCCAAACTCCATTTCTTCAACAAGACCGTCTCTCCTCCTGCTCCTCAGTAATCTACTCCTCCATGACCTCCATGACCACCGTCCTGGGTCCGGTTAGAATCAGGTTACTCACGGTCCGGTAGTCGAGCGAGAGGACATTCAGTCCGTTCACCGACACCACAAACTGGCACACCTATAGAGGAGCGTGGGGGGTGGGGGTACATGAAGAGAGAAATATTTACTTTTGTGAAAGAAACAGATAGATACATATGCAGATACACAGTAAAATCCTCAGCGTTAATTTAACTCAGAGTGTACAAATGGAACCAGGACCCTTAGAAGTCCAGTTACAAACACTGAGGATGGTACTGTGTAGAGAAAGTTGGTGAAAGAAGCATACTGTATCTAGCAGCAACAACCATAAACAAACTAAGATTAGGACATGTATTATTTTGTAGTTTTTGTATTTCCACTGTTGTTCTCCAACAGACGGACATGAATAAGATTAGTTAGAAGTCAAGTCAAGTATAGAGAGCTGGTAGGGAGCTTCAGACACAAGGGTCATGCTTGTACGAGGAAAGTAAGCCTGACATACTGTTCACCAACCAGAAACTTTAGAGACACACCTAAATTACTTCTCAATCATGCAAGGACTCCACCTGCCTTATCGTTAGTGAATCAGTATGGCAATGCCGATAAAGACAAGACTTGGCAGCCATTATTTGTAGCTGCTGCTGGTGCAACACGATCATGCTGCAGTTATCTTCAATGTGGATTAGATCAGCAGGCTATTAAAGGGAACACACTCACACACAGTCCTAATTTACTGGCCCCTTTTCCAAAAGAGCTCTCCTCTCCCCAGAGATGTCAAAACGATGATTGGTTGCACACATGATATCGTCGCTGTCGGGCGGAATCCTTGTATGTCAAAATGATTAACTTTTCAGGAAAATTTAAAAAAGAGCCTGTGTTCCAATGGAGCCAATGTAGTTATTATTTAGTCACAAGCTTCCGTTTATACTTTTCATTGTTGGTTAACTATCCTATATTAAAATTGGCTAACGGGAGGGCGGACGGGAGGGACGTCATCACGTTCATGTCACTATGACTCAGCCATAACTACAGAGATCTTCTATATGGGCACAAAAGGGACGCAGATATCTTAGGCTTAAGTGATATCTGTTTGACCTTAGTTCGACCTGTATCTGTTGACGGGCATCTGTACTGATTCACTCTCATGTGCATAAGCATACAGATATGCTTGTGACGCCACGGTCACTGGATATCAGGACACTGTATGCCCAATAGTGTGGGATGCAACCATTAACAACTCATCTACATAGACGGACATCATGTTTAATAGTGTACTTATTCATATCACACTGTTTGTTTCTGTATGTGTTATGACTCGTATCTTCTGGTCACGTAATGTGAGCTGTGTACTATATTCTCTATGTGATACTGTGATACTGCCTGGTGTCATCTTGTTCTCCATGCTGCTTGCTTACAGAGTAGTACTTCAACTGAATTGTCACCACCGCGGTGGGGTGGGGTTTCAGCATCTGTTCTGCATTAATGTTGACCTATCAGCATACTCCTACTAATCTACTGTCGACAGATTACAAAGTGATTAATGCTAACAAGTGATGTATTGCACATCATGTACTGTACAGTATATTAAATTAACGAAGAGACATTTACTGTAAAGGTCCTTATACACCGGGAGTGTTTAATTCGCATTAATTTAAACTGCTGTTTGTGTTATGAGTGCATCCACATAGAATGCAAATATATAGCGACGTAATATATATATATTTTTTTTTTATCCCGCGATTTTGTAACCCTTTTTTCACCCGGTGCCAATTTGCTAAGTGATCCTGGGCACTACACTCCCCCCACCAGCCTAGGGAGGCCAGGGCCGAGCTCATGCCTCCTTCAATGCATGAGAGCCAACTGACCTTCTTGTCACCTGACAGGGGGGAGTTTCCCTGGTTGGACGTAGCGCGTGGCCGTGGAAGGAACACGTTATTCCAACCAGTTCCCTTCCCCTCCATCAGGCGCCCCGGCTGACCAGGGGGAGGCAGTATAGTGTCCAGGATTACTACATGTTTTTGTGAGGGTATTAACTACCCTAGGAGACACGGGGAAAACATGCAAACTCCACACAGAGATGCCCTTTCGCCAACCCCACCTAGGGTATGGGCGGTGGTGACGGACGTAATATTTTTAAAAATCATATCTCCTTGGTCTTTGGGTCAAATGGGCCAAAAAAAGAAGAAGAAAATGTTATTTTAAAAAAAAATAATTTCGTCATTTCCGTCCGTGGCCATGATAGCCATAGTAGCATCGGACGGGAATTCCCGTTTTTGGCAATAAAAGAGTTAGGGAGTGCGCATCCAAAGTGTTTTGTTTTTTTTTCGTCAAGCCTTGACAACTTGTTGCTATAGGGATACAATATTATGAGGAGTGAAGAAACAGAAGTGATATATATATATTTCCATAGTTTGCTTCCCCTTTCAGAACTACTAGTCTGTTAGTCTGACTCCTGCTCCTTCGATACTCTCAAGTGTCCTGCCGCTCTTCCCTATCCACCCGCTCTGTTCCTCTGTTCTCCTTTTGTATCTTTGCTCCTTCATTCCTATTGTTTACACAGCAAAATCTGTAACCCTAAGAATTCATATTAATTTACAGTAGCTCTGAGCGTTTTATCCAAAAGGACCAATAAGGTTTTATTTGGTAACATTTTTACACTGTGGGAGTTACAAATGGATACATTAACACTGGGGATTTTACTGTGTACCGATGCGATGTGCTTAAAAAAAAAATCCCAGTTGTAGGAGCACATCGCAACAGCAGTTTGGTTTTCTGTTGTTTCTTTAATTGAGATCTTATATGATCTTTTATTATCCCAGTTTTGTCATGTTCTCATGAACCCCACTCAAAGCCTGTTGATGCATTACAAAGCACGTTAGTTTAAGAAACAAGAACGTCCTTCGTGACTCTCGTAAAGTATCTGTATAATTACTGGAGACGTAAGACACTGATATTTTGATGCTTTGTATTTCTGACCTAATCTAGGCTCTCACAGCCCCTGTGTCTGGTTCCCTGTGCCTGCTTTTGTCACTTCAAATCGTCCTCTCTCTCCTCCAACTCCCCTTCCATGTTGTGGATAGGATCAGCACCACTGTGCTCTGCATTCCCAGCATTCCTTGCTGCCAGTGTGTGTGTATGTGCATACCTTCATGCCAGCTGCAGGACCACTAGTGCGTCCCTCCTCCTCTTTGTACCCCTATCCCTTCATCAATCATACTTTTAACTTAATTTCCTCTTTCCCTCCTTTTCTCTACTCTCTGCGTTCCAGTTTCCTCCGTTCTTTCCCTCCCTCTCTCACATGTCCCCTCCATCCATCCCTCCCTCAACCTCCCCTATTTGTATCTGGCAACATTTACTAATTTCTCACTGCCCCCTCTTCTACATCCTACTCCTGCATCTCCTACTCTCTCCTCCACCTCCCAGTCGCAGGAGCGACTGGGAGGTGGAGGAGAGAGTAGGAGGAAAGTAGGAGTACTTTCTCCTGCATATACTACTCTTTCCTGCACCTCCAACTCTGTCCTGTCTGTTCTGCCCCCTTCCTCTCATTCCTTGAAGCTGGTTGCAACAGCAGTGATGTGCTCAAGGTCATCCATGGCATGTGACACAGATTAATATTCCTGTATCTCTGTAGTGCCCATCATACCTTCATCCCTGCAGCTGCAGCAGGCCCGCTGGGGTCCACGGCCTGGATGTGACAGGGTTTGTTGCCTCGCACCACAAAGCCCCAGCCCACGGCGTCGCCTAAGATCTG
This sequence comes from Gymnoscopelus microlampas, assembly GCF_963454915.1. Lineage (NCBI taxonomy): Eukaryota > Metazoa > Chordata > Actinopteri > Myctophiformes > Myctophidae > Gymnoscopelus > Gymnoscopelus microlampas. The sequence continues at coordinate 29,480,588 of NC_139940.1, read as the reverse complement.
GGGTTGAACAACAACACATCTGTTAGCATCCAAGCGTAATTTTAGATGTGCACGTATCTGGCATTTAGCTTCTGGACTAAAATGTTAGCAGCTGTTCTGCCCATCAGCATACTTCTAAATCTATTGTCAACAGATTGTAGAATGATTCATGCTAACAGGTGATGCACTCAATGTTTAACTAAACAAAAGTAAAGAAATAAACACACTTAATACATTGGGTGCCAGCATTTTATAATAACAGATTACGTTCGGTGCCGAAATCTCACCGTTGAGCTGCGCAGCGCTGTTTAAGCTGTAGACTCCACGACGTGCATTCCATGAGAAAAAAAAAGCATGCCTCCATTTTGCCCGATGGTACTGGCTAACGCCTGGAACGATAACATTGCTCACGCGAGTAACAATGGCGGAGCGATCGTGCACTCAAAATGAGTCGTTTTCCCCAGAGTAAAACGTTTCGGAGTTATAGGGGTATTAGAGAAGGAAATAGAGCGGAAGCGGATGTGCGCCATGTTTTTTGACACGATGATGCATCTGGCCCGTCCTTCTCAGATTCACCGTGGGTGATCCCAAAGCTCCTCCAGCCCCTCCCGTATGGAAAAAAACGAAAAAAACAAAAAGACACCAAACACGGTTCGGACCGTGTTCGGCACCAGAGCGCTACTATGTGAAAACACGGTCCAGACCGTGTTCGGCACCCGATGTGTTAAGTCTTGATCTGATTAATTTACCATATTCAACCACATTCAAATAAGTAGCTGAAGTTGTATTAATATTGTATTAATATTGTATTGTATATTGTATTCATATTGCAAAGATGAGGAAAGAAAGATATAAATCGTGTTTGGATTTGCAGACAGTAAACATCGTGATAATAAAGGGATATTTATCAGCTTTAAAACACACATGCATGTACAATCAATCACATCTCTCCATCAGAAGTGTGGTTCCTGTATGCATTTCAAACTTATAGCGTCTGCTCTGAGAGCAATCATCTACGCCAATGGCAAACTTTCAGTCTAAGTATTACTAGATCTCAGTGCTGCATTTGACACGGTCGACCACAATATATTACTAGACAGATTGAAAAACTGTGTGGGACTTTCTGGCCCAGTACTAAACTGGTTTGAATCATATTTAGAGAACAGAGACAATTTTGTATCTATTGCTAATTACACATCTGTGCGGACAAAAATCACATGCAGAGTTCCGCAAGGATGCGTTCTAGGGACCCTACTGTTATCTAATATCTACATGCTCCCACTAGTTCAGATTATGGAAAACAACAAAATAAGCTACCATAGTTATACAGATGATACACAAATCTACATAACCGTATAACCAGAGGACTATGGTCCAATACAAACACTGAGTAAATGTATTGAACAAATCAACAATTGGATGTGCCATAATGATCTTCAATTAAACAAAGACAAAACTGAAGTAATAGCTTTTGGAGCCAAGGAAGACAGCACTTAAGTCCAATCGGTAATGTTAAAAACCTCTAGCCAAGTCAAAAACCTTGGTGTAGTCATGGCCTCTGACCTAAATTGAAACAACCACATTGGCACAATCACAAAGTCAACCAACTATCACCTCGAAAATATAGCACAGGTTATGTCTCAGCAGGATCTACAGTATAACTTAATAATGCATTCATCTTCAGTAGACTTTTTTTAGGTCTCCCTAAAAAATCAATTAGACGATTGCAGTTGATTCAGAACGCTGCTGCTCAAGTTCTTACGAATACCAAGAAAGTAAAGCATATCACACCAGTTCTTAAATCCTTACACTGGCTCCCCGTGTGTCAAATAATTGATTTCAAAATACTACTGTTGGTCTATAAAGCTTTGAATGGTTTAGGGCCAAAATACATTTCTGATCGTGTGTGATATCATGAACCATTCAGATCTCTCAGGTCATCTGGTGAAAGTCTGCTTTCTGTCCCATAAATAAACGCGGGGAAGCAGCATTTAGTTTTTATGCACCACATATCTGGAACAAACTCCCAGAAAACTGTAGGTAACTGCTGACCACTCTTATTTCTTGTAAAACACAACTAAAGAACTTTCAGCTTGCCGCTCTTTCTTGCTTTGATTTTGAGTCTTTTTCTTTCTCTTCTGTATTGTACCTGTATCTGCTTTTAAAAAAAATGTTTAGCTACTTTTGTTTTATGCATCCAGATGTCATTGTATAATTGAGTTTCCTTTGCTTGATCTTCTGTGTGAAGCACATTCAATTGCCTTGTTGTTGAAATGTACTATACAAATAAAACGGCCTTGCCTTACGCCATAGGCAATCTGTAGCAGTAACTCTTACCGCACCCATACTCATTTAAATATAATTGACCTTTTAGAGCAGCTACATGGTCCTGTCTGTCTGTCTGTCTGTCTGTCTGCATGCTCACGAGATCTATGTGACAGTGTGTATGAGTCTTGCCTCATACGCATGAATAGTGAGTAAGTGTTACAGCAGGCTTTGTCAGACCAAGACAGGGTTAGAGAGAGAGAGAGAGAGCGAGAGAGCGAGAGAGCGAGAGAGAGAGTGTGTCATACTGTGAATGTCTTCTTTATGTAGGGTCCTCCTGGTGTCTGAAGCTCCTCTGGACTCACTTGTCTCTTCAAAACTGCAAAGAAATACACACAGGGTCAAAGGTTTTATACTGTACACATACTGTTATTTATTAGTGACATACACATAAACACACTCACTCAAAATGCATGCAGTTATACACCCAAGCAAATGCACGCACACACACACACACATACGACAACAGTGTGTGTGTGTGTGTGTGTGTGTGTGTGTGTGTGTGTGTGTGTGTGTGTGTGTGTGTGTGTGTGTGTGTGTGTGTGTGTGTGTGTGTGTGTGTGTGTGTGTGTGTGTGTGTGTGTGTGTGTGTGTGTGTGTGTGTGTGTGCGCGCGCGCGCGCGCGCGTGCGTGCGTGCGTGCGTGAAAAATGCATGTTTGTGTTCATCACATGTTAACAGAGTGCCTGGAGGCACGTTGCTTCCTGACACAGCAGAGACACCCCTCCTCCAACTTCCTCAACTCATTTCTCCATTCAACTTTGTCCTAGCCTAACCCCTTACATTCTTATTTGAGATGATATACAATGCATAACATTAATGGAAATCTGTATACAAGAGTTCAGTGTCCCAAAGTTTCAGGTGAGATACTATAATGTTTATAATAAAAAAAATCACACACTCATCTGCCACTGTTTGCACTATTAGTGAAGGACAAATTGACAAATGAAAATTCAAATATTGGATCCATGTGAGGTGCGTTTGATTTATCTTCCCTTGAGGTTATTCCTTGAGGTTATTTAAGAAACTAACCTTAAGCGTAGACTTTTACTTAAAAGATAAGTTATACCTGTAAGCTAAAGCACTATTTATATTTTATATATTTTAAAATGTACCAAGGTAGTGTTTCATTCAGCTCTAGAATCTGGTGAAATCCTGAGGTTTACCAAAACACATACCCTTTGGCCCTAGCTGGCCTGCTAACCACTGCATTCCACTGAGCACAGAGCTGACCTCAGTGTATGTGTCATGATAGAAATAAAGTCAGCTTCCGGGACAGTATTTAATCTTATGAGCGAGAGCGAGAGAGCAATAGAGAACAAGAGCATGGGAGACGGAGGGCAAGAGAGAGCTTTATCCGCTTGATCCATTCATTTCCATAATCTCTCTGTGAAACTCTGATCTGATCTGATGTAAAAGAATTCCATCTTCAAAATGAATCTAACAGCACCTTAACCAAATAGGTAAATTATACAAGCATATCTTATCTTATATCTTTGATATCAATTATGAGCAAGTTCTTATGTACAGTACTAGAAATTACAATGCATAAGCCAAGCACTGTTCATTTCTTAGGAAACGTTTGTTTACACCGTTGCTAAAATTGCTCACATATGGATGCACAGACTGGTATTCTCTCTAATCACGTCAAAATGCACCATTACTAACGTCAATGTGAAGCACAGGGGAAATACATCTTCCTGTTCAATGTGTTATTGTGGGTTTCAGACAGATAGTGGTAAGATAGGGAGTACACAAGACTCTTTTCAAAGAGTGCTAGCTGACCTACCAAAGTAATGGCACCTCTCACACCATCACGGAGCATACATGTTCACAACACAGTGCACAGTGTATCATCGCACCATTTTAGGAGTCTAAAAATAGTCCTTCTCAGAAATAAACATCTCAATATCTCATTCAGTTTGCCAACAGAATGCAAGGCTTGACTGTGAACTCTCAAATTGTGTCTGCGGGTTGTTGAACCGCTGCTGTGATGGAATAAACGAAATAAAAACACCCATGTGTTGCTTGTTTACCCATTTGCTGAGCCCAGATGCTCTTTCTCAGTTCAACACTTGTTTATTTAACAAGAGAGAATTAAATACTTTAATTACTAATTTTAACTAATTTGAGTAACTTGCACATTACCCCCCTTTAATCCAAGAACAGCCAGTTATGTCAGATCAGATATAGAGATAGCTTTATCCACTTCATCCATGTTGACAAGACAAAACTGTCTTGATACAGTGAACATTTTAAATAAATCAAATGAATCAGAATCATCTTTATTGTCACATCACAGGTTTACAGGTGTAAAGCAGTGGGTGGAGTTAGCTTTTGTGCAAGCTCCATAATCTTTTTTATTTTTTTCCAGAAATAGAAAGAAAAGAAAAGAGGAGGGAAGGGAAGAAAAAAAGCAGGAATCAAAGAAACACACACACTTATTACTAATACCTAATGTACATTAGGTATTAGTAATAAGGTGCATGAGCATAGCAGCTAGGGTATACTATAGCTAGTATATAATATAGACATTAAGGTGCAAGAAGAGTATCGGTGCCGTGTGCATGAGATTAAGGTGCAAGCGAGTGTCACAGCCTGTGGTCAGGCTGGACTTGGACCTTTTGCTCTTCCTCATGGACCTACAGGTATCTGTGGAATGGATTATACCCGGGACATTGACTTGGACTTGTTCGCACTTTGCTCTTACTCATGGAGCTACCTGTGGATTATACCAGTGACAGATACCTTACGTGGACACTCTGCACCTTAATCCCATGTACAACACACTGATTTGTCTTATTCTTGCACCTTAACTAACGTCCATTGCATATCCCTGCTGCTATGCTCACTCACCTTATGTCTTTACCGCACCTTATGTCTTACCTCAGGTACTTACCGCACCGGATAGATATACTATGTGTAAATATCTACCGTACATAAATTGTTGTTTTTATTGATCTCTCTCTCCCCCCCCCCCTTTTCTTCCCTTTCTTTTTTATGGAAATGACAAAATCGATGGAGCTTAAAAAAACGAATTTCACCCCGTTTTACACCTGTAAACCTGTGATGTGACAATAAAGTTGAACCAAGGTCCATGAGGAAAGCAAAAGTACAAGGCCAGCCTGATGACAGGCGGTGGTCATGCCTTGTTCAACAGTCTGATGGTAGCCGGGTGTAAACTGTTCATAAACCTGGTGGTCTGGCCCTTGATACTACAGTGGGCTGCCTTGCCCGGTTGATAATCAGTAATGTAGTTTATATTTGCATGTAAAACATGTAGAGGACTACAGTTACAGTCTCTGTTTGATTCCGCCAGGCCGAAGGCGTGGCAGAGACTATGTTTTGCATCCTGTGCGTCCGTCCTTGTGTCCTTGTGCGTGTCCTTCTGTCTGTGAACAGCACGGTTGGCCCCGATCACAGTGAAACTGTGCACACACACTCCCTGGGCGCCAGAGCAGAACCTCTGACCTGCATTTTTCACATTGGCCTGTTATAGCGCTACCAGGAGGCAGATTTTTTGCAAAATACACTTTTTGATATTACTCCCAACAGATTTTGTCCAAACATCACGCAAATCGGTACACAGTATCTCTATAGTCATGTGATCAAGGCGGATCTATCCGATATTTCATATTCCATCCTGATTGGCTAACATTGGCTTCCAAAGTTTGCAGGATTGCTCCGTTTTGAACAAAATGCCCCAAATCATGAACGCACGCAGTGTGCGATTACCGTGAAATTTTGCACGCACATTCCCACTAGGCCGAGGAAGAAATGCCACCCTTTTCACATTGGCCTGTTATAGCGCCACCAGCAGGTAGATTTTTGCAAAACGCATTTTTGGAACAAAATGCCTCAATGAAAAGCCTAGGAAGAAATGGCACCCTTTTCACATTGGCCTATCATCTTGCCACCAGGAAGCCACAATAACCTACCTGACCTGGCGGAGACACTTTTTCTAGTTACCACATGAGGTCAGTTAAAAGAGTGCAGTGAACCTCGTCATGTTCCTATAGCACAGGAACAAGAGCTCTTCCTGTCTATGCCTTCATCCATTACACAGGGGGCCTTCTTCATTTGTAAGGCTCTCCTCATTCTCCCCCTCTTCCTCTACTCTCTCTATTTTAAGTGCCTTTCATGAACACTAAGAAAACAGGGCCCAATGGAGGGGCAAAGACATGGGGCCCCTTCCCTTTCTGAAAAGGCTAACAGAACATACTACATAGAGCTCTGTGTCTCTTGCTTTAGTCAAATACTGTGGTAGAAACCTTCTGTCCTTCTCATTCATGGAAGATACTGTGAAACTTTCACAGTTTTAATTTGTGTGAATGAGAATTTACATTTTCATGTATGAAATGCTATTTTCATGGATGAAATAAAATTAAAATAAAACTTAAAAAAGCGTGTACTTGTTGTGACCCATAAAAACGGGTCCTCGACCCAAACAATGGGTTTGGACCCATCCCAACCCATTGTTTTGGAAACACTGATCCACGGAATATCAAGTGTATGTGTGTGTGTGTGTGTGTGTGTGTGTGTGTGTGTGTGTGCGTGCGTGCGTGCGTGCGTGCGTGCGTGCGTGCGTGCGTGCGTGCGTGCGTGCGTGCGTGCGTGCGTGCGTGCGTGCGTGCGTGCGTGCGTGCGTGCGTGCGTGCGTGCGTGCGTGCGTGCGTGCGTGCGTGCGTGCGTGCGTGCGTGTGTGTGTGTGTGCTTGTTTCTGCCTCCAGTATTCTCTCTCTTACTGCTAATAGTTCAGAACTCAGCTGGATTACCATGGTGCTGTCCAAGGCCTGTGATTGGTTACAGTCAGGAGGCGTATGTGTGTGAGAGAGAAGCCTGCCTGCTGGCATTAGTCCCTGTCTGTCCCCACGGGTGTACGTCTTCCTGCCGGCTACTCTGGCACACACACACTCACACATGCACATGCAGATGCACACAGTGTCTGTATTTTCCCTTCATCTCACGTTCATCTCTTCTCCTTCCCTCCCCCACTTCAGCCGCCTGACTGTAATCTTTGGGTAATAGATGATTTGCGGCAGAGAATGTGTGTGTGTGTGTGTGTGTGTGTGTGTGTGTGTGTGTGTGTGCACACCACGCGCGTGCCATGCACGCATAATGTGTAAATAGCTGACTAACAGTAATCCTGTCTTTAATGAAAGATGCACTTTTTTCTAATACCCTAAACTCTAAAGTGTAATTCCATCAAGACATTTCTAGTGAACACAGTAAAATTAGTATACAAATGTAAACAAATGTTATTTTTGATATAATCATTCACTGGTATATTTTTCACAATACCCTTTCCACATGTATGTTCTTTGACAACTTCTCTATACACTATTAAACACTATTTTGATTAGCAAGTGTCTCCCCCCTACACTCGCGCCAAAATGACGTAGGCACCAGATATGTACAGGAAATATATTTATTTATGTATTTTACAGATAATAAATACAGTTTTTGACAACTTCTTGTTACGTTCCGAAAATAGGACCCTGGAGCATACCCTTTTGAGTGGTACTTCCTTAAGTTCCATATATACAAACGCTGTAATGCCAACTGAGCTACAGTACTAGAGGCGTCGCCAAAAAGACTACTAAAATGAATGTTACACAGCATTAAATGAACACTCATGATTTTACAGCGTAGGCCCAACACAATTACTCAAAATCAATACGCTCAATATCTTATCAAAAGTCTTATCTTATCATGTACTTTTCTGTTTTGCGAACAGCACACATACCACAGTGTGTAAGTGTCAGAATGCCAAAAATGTTTACATTTCTGCTGTGTGCGTACACACATGCATGCATGCACGCACTCGAGTGACTAATCTGAATTACCTCCGGGGGAGACTTTATTCAAGATATGGAAAGACCTTTGAGGCCCATGGCACAGTGAAATGTCAAGGGCACTCTTCATGGAAGTAAGAGCAGCATGGCGGACTCGGAGAACTGACTGTATCTATCTAGAGTGGTATAATCTTTAATCTTATCTAGAATGTGGGTCTTCATCTGTGCAAATCTGTGTGTGTGTGTGTGTGTGTGTGTGTGTGTGTGTGTGTGTGTGTGTGTGTGTGTGTGTGTGTGTGTGTGTGTGTGTGTGTGTGTGTGTGTGTGTGTGTGTGTGTGTGTGTGTGTGTGTGTGTGTTCTTACCAGACTTGGGGTTACAGAGCACAGGAGGACTGCTGCTCAGCGTTGGACTGCTACTGTAGTAACCACTACTACCACAACTGCTACTCATACTGCTACGACGAACACCCACTATCAATTTGATCTCCTTCGTGGGGCTCACTGGTAGAGAGACGGTGTGAGACAGAATGAGGGAGAGAGACGGTGGACAGATTAATTATAATCATGAAAAACATATCCTAAACATAACCACTTAAACCCTCTAGTCTAAGTGAAACAGAGTTACAACTGTGCTCGGGCCGCTTTTGTCCGTCTACACCAAATCTCAAGTTCAAGTTGTTAACCGTAACAGATATACAGTATGCCTAGCTCTAACCCTTATCCTGACCTTAACCGTTACAGATACATGCCTAGCCTTAACCTTTACATTACAGTCATTTAGCAGACGCTTTTATCCAAAGCGACTTACAATAAGTGCATTCAACATAGGTAGGGAACAAAACTACTAATCGCCAGAAGTCTAAGCGCATTTCCTGCAAAAACAAGCAACCACTAACCTTAACACTTACCCTAACTTTAAATGATAATACAGTATGCCTAAATGTCAGTGGTGGACAAAGGACTCAACCCTAGTGCTAGAGTCAAAGTATAGATACTCCTGGTCAAATATTACTCAACTATAAGTGAAAGTTGCTCAGTCAAATGTCTACTATGGTTAGTGTGGACGTAAGTCCAGCCTGAAAGCAAACACTGCATAAGCAAACTAATAGGCACACTGACTGTCCAAAGCAGTATGACCTCTGCCCACACAGGACTGGCAGCTGTCCAAACCACATTTAGTCAAACGCGTAGCTATGGATCAACATTAACACACATCTCCATAAAACCACACATGGCTGTTGACTTCAATGAATACTAAGACTACACAAATGGACCAAATAAAAACTGAGGTGTATGTGTGTCTGTTTGTGTGTGCATGAGTGAGTCAAATAAATTAAGTCAAACTGTTATTCCACTTTTCTCGTCATGGCAAGGTGTTCTTCTACTGAAAACTCAAAGTCCTCTGTCAACATCAGATCAAGGGATATGTGGTTGTGCATGTGCATGTGCATAATGCACATATGTACTATGTGGTTTCCATAAAGATCTGCAAGGTGCATTATGCGTTTGTGAGTGGCTGTATGTGCACAAACATGCATGTGCGTGTGTCTGCCAATCACTGTCTGTGACCATGTCCATGTGTGTGCCAAGTGCCCACATGACTGTATTTGTCTGCAGGCTTGGGTTATAGTCTGTCTAAGTTGGATACCTGAGAGGAAGCTAGTGTTGCCTCCGTCAGAGTTCTGTTTGCGGAGACAGAAGGGGCTGTCGTGGTTTTCTGGGATGCTGCGGCCACGCTCATTAAGCAGCTCAATTAATCGCCGCCGGCGACGGAAGTTCATCCGGAACTGGTAGAGCAGGGCCCCGTCAACAAAGTGGTGCTTGTGGGTCACTGGATAGAGAGAGGAGGAGGGGTTTGAGGAGAGAAGGTAATTGGGGTTAGGGAGGGAGAAAGAAAGAGAACGATGAAGCGATAAAAATAAATGAGTAGAGAGAGGTACATACAGTACAGGAAAAGCAGTAAGAGGGAAATTACTCCATAAGCCAGCCAAAAACTTCACTAACACACTATTTCACAATACTGAACTGAAGTAACCAATACTGAGCCAAGTTGACCTTGATCACTGAGCTCAGATCAGCTGTATACTGCCTTATCACTTAACCACAATTTTTTATATATACCGTAAGAATAAAATCAGTTAGGACTTGACATACATGAATATTCAAATTTTAGTCTGATAGCTCAAATTTGGTTACTTGTACACAGCACTCAGGGGTTAAATAGAGTTAAATATATTATGGCTGTAGTAAATACACACGTTACTTTGTGATGGACAATAAGCTAAAAATGCACACATAATAGATCTACTCAAAGTCTACAAGATTCTATTTGTCTCTCGGAGGTTGTCAAGTTCCACAGTCAAAGCATCCCTAAAAAAACAATAACAAAACAAAAACAGCCAATGAATGGGAAATGTCAATACCACGTCTTCACTGACGAATGGTACTACAAGATTCTATCCTTTTGGTGAGAACAAAGCAAAGCAGCACTACCTAATGCTAATTGTTAACTATGGATTAGTGCAGTATAGAACCAGTGTGGCAGCACTTGGACGCTCTACTACTGTGCATCAGAGGTACATAGTGTATATACTGTATGGTAAATGCTGCCACACTGGTTCTCCAGTGTGGAGCTCCAGGCATTCTGCTGGTCTACATTCAACCACAATGTGGACCCATCCAGACTTGGCAGCTATTGTTCTGTGTGTGTGTGTGTGTGTGTGTGTGTGTGTGTGTGTGTGTGTGTGTGTGTGTGTGTGTGTGTGTGTGTGTGTGTGTGTGTGTGTGTGTGTGTGTGTGTGTGTGTGTGTGTGGTGTGGTGTGCGATGTGCGAGTGTGTGTGTGTGTGTGTGTGTGTGTGTGTGTGTGTGTGTGTGTGTGTGTGTGTGTGGTGTGCGTGTGTGGTGTGCGATGTGCGATGTGCGATGTGTAGCCATGACCTCTGCCCAGCAAAAAAGAGGAATGCAGGCATTCTGGCGTGGGAGTGCGTTTTCTGCTCTCTCTTTCCTCAACTGTAATGTGATGTGTCCACCCCCCTCTGTCTCCCTCTGCATTCATTTTAGTGGAGGTGTTAAGACCAAAAAATAGGCTGTTGACTTCAAGTCATGATGCAAAGGTCCCCTTTGGTATGGAAGTACCTTAGGGCCATAGGAAAACATTTATCCAAAGAGACGAGTTAGATCACCCTTCAATTCTGAAATATGCACGTTTTAAAAAATGGCCGCCACCATTTACAGCAATACAGCAGAACCGATATCTTTGCTTCTGTTAAAGCTATAATAATAATATTGGTGTCAAAGTGTAGATTTTTGGGGTCAAGTAATCCAATTCAATAGGTTTCAAGGCAAAAAAATAATCATTTTCTCAATGCCATGAAAACAGGGCTAAAATATGCTAATTTCATTGGAAAATGTTGTTTTAACAGGGTAACTTTCCATTTTTACCCACTCTAAAACCTTAATTTAGTTTCCTCTTTGGCATGGAAGTACCTTAGGGCCATAGGAAAACATTTATCCAAAGAGACGAGTTAGATCACCCTTCATTTCTGAAATATACACGTTTTAAAAAATGGCCGCCACCATTTACAGCAATACAGCAGAACCGATATCTTTGCTTCTGTTAAAGCTATAATACTGTTATTGGTGTCAAAGTGTACATTTTTGGGGTCAAATAATCCAAATCAATAGGTTTCCAGGCAAAAAAAACAATCATTTTCTTATTGCCATTGAAAACAGGGGTAAAATATGCACATTTTATTAGAAAAATACGTAAATAACGGGTAACTTTCCATTTATTTCCCCTCTAAAACTTTAATTTAGTTTTCCCTTTGGCATGGAAGTACCTTAGGGGAATAGGAAATAAATTATCCAAAGACACAAACTAGATAAGACGTCATTTCTAAAGTATTTGTGTTTTAAAAAATGGCCGCCACCATTTACAGCAATACAGCATAGCCCATATCTTTGCTTCTGTTAGGGCTATGATTAGGGGTGTGCCGATATATCGTCCCGCGATATATCGCGATACGTTTTCGCGACGATATGTATCGTTTTGGGGAAAAAAAATATCGTTTTTGAAAAAAAATATTTTTTTTTTTTTTTTTTTTTTTTTTTTTACAATCATAATAATCAGGCATGCAAACGGCCCCGAAGTGAAAAGAGTGACAACATGTTTTTTTTTCGGGTCAGGTGTCATACTATTTGGATTCAAAACGGCTATTGTAGCTGAAAAGCTACAAGTTTGCATGTCTGAATAATGCAAAAACAGAATTATTTGTTTGCATTTTCTTTTTTTCTCCTCCATATATTTTCATAATAAAAAAAGTGCGTATCGTATCGTATCGAAATCGTATCGAAGTTGTGAGCCAAATATCGTATCGTATCGTTTCGTGAAATTAGTGTATCGGCACACCCCTAGCTATGATGATAATATTGGTGTCAAAGTGTACATTTCTGGAGCCAAGGAATACAATTACATAGGTTCCAAGACTAAAAAACCCAATAGTTTTCTCACTACCCTCACAATGGGGGTAAAATATGCACATTTCATCAACAAAATAAGTGACATTAAAATGTTCCCCCTATAAAAAAAACTTTAAGAAGTACAACCTCTTATGCACATGCCATATGCTTTATGTGTGTCTGTCCAATCTAGGAACCCAGTCAAAAAAGGAAAAAACAGCACCCTCTGCTATTTTTTTCCTTAATATTTGACTCTGGGGGGGACCTCCCAATAGAATGTGGATAACAGGATGATGGCCATTAGGTCCGCCCTCAGCCCTCCACTTCCGGTCTACGTGTCTTTGTTTACATTCCTAACATTCCTAACTATACACGTTGTATCAGGAGCTCCCGACAGATTCAGCTGCAGAGCTCTGAATCTGTCTTGAGAGATTAGTGTCTGTCTGACTGCAAGTGTATATGTCTGACTGCTATCACCTGAGAGTTACACCTGTTGCTGCCACAAAACATACATTCTGCACAAGGGACTGTGACAATTTGATTAAATCAGAGGTGACAGAAAATCTGAGACACTTTGAGGTTCAATTTGAGGTTTGTATTACTTTCTCATTGAATACAGAATGTTTTTTATGTTAACTGTGCCATTATTGATCAAAAAGTGGACAGAGCAAGAAGAAGACATGAAGAGTCTGTGAGCCCAGTAAAAACACAGTGCATGAATGGTGGTGGCAAGTTCACTGCACAGGCTATACTCTCATGCTCATCATCATCCTCATGTGAATAAACCACACCGTGTTTCTTCTGTGGTGAAGTTGGCAACAGAAAGGAACTAAGGACGGCTTCCACCCTGGGATTGGATCGAAAAGTGAAATAATGTGCTCAGGTGCTGGGTGACAAGTGTCTGTTAGCTAAACAAGCTGCTGGTGACATGGTAGCTATGGAGGCAGTGCATCATCGTGCATGCCTGACTAGGCTCTATAGAAAAGCAGAAACCGCCGTTGTGACACGACAGAAAATAAGGCAACACAGGTCATCAGAGCACATGTCCTCAATGAATTGTTTGAGTCAATCAATTATTATTAAATGTAACACCACGCGCCTTCGAGAGGATATTGACATCAGATCTGTGCGACTAGATCGTGGCTGATGATGACCTGAAAGCTGTTGTTGGCATGAAAAGCAACACATTTACTGATGTCTCCATCATCTTCAAAGCAGCTAAAATCCTCCGGGAAGAATATCTTCCGATGAAACAATAATTTACAGGTTCCTTCACAGCCTCCTGATTCAATCCCTCCCCTGCTGCAATTTTCCTAAAGATGCTTCTGGATGGATAAGGTATTGACCAGCCAGCCCCTGAACCAGAGAAGTGCCAGGTTGCTACATCAATTGGGCAGCAAATCATTTACAACTCTGTGAAATGCAGATCCAAGAAATGTCCGTAGTGTTAGTTGTCACATAAGAGAAAGGGAACCACAGCTTCACTGTATCTGGCAATGAATCTGCACCTGCATACTGGCAGTAAACACCAGGTGGATACCATGCATAAGCGAGGTATGGTGTATCATGTGATCGCTTGAAAACATTGAGTACAGTGATCAATCAGTGGGAGCAGATTGGTGTGGTGGTCCCACCTCAGGCAGTAAGGGTGTCTTCACTAATGGTGGTTTTGACAACATTGACCTCAACCCATCGTCAACAACAGCAAAATCAGCCCTCCACGGGACATGCATAAGCATTCAGCAGCACTTCCCGTCAGATGACCAACAAACAGCCAATCTCACTAACATCCTAGTTCCAGCTAAGATGGAGAAGAAGCATGCACAATCCTTTCCAGCTTTCTACACAACAATGGATCTGGATGTTTCACTCCAAACTGATGTTCCTGCCCTTAATACAAACAGTCATCCTCAGCCAGCCTCTTGTCCTCTCAGCAACATACTTGAAGAAGGCTCCCAGTGGTTGGAGAGAGTCACCGACACCTTGTGGGGAAAGACAACCTTGAGGATGAAGAATGGATCTCATGGGGTGCATATTATGCAAGCATTGCAGAGCCTTGTTCAGCCCCCCCATCCAGATCATACATACTGCCACTGTTCACAGAGTCTCCTACCAGTCCCACTATGGCTTGGCTTGGCATGCAATGAATGTCCTCCTTCAAGCAATCAACTACCTAAATCCAGGTCAGACACCAGTCATGTTAGCTGATCAACCCCTATTCACACTTGCCAAAAAAGATGCTCTGGAGTGTGTCTGGAGACTGGCTGGATGAATGGCAGCTCTCACCAATAGTGGTAATTCAACTAGTGGCAAAGCTCAGTCTTTCATTGGTGTTGACCACATCTGCAGAACCTGGTACATGCATCAGGTGTCTGTAGCTGCTCTGTACTTGTGATGAAGGCTTATGAGCGATATTTGGAAAAGGCTGTAAATGATGAGTCGAGCCCCCTCTTCCTTTTGCACTTTGATGAATGGCTTCAATTTCAATTATTTCAAGGGACTTGCCAGAACTGGTTATTTGCAAGTGCAAGACTCAAATTACCACAACAACCCCATTGTCATGGTAGTAAGAAAATTATTGGGGATTTGTTTTGCCTTGAAACCTAATTAATTGGATTCCTTGACCCTAAAAATGTTTACCATTATAGCTTTAACAGAAGTAAATATGGGTTCTGCTGTATCACTTCAAATGGTGATGGCCATTTTTAAAAACGCATATATTTCAGAAATGAAGAGTGATCTTATTTGTCTCTTTGGATCATTTCTTTCTTAGTGCTCTAAGGTACTTCTATACCAAAGGGAAAAGTAAATCAAAGTTTTAGAGGAGGGGTAAGTGGGGGGGTAAGTTACCCTGTTAAAACGTATTCTTCAAATGAAATTTACACATTTCACCCCCCGCTGTCATGGCAATTAGTAAAGCATTGGGTATTTTACATTGAAACCTATTTAATTGAATTCCTCAACCCCAAAAATGTACAATTTAACACCAATATTATTACTATAGCTCTAACAGAAGCAAAGATATGGGGTCTGGTATAATAGTGGTTAATTGTCGTCAGCCTTTTTTTTTTAAACGCCTATATAAAGAAAATGAAGGGTGATCAAACTTGCCTCTTTGGATATTTTTTTTCCTATGGCCCTAAGGTACTTCCATGACAAAGGGAAAAGTAAATACAAGTTTTAGAGGGGGAGGGGTTAAGTTACCCTGTTAAAACGTATTTTTTTAATGACGTTTGCATATTTTACCCACCGCTGTCATGGCAATTAATGAAGTATTCGTTTTTTTGCATTGAAACCTATTTAATTGAATTCCTTGACCCCAAAAATGTACACTTTGACACCAATATTATTATTATAGCTCTAACAGAAGCAAAGATATGGGGTCTGGTGTAATAGTGGTTAATTGTCGGCGGCCATTTTTAAAAACGCCTATAAAAAAAAAAAGAAGGGTGATCTAACTCGTCTCTTTGGATAATTATTTTCCTATGGCCCTAAGGTACTTCCATACCAAAGGGGACCTTTGCATCATGACTTGAAGTCAAATGTTGCTTACCACCTCCACTATTTGACCATATTCACACAGCAGCCATTTTGCTCTTACATCATACTCGGGGGCGGGGATTGGAAACTCCTGAGTATGATGTAAGAGCAAAATGGACCACCGTGTGAATATCATGGTCAGCTGGATCAGCTGGGAACACATCCATCACTCCTGTGACTCTCACGTTTTCCATACACCTCTCAGTTTACAACTCTCTCTCTTTTGCCATTTGATCACCTTTAAGGCCTTTGCAGACAGGGTGCGATTAGTCAATCAGTTTTTACCGCATGTGAAAAGACGCACAAATCGAACTGGGTTCGATTGGGAAAAAAACGCATCGCCGCATCGCATCGCCACACGGTAAATTCGGCATGAGGTCATTGAGAACCATGTGTTCATTTAAAAGATCAAACCCTGTGTGAAGTGAGTGGTGCCTTGATGAGCCCCGTATTGACCCCCGTATTGATGTTGTCATCAATGTTTGTGGACAGACAGACATACATACATACATACATACATAGTCATGTATAGGACGACAAAAACGACAAAAATGATATTGTCCGTTTTTTCCGTGTGAAAAATCGCACCCTGTCTGCAAAGGCCTTAAGACTTCTCTGTGTCGTGATTTTCTAACAGTCTGGCATGGATCCACTTCATTCCAAAAATATAGACGCTTGCTCAAATTAAAAAGCCCATTTTCAATTACACCTATTATAATCTCCAAAAACCCAGACAAAATCTAGTCTCATATCACAATATTGATGTAATGGATATAATATTGATATATTTATTGCCCATTCAGTTAGTCACTGAAGTCAGTCCGACCAGGCAGGATGGAAGAGACAGATATGAAGGGGGAGGAAGACTAAACAGATGGTGTTAGTGTTAGATGAAGCAGAATCTCTCTCTCTCTCTCTCTCTCTCTCTCTCTCTCTCTCTCTCTCTCTCTCTCTCTCTCTCTCTCTCTCTCTCTCTCTCTCTCTCTCTCTCTCTCTCTCTCTCTCTCTCTCTCTCTCTCTCTCTCTCTCTCTCTCTCTCTCTCTCTCTCTCTCTCTCTCTCTCTCTCTCTCTCTCTCTCTCTCTCTCTCTCTCTCTCTCTCTCTCTCTCTCTCTCTCTCTCTCTCTCTCTCTCTCTCTCTCTCTCTCTCTCTCTCTCTCTCTCTCTCATCTCTAACTCACGCAGTTACCATTCTGCTGAAGGCAATATATATAAAAGTTGCAGATGTATTTAAAATAAGATAGTACTTTGATTCTATATTTTGTCTTTGACTTAGATAGTAGTTCTATATTTGATAGAAATATCAACTGAGGATTCTGGTCCTGGGCAGATCAAATCAGAGAGATTCAAGCTCATTAACCACTATTTTTGGTCACTTTTTTTTTTTACTTTTCCAAAATCTTCACGACTTTAGCATAGACCTCTGCCAGGGTCTGATGCGGGACCTGTGTTTGTTAGTGACATTAAGCCATTGACCATTCCCTGCCAACGACGTCTTTGTAAATCGTCGTTTCTAGGTTTTTTGTGTGTTTCCACTAGATGGCGCTCTTCGCTAACACATGAGTGACCACAAGCGAACGTGAGGTTGCGATGAAATTTTTATTTCTTCGCGGAAGCACAGTGAAACCCCCGGTGATTAGCAACCATCAGGGGATCGATAAATATTCAGTGACTACGAAAATCGTTGGCAGTGGATGATTTTTTTCTGGCATTGAATGAGTTAAGACCCCCATCTCAAAAAAGTCTGTTCCAGGGACCCCCAGAAGCAAAGATTTGAGTTAAAATCTTCGCTTTTAAAAATATGTATATTCAAAGATTTGCACAACTTTTCACGATTTTTCAAAAATAGCAGATCTACAAGCTCATAGCCCGGCACAAAATGACGCACTATGAGCTTGTAGATCTGCTATTTTTGAATAGCCAAAGTATAAAATAATGCTTTTTAGCTCAAATCTAAAATGACACAGATGCCTTTTTTGTTTTAATGGGTTAACTGAAATCACACTATAAAAACTTTCCACTACAAAAGAAATACATAGATTCCTAGTGTCCATATTTCTAAGCCGCGCCCCTCACCATGCTGGATGATCCCGTGTTCCAGTAGCCTTCGCCCCAGTTGCTCCGCCTCATCCCGGGTGGCCATCTCGCCCTCCTGAAGGAGCCAATCGATGAACTCCGAAGCAACCACTGTCCGCTCAAAGGGGGTGCCCTCCTCCTCCCTGGTCTGCGATAGGGTGTTCTCTGTGTTCATCAACCTATGAGGAGAAAGCAGACGGATGCATTCTCACATTAGATTAAAGCAGTGGTTCTCAAATGAACCCCCAAATGAATATGTATTTGGCCGCGGGCCCCCATCTGAAAATAGTGTGTGCCAAGACACCTCATACAAGATTTGTGTTTCAAAAATATTCAAACATTTTCACATTTCAACACGTTGCGTTGTGACACGCTGTGAGCTTATATATCGTCTATTTTCAAATATCTGATGTATATAGGTTTAGATTGGTTAAACAATTTTTTATGCTATATTAAGTAATTTTGTTGGGGACCCCCTGGAACCCCCTCAAGGACCGCTAGAGAACCACTGGGTTAAAGCACTTAATAATCAATGTTGAGTGTGAACAACTGTATTAAAGTCATCCAAGAGTATATTTTGCAACATCATTTTGACATTTCCTACAGTTGCTTGGTGTTCCACTGACAGTGAAATACCAATGACTTTGTGGACTGGGGGTTTTGCCGGAGCTTTTTAAATGAGCCGTGTCACAGTGCCGGATAAACGTTAAGCTACAAAATGACAGACACGTTTGACTGAATGTGACTGTGTAATGAAGTTAATGAAACATTCACTTGTACTAAGCTTTTTCATGTTAATACAAGCACATGAAGAGTCACAGGCTCACTGCACGCAGCACGTGTGTCTGTCCAGTCTGCCAAACAGGGACCATATGAGGTGAGGTCACAAAAACACAACTGGCATTAGATATCACAAAAGCACACACACACACACACACACACACACACACACACACACACACACACACACACACACACACACACACACACACACACACACACACACACACACACACACACACACACACACACACACACACACACACACACACACACACACAAGAATGATTCTCATCAATAAGTCAGTCTTTAAATAACCAGACACTAGCGTGTACATGTCCAAAACATAAAACAATGAGCCCTACTGGTGCAAGTTCAAGCTTGTACTGTTAGGGATATAACACTTAAGAGTTTCGAAAGGCTGTGTCCTCCTGGCACATGTAATCTACCCTCATGACTGGTTTCCATCAGCAAAGCCATTGGCTCTTGATCATTTATTCATCTTTCAGGTCTGTCAGGTCGGTACACATAATGCTGTTAATGAAGAAGAGACAATGTCCCAATGTAGTTTTGTTTTCTTTCTTTTTTCAGTTTCTTGACAGAGCTAAATTGAGATTTTTCAAGTATTGTGTGTATATTTTGCATCATAGTTTAGTTTGATTGGTTTGATTTCACATTTGGGTGCAAGGTTTAGAAAGTTAGCAGTTCCAAAAATATATATCTTGTTCAATCTTTACACTTTCAGAGTATAATTAACACACTGACTTTTTCTGTGTATCAAAACGAGCTCCATCTCAGTTGACATTAAACCTGGTCTGTTTCTGGTCTATCTCAGTCTTATCAGCGAATAAACTCAGTGGACCGTCCTTGCCCTTCAGGGCTGTAGACATTTACCCATCACATGGCTTTGGTATCAGTGTTTGGCAATGGAAAGTCTCTAACAGGTTACTCAATTGACTAAGACAGTAAATATGGCTCCCCAGTTTAAGTAAAGGTCAATAGATAATGGGTTTAGAACAAATCAAGGTAGTCTTGTGTAGTTCTGTAAATATGGCCTTCTGCTATCCCATTTCATCTTGATTGATGATGATGGCTTTGTGATTCAAATCCTTGCTTCACATACATCATGAGCCTTCTTTTATGGTTGGACGAATGTTTCAAACCTCAAACAGGCGCAGCTTACAGCACTACATGTAGACACTTAAGTCATACAGTACATGGTATTAATAACTATAATACATTCAGTTGTATTGAGAACTATAATATAAGTGCATTAAAAACTGTAAAACAGCTGTATTAGCAAGTAGCATCTATATGTACATGCAGTAGTTGTACTATTCTATTCTATTAATAACTAGAATACATAGGCTCGTTGTAAGAACTAAATATTATACATAGTTGTATTAACTATAATACTTAGTATTTAGAATAAGAACTATAACACATTGTTGTATTAAAAACTAAAACATACTGTTGGATTAAGAATTTGCAGTTGTGCCTCCTCTGATTGCCTCATTGGCTGTGGGTGCCTAGTTTTGATCTCTGAGCTAAAGTCTTGCATTTGTATCATTTGGAGTGCTGCTATTTCCACTCATCTGGATGTATTAAGAACTATACATAGTTGTATTAAGAACTAATGCATAGTTGCATTAATAACTATAATACTTCTGAATACATTTTATAGATTATTTTGCAAGCCAACTTCTATTGTCAAGAGCATTTTATGCTACAATTCGTCAAGAGCTGGGGGAAAGAATTATACCCAGCTTTTAATAATTAAAAGAATCCTGTGATCAAGTGTACACACAGCACACACCCAGGAGTGGTTAAGTCATTCAGCCATGTAAAGTAAATACATTTCAGCAAATATGGTTGATATATAAGATAATGTCTTACATTCACAGTAAACCTGGTAACTTAACCAGCAAATGTCCTCTCTTTAATCTCAAATAGATTATTCATGTTATCTAATCTTAATTTAAAGCAATGGTATAATATTTTTTTTAGGTAAGGGATTAATTCCGTACCTACAGGGCCAGTCATAAAAAAAAAAATCATCAACCATCATGATCCTAGCCTGGGAACCAGACAAATCTGCCGGTGCAAAGAAAATTTGCCCTCGGCAGATGCAGTGATATTGCCTGGCCCCACAAGGCTATCATGATCCAAGGGATGTAGTATTTTTTTTACAACCTATGGGCCTATGGGTTTCTTGGTCTACTGGGAGTTGTGCATGCAAAGTTTCACGCCAATTTGTCTAGCTCTGCCAGAAATTAGCTGTTCACAGACGCACAGACAGACAAACAAACAAACAGAGGCGAAAACAATTTCCTGCCTTTGGCTGTCCGGAGAAAAAAAATAATTCTAAAATAAAATGGACTTGCTGTAAATCGTTAGGGATGACAGGCATATACAAAATGGCATATGAATCATGTAGGATTATGTGTCAGTGGATGTGGATGCAAGGCAAACAGACAAGGCCTACATTAACTACCAATGACGTAACCTGCCTGAATGTGAATCTACGGCTCGACTAAAGGAGAATTCCCTCCCCCTTGGTCAAGGGAGAAATTAGGCTTATGGGCACCAGGCAGAGATACTCTACTATACTACTCCACATTGGTCTTAAGTCAATACAGTTGACAATACATAAATCATTAAATAAATAAGTGAATTAAATAATTAACCAGGATGACTTTTTGAGAAGCTTAAAATAGTTCATAGTTTTGCTTATAAATGAGGAATATTTTCAAATTGTTCAGATTTTCAACACAAATCTTAATATTGGTGTCCATCCTTAAACCTTTTACTTGTTCTGACCTTATGTACAGTGTAATATGTCATATTTTTATACTGAACCTAATTGAGAGAGTTTAAGAGAGGAAACTGTATTCAGAGCAAATTGCACTTTGATGTGAACAAAATAACATCCAAGAATAGCCAACACAGGATGATAATCATTATCTAAAACTTGGCTTAGAATCAAGCAATTTAATATAGTTCAGTCCTTCGCTGTGTAAAATGCAGGCCAAACGTATCCATATAAACACAGACACTATCCAGTGCCACAGGACTAAGAAGGGTTGAAGACAAAGATCAAACTAGCCTTTGGAAGCTATTTTTCCTGAGCAGAGAAAAGACACAACCCATACCTCACCCAAAGTATCCAAAAAATGCTTCCCAAGCCATGTGGCCTATAAGCCAGGAGACTATCCTGTTTCCGTAGTGTGAGACAGCTTGATGTACAAGTACACCCCCATGGACATGACACTAGTATGTCATTGGGACTTACCCCAGTCCAGCCCTCGATGCTGAGTGCCAAGCAGGGAGGGTACCATTTTATAGTCTTTGATACGAGTATTGAACCCCGACCTCTAAGTACCAGGGCAGACACTCTAACCACAAGGCCACTGAGCTGGTACCATTCAAAGCATAGCATGTGCAAAGTATAAGGAAGGTTGAAACCCACCTCACTCATAGCTAACCAATTTAATCTATTCAACTCGTTGGGTTCTGGTCACACCCACAGTTAAGAAGTTATCTACTGTATGCACATTACAAAAACTACAACAGGATGAATGCCACTGAGATAACCTACTGTAGTTGGTAAGTGAGAAATGTAGAATATGGTCAAAAAGAACGTTTGAAGCATTTCAGTGAGCAGTGTTACTTATCTACACTTTCTAGTCTTACATACACAGCACTTTCCATGAGTCTCCAGCTGCCACATTGTTGCTGTCAGGCAGAAACCTCGTATCTCCATATTTGTTTATATCCCTACTTCCCTATGAAAAAACATATATTAATGCCCTTTCATAAATTAATACCCTACTTCATCATACAAGAGTGTTACGATGCGACACGTTGTAGATCTGTATGTTCACAATATTATTATTGTTATTTTTTAATAATGATAAAAATTGAACGGTTTTGGACATACAAGGTTTCCACCCGACAGCAACGACATATGGAAACATTACAAGCTAATCACAAGCAGGGAGGGAAGCTAAGCATTAAGCAGGCATTAACTGTAGTGCAGCTGTGTCTAATGCTACAGATACATTCCTTGGTGATGGCCCACTCCCGGCAAAAATAAATAAATAATAAAACATAAAACCTTCCATACATTTGAATTAGCAAGAGGTGCAATGGTCTCAAATCTTATCACCATATTAAAGAATATAGCTGCTATTATACATAAGTGCCAGAGCAAATCTCGAATACTAACACTAATGAAGGTTCATTAACTTGTTTTCAAAACATGAGTTAATATTGCAGCAGGAACATCACTATGAAACATGTTTTCATTAACTTTTATAGTGCTGCGTTAAGTTAAATACCTTAACCACTTGAACCCTAGAGTGCCCATTCTGGGGCAAACATTCGGCCAAAATAGCAGATCTACAACCTCACAGTATGTCTCGACACTTTAAGGGCTTGTAGATCAGCTATTTTCGGTGAATATATTTGGTGTAGAATGAGAAAGAAAGTGAAGGCCTATAGACCACTGGGGGACCCCGGTCAACTAAGTATTAAGGTTTAAGTGGTTAATTAAGGTTCTCTGAACAAAACAGCCATCTTTGCTCCCCACGCTGTCTAAATGGGAGCTAGAGGGAGCAACTAAATGCTACTCTTTCCTTTTTCAATTTGAGGCTTTTGGTGCAATTACGTTTATTGAGGCTGAGGGAAAGCTAGCTAAGCGCCATTCTGAAAAACGAAGGACAGCAGTCTGATTCTGTTATTTTCAAGAGAGGCCTGAAAACACACACAGGGTTGGTTAGCAACAAAGTGAGTCACACAAACATAAGTACACAAAGGTTGTAAAAACATTGTCCTCTTTGACCAACCTCTGCTGCTAAGAAATGGCTGTAAAAACAAAAATATTAATTCTCTGTGGGTTTTGTTTATCAGAGTGTGTTTGTGTATGTGTATGTGTATGTGTGTGTGTGTGTGTGTGTGTGTGTGTGTGTGTGTGTGTGTGTGTGTGTGTGTGTGTGTGTGTGTGTGTGTGTGTGTGCAATATGATTACATTGAGCTGGCACCCTCATAAGAAAAGATAAATTGTATGGGTTGTGTGTGTATGTGCGTGTGTCCTTGGATGTCATACTTATTCAGGGCACAGGAAGTGTCTTTACTGTACAGGAAAAGTCTCTGGTGACGGATGGTTGATGTGTAATGTGGAGGCTGTGCTTTGAGGGACAGCCAAGTACGGATATGACGTAAAAAAACAAAACATTGGAGTCCAGACTAAGGTCTAGAAAGACAAATTCTTGGTATTTCTCAAAGAGGTTACAAAGAAAGACAAAACACCAATGGACTGTCTGTGACTGATCATTGAAGATGAACAATGTTCATACAGTAGCCCACATGTAAAACATTTGTACAATTTGTACAATTCATTTCATTCATTTGTACAATTCACCTCACTTCTGAATTTTTTCTTTTTCTAAATAAAACTTTCGATTCATCGGAGGTAACAAGAGGCACAATAGTCTCAAATCTCAAATGTAAAGGTCTCAAATTAAAAATATTCATACACTCTGAGTTACAAATGGATCATTTTTTTCTGTGTATTGTTGCACACTGTACAGTATCTACTAGTGTAACTAGTTTTACCTGTTTATTTGCAATCACACAGTTTTCTTTTGTTCACTTTCTTATTTTAGGGCCAGGAAGCAACCACAACTCATGGCTTCATTTCAGAAGCACCATGCCAATCGTACATGTCTACTGGCAGTTGAGATTACATCCAAATCAATTCAATAAATGCAAGTGTTGACATATACATGTATATTGCAGGAGTATTACAAAGCAACTCTGTAAGATCCAGTACAATTATTAGATACGGTTTGCAAGCAACACCCAGAGCTAGCTCTAAAGTGTGCGTGTGTGTGTGTGTGTGTGTGTGTGTGTGCGTGCGCGTGTGCGTGTGCGTGTGCGTGTGTGTGTGTGTGTGTGTGTGTGTGTGTGTGTGTGCCCTGGTTTGCATTAGGGCGATAACTTAAACTCACAGCTCTGGGTGCTGAGATGACAGATGTCTCCACCTGGACCATGTCTTCCTCTTTCGCAACACTAACCGCCACAGTGTGTGTGTGTGTGTGTGTGTGTGTGTGTGTGTGTGTGTGTGTGTGTGTGTTTATAAGAGTGCTAAGAAGAGAGTATGTCACACAGAAAGAGTGAGCTTGTGTGATAGGTAGAACAGCTACAGTATACTGTAGAGGCTTCTAGTTTGAGGATGGATGTTTATCGGCAGAGCAATGAATGGGTTTGAAAAATAACAGTGGAACCGTTACACCTGGTGATAAAGGATTACAAATATTTCATATATTTAAAAAATATTATATTTTTGGTTAGTGCACCATATCCAGTCCACAACCTTGAACCTTAATCAATCAAACTTGCACATTGCCAGAGGAATATTGCTGACACACCCACGTTTAGGGCTCTTAATACTTGAGAATCTCTGCACTGATGAGAGAACCCATTAGCATCTGACTGGAACTCAGAGAAAACACTGCAATGGATAGTTACCGGCAGAGTGTGTCATTTCACTGACGTCAAACTACTGTAGAGGCCAATATGTTTAAATGTGTTTGAATGCTTTTGGCTACAGAGGCAGAGAAAAGTGCACCACTGTAATTTGTGTGCATGTGCTTCCTAGATTTCCGAGAGTGCAAGGGAACAATATACCGTAACCTAAGGAACTACAAACTCCCAAGTCATAATGCTACAAAGAAGAGTTTCAGGACACTGAGCACAAGAGAGATGAGTAACGAAGGGACACAAGATAAGAGTTGGAAAGGAGAACACTAAAATGTACTAAACAGATTACTTTTCTCTTTCTGTATAAACAATTAGGCTAATTCCTGCTGTGAAAAAACACCATGATGTGAACAAATCAGATGACAAAAAACAGAAAACAAAAACAGATTAGTGCTGTTCTCTACCCCCTGCTACAGCCTGCCATTGAACAAATGAGTCACCAATCACTGACTGAGAGCTCCGTCCTTGTTTTCATGTCCTTTTCTGAATCAGTCAATATAAGAATAATTATAACATTGTAATAGTTAACATGCAATGTCCTGGACGGTCAGAGGACTATGGTCTATATACCATAATCTAATCAAATTGCATATTTTACCACTTTCAAACTGGTGTCCCGGTGTTGGGCATGTCATTAAATAAAATTACAATTCAAAGAAAGGAAATACTGTAGATCTACAAGGTCACAACGTGCCACGATGCGATGTGTTGTGAGCTTGTAGATGCGCTATTTTTTGCTACGAAGTACAGGCCTATGTAAGGCTTAAGTGGTTAATAAAGACATTTGTATAAAAACTGCCGAACAAGGTTGTTCACCAATAACATACAGTGTAAGACTAAACAGTCCTCTTCTGTCATGGAACAGAAGTTTCATGACAGAAGAGGACTGACGTTTTCCCAGAGGCAGTACTGTAAAACAGCAATAATCCACACCACTGAAATTAAAGTAGACCTGTGCAAATAGGCTGAGATGGATCAACAAATCACTGTGTGACAAGAACACCGATAGCAGTTGTATCCATTTGGCCTCTGTATTTACTGACTTGTGATGCCAGTGCTTTAGCATATTGTGTGCTCAGTGAATAATAGGAGCTAGCTTTGCTTAATCTCAAAGGTACAGTGCAATGAATACATACATATTAACCCTGTTTTTCAGAAATCTCTTAGGATTTAGAACAGTGGTTTAGAACAGTGGTTCTCAAATAAAAAAATAGCAGATATACAAGCTTGTACATCTGCTATTTTTGTGCATTTTTTACACAAATATTCTCTTTTGGGGGACCCTGGCACTAAACGTTTTTAGATGGAGGTCCGTGGCCAAATACATATCATTTTGTGTGTCCCTGGCACGAAAACGTTTGGGAACTACTTATTTAGAAGGCATTTGTAGAATCGGTCTTAATGGGTTAAACACAAAATAGAAATGGCTTGCAGCTTTGTCACAGTGGGTCAGTGTGTGTGTGTGTGTGTGTGTGTGTGTGTGTGTGTGTGTGTGTGTGTGTGTGTGTGTGTGTGTGTGTGCACCCATACTTCTCATAGATCCTCTGCCCCCTCATGAAGACCTTGGATTCGGCGTCCAATGGGAACGTCCCGTCGTCCTTGCGGAAGCGATAGAACAGCTTCATGTCTCTGAACTCCCGGTGCTCATCGCACACTAAAGAACACAGGAAAACAAAGACGAATGAAGAAGAGGATCACCAGACAGACAGTTTCTCACACACACACACACACACACACACACACACACACACACACACACACACACACACACACACACACACACACACACACACACACACACACACACACACACACACACACACACACACACACACACACACACGATCTGGAACCGTACTGTACAAAGAGTGAAGAGGAACAAGTTGTTACTAACAGCTTGACCACAATAGAGCCTCTGTCTAACAGTGAGGATTTTACTCTGAATATAGAGACAGACAACAGACAAACACAGACAAATAAAATAACAAAAGACATGAAAACACATGTTTAATAGTATTGTCAATCGTGTAATTAGAATTAATGCACAAGGAGTTGGGTAGTGCCTGGAGCTGTTAGAGCCAGCCAACCAGCACTTGTTCTCTCTGACCACAATCATTATTTGAAAGTTAGATGTGACAGAGAGAGAGACGGAGACGGAGACAGAGAGACAGTCAGACGAGAGACAGTCAGACGGAGACGGAGACAGAGACAGAGACAGAGGAGAGAGAGAGAGAGAGAGAGAGAGAGAGACGGAGATGGAGACGGAGAGAGAGAGAGACGAAGACAGAGAGAGATACGAAGACAGAGAGAGAGAGAGAGAGAGAGACAGAGAGAGAGAGAGAGAGAGTGAGATAGACACAGACTTGATGGTTCAGTAAAAGAGGGTGATACATACAAGAACACAGCCTCACCGTGGTGAATGATGCTTTGGTCTAGAAGTCTCTGCATGATCTTAATGGCTGTGTCTCGGTCCGTGGCCTCCTTGTGCTCAATCAGCCAATCAATGAGCTCTTTGGCCACAAAGCAGTTTGGGTACGTTCTCAGATGGTGGCGCCGATCTTTGATAACCTTTCCCTCATGGAGACGCAGCCTGGGTAGCACAAAAAAGGCACAATTAATTAGAAAACGGGTTCAAACTATTTGATTTATATGTGGTTGAATGAACAACTGTGCCATAATATTTTATGCTGGTATAAATACAGTGGTCACCCTATAGAGACTGCAAAGATATTTCAAAATGTTTTTGTATAATTCCATTGCTTGCTTATTGTTTGTCAATTCAGTGATTTTCAATGATGAAATAGACATATTGCTTTCGATCTGGTACATTGTGGGCTGAATGTTGTGCAATAGGTCATTTTTAGCCAACCTTTAACAGCTGGTCCGAAACCTTAACAAATATAAGTGAATAATGCTTATTCTTGACTGCAACTGAGCAAACAGCTATACATCTTTCCTTGAAAAGCTTTGCAAAACAAATCAGACACCTCAATGTTTTTTATTGAACACTTAATTATTGATCAACAACTGTGCTATAATGTCTACTGCATATGACTATGATATGTCATGTCATGCTTCTACGGATATCCTAAATGCTGAGATGATCTCTTCTATCAAACCCACACCAAGTTTTCCTGTAGGTGGTTATCTGCAGCAAACCTTAACTCATTGAGTGCCAATGCCGTCTTTTGATGGCTGTTTTCAGTGTGCCATGAGTGCCAATGACGTCTTTTGACGTCTCCTATAAAATAAATATTTAAAAAATAATAATAATAATTCATTTTTATTTTTTTGTTTTTTTTTATTTAATTTTTTTCTCAAAGGAACTAGGAGAAAACGCTATTCAAAAAGTAGCAACCGTCAGGGGATCAATCACACTGAAGACAAACACTCTGTGACCACTTGAAAAGGTAAGATAATAGCAAAATCCTGGCACAGGGATCAACAAGCTTGAAATAAGTCTGGCACTGAATGAGTTCACAAGACATGAAAACCCATGTTTAATATTATTGTCAATCTCAATCATGTAATTATACCTATAGTATACTGTACATATACTATATGTGTATAAAGTAGCTACAGTAGCTAGCATCACAATTGTTTATAATGACAAAACATGCTCAGAACAAACACACAGCTACCCAGACCCCACACACCACCCTGTCTAGACCCCATACACACCACCCTGCCCAGAGTAGACCCCACACACCACCCTGTCTAGACCCCATACACCACCCTGCCCAGGGTAGACCCCACACACCACCCTGTCTAGATCCCATACACCACCCTGCCCAGAGTAGACCCCACACACCACCCTGTCTAGACCCCATACACCACCCTGCCCAGAGTAGACCCCACACATCACCCTGTCTAGACCCCATAAACCACTGTGCCCAGAGTAGACCCCACAACCCATCCTGCCAAGATCCAAGACTGACCACATGGTACTACCGAAATAGACTTCCCTTACAGCAAGCAAAGCGGTTATTTGTTCTTTCATTTTGCCTCAGAGTGTTCTGCTAAAAGAAGTGAAACTCTATTTTCATGTGCTATGTCATGTTTCAGTCTGGCAATCTATATGAACTCTAAGTCACTATGACTTGGTCTATTAGTTTTTCTTGCCATGTTGTTTTGCACTGCAACAGATTTTTCTATTGGTCAGCATTCAGCACCTAATGGACCATGTCACACATTTTTATACGGACCTGGCCTATAAGAGAACCACTGAATGGGCACTGTTATCATTAACATCTGGTCTCTGTCACATGTCTCATGTCATGAGCTCATTTTAAAATGATCAAATAAGGTGTTGATTGCATGTGCCCATTGCATCAACATCCAATATGATTTCAATTAAAATCTCACTGTTTTTTTTACATTACGAAACCTGACACAACATTTATTTTTAAAACTTCATCTTTTTGATCAATAATTTGAATTAGGCACGGATTCGGATCAGGAGCTTCATATGTTTACAGGAAGGGACATTATTATTTTAAAAAATCAAATAAAGAAATACATGCTGTGTTACGTAATGTTATACATTGGCATAATCTGCTTGTTTGCCATAATCTGCTTTGTTTGCTTTGTTTGATGACCAGGATGGTTTACCAGGCTAATGTAAGGTAACTACAGAACCCAAACCAAAGTGTAATTTTGCTTTAAAGCAATGTTAACGTCACGGTAAGTCAATGAAACACAATGCAGCAACAGTCAATGATTAAGCTGCTCTATGTGTGCATGTGTTTGTGTAATGACTTATGCACATAGTGACAGTTACCCAGTATATTACTACATAATGGCACTTGAGAGATGGAGATAAAATGGTGAACAGAGAGAGATTTATTCACATGCTGCAGCTTTTATTCAAATCACCAGTTAGTTACCCCTCCAGAAAGGCAGGCAGGCTTGTCAGATCTTACAGTCTAAGGAGCAGAGTACGCTAGGTCACTCACCCTAGCCAAACCCTCGTTCATGATACCAGTCACACTCTGCCAGCTGGCATCATAAATATGTAGCCATGCCAGACAGTGTGTGTGTGTGTGTGTGTGTGTGTGTGTGTGTGTGTGTGTGTGTGTGTGTGTGTGTGTGTGTGTGTGTGTGTGTGTGTGTGTGTGTGTGTGTGTGTGTGTGTGTGTGTGTGTGTTTTCTCATGCGTGATTTCTCACATACAGGTCTATCACACAAATATTAAGTTGTTAACTTGCCTACAGTATCTATTTTTCCTTCAATTTTTCCTTCAATCTCAAGTATCTACCCACAAAGGCTCTTATCAATTACTTTCATATTCCTGTGCCACTAACACTATAAGGGTTAGGCCAGGGGAAGTCCTGCTTTGATTCCCTGGACTGGCAGGAAGAATTTGGGTGGGGAGTGAATGAGCAACAATCACCCCTCCCTCAATATGCACCGTTTAAGTGACCTTGAGCAGGGCACATACTTAACCCCCAACTACTCTAGTGGGCATTGGGCAACCATTAGGAAACTCCCAGGTGTAAATATGTGCAACATGCATGAGTGTAAAGCAGGGTACAGATGAAAACGAACTTGCACTCCTGGTGATAACTGGACATTCAGTTGACTTGTAATGACTTGTAAGCGAGCACCAGCTCAGAGAATAGTAACACCAAGGCAGTGTCACACAGACGTTTTGAAGCTTATTATTATTATTATTATTATTATCATTGTGAGACATGACTGTTACAGAAGTAGGCAAGATAAGACAGATAGGCCTAGAAAACGTGATGATGTCAGATGCAGTACAAACTGTATGCTTAGGCAAAAAAAACACAAACACATGAATCTATTGTACATGATTACATAGCTTAAGAAAGTAACCTATAGTTATAAGATTATATAGATAGACTCTGGTGTGGGCCAAGCCATGGGAATATGACTGTATGCTGTAGTTACATGGGTAGATGGAGCAGAGCACACTTCTGCTGGATGTGTTGATATTGTCTTTGTAGCCATCATACTATGCATTATGAGCGGTATGGGTACCCCCAGGGGGTCGCCAGCTAAATAATTGATATTTAGGAACCAAATCAGCCTTTATGGGTCTATAACCTGAGTATATACATGGATAATATGGAACCTTACAGGTTTTTTATAAACCTGTAAGGTTCCATTTTATATTGTAGAATGGGGTCTATGGGGTGCCATAGATTAAAAAAGTGTCAGTGGTCTAAATGCATATCAATAGGGGTCTTTGAAATTAAAACGGTTGAGAATCACTCATCTCTTATCCTTATATGGAATCAACTATTGCATGAAGGGGTCAGTCTCATCTCAACAATACAATGCCAAGGCAACATTATGCAACCGCTGGCAGCTGGCTCATAGAGCTGGCTGGCTTCAGATTGAGCAGTTCTGCAGGAAGTGTGTGTGAGCAGCAATGGTGCGAATGGGGAGGAGGGTTGTACATGCATGGCTTTGTTTGACTGTATGCTGCAGTGGGGCTGGAACTACTCGATGCACTGCATGCATGCATGCATGCAGTTCATGCATGCAGTGCAGCGTGTTCAATTCCAAGTCATTGCATGCTATTTTGACATTCGATTCCAGGTCAAGTGCACGTTTCTCATGTATAATTCAAGTACATAATGCCGTGTCATGTCCAGATTGTTTATGCTTCTCGATCTGGGACGACAGGCAAAACCAAACAAGGACACTCACACTAAGTAGCCTACTGTATAGCAAAATGCGTCACCCACAGCTGAATTTACTAGAAACAGCTATACTCGTATTTTTTTCCAAACCAAATTCGGTTGACACACCCAGGGTTCATCGCCATGCCGTATTGTGGTGGACAATACCATTTTGCCATGGACATACAAATATTACCAGAAACAGAGCCCTAAATGTATACTACTAGTGCTGTGGTCCTCAAAGTGGGTTGAGGGACCTTTGGGGTCGCTTGAAGGTGAACCATTATAGGTCTGTAACTCTGAGAGTGTACACATGGATCCATTTGTACACTCTCAGAGTTATGGTGGGGGTCCTTGAAAATACGGTGGACTCCTAATTGTAAATCACTAAAATCAGTGTCAAGTCATACATATCCTGAAGAAAACCTGTAGGCTGACATTGGATCTTAGGAGGATCAAAATAAGAACATTATAATGTTATGTAAAAACAAAATCTAAAATTTGCCACAGAAGGACAAGTCTTGCCACGGACATGTCGATGAGACCCCTGCACAGCACACACCTAGTTGCTCTAACAGTAGCTGACAGACATCCCGACAATAACTAGCTTGCACACCGAACACGAGGCGAGCATGTGAAAAATAAAAGCATTTGACAAATGGAGAGCATGCATGCAGGCTGGATAAAGGTGCTGATCGCAGCCTACCTCAGCTGTTCTCCCGTAATGAGAACCTCGGCCATGCGCTCCAACTCAGCAGCCTTCTTCTGCATCGTATTACCGATGATTCCGTCCATCTCTCTTCATTCATCATGGGCAAAACAGAGACGAAATCAACCATTTAGACATGGGTCATTTAACAAACTACTATGCACAAAACACTGCAGAGAAGTAGCCTTGGATCTAGCTCTGGTTCAGAGCGTTAGTGAGTTCCCTCTAACGCTCTGGAAGACCCCTCGCTCTGGCCATGTACAAGGAATTCCACTGCGCCGCCAGCGCTCAACTATAGTGAAAATAAACTAAAC
This sequence comes from Gymnoscopelus microlampas, assembly GCF_963454915.1. NCBI lineage: Eukaryota > Metazoa > Chordata > Actinopteri > Myctophiformes > Myctophidae > Gymnoscopelus > Gymnoscopelus microlampas. Next base: position 29,447,418 of record NC_139940.1, on the reverse strand, counting down.
CATTTCGCTACTCACCGAAGCAAAGGCTGTTTTGGGTTGTTGAATGTCTATTCTCCAACTGCGCACGCCTAAACGCACCCCACCTACTCTGTAAAATACACTTTTTGGGCAGAAAATAAAATATGTCAGCGAGACGGACATTATTTGTATTTACTCCACAGTGCCCTCTACATTTTGGTTAATGGTAAGTCCCCAAATCCTCCAGATCTGTAGAGGGCACTGTGGAGTAAATACAAATAATGTCCGTCTCGCTGACATATTTTATTTTCTGCCCAAAAAGTGTATTTTACAGAGTAGGTGGGGTGCGTTTAGGCGTGCGCAGTTGGAGAATAGACATTCAACAACCCAAAACAGCCTTTGCTTCGGTGTATAGCGAAATGGTTTAGTTTATTTTCACTATAGTTGAGCGCTGGCGGCGAGGTGGAATTCCTTGTACATGGCCAGAGCGAGGGGTCTTCCAGAGCGTTAGAGGGAACTCACTAACGCTCTGAACCAGAGCTACCTTGGATCAAGACTATCGTAGACGTATTTTATCGATTTTGACATTTGGATCAAATATTTTGATCATGTCTATGATCATACGAAAGTAAAAGTCAGCCTCGATAAAATTCATATATGAAGTCTTGATCCAAGGATACTGCAGAGAAGTAAACACAGTGCTTTAATGTTTTATGAATCCTGCACAGATCAGACTGTTGCAAACGCAGAGACACACTGTATTATAGCTTACCCTGCAAGCACCATATGGAAAAGACAATAATTATTTGTTTGGATTATTCCATTCCAGCAGCAAATGAATGGAACAATGCACTGCACTGACAAATGACAGCCAAGATTTGCCAGCAGCTCCACCAGCAGCTAAAGAATCCGTTCAATTCCTCTTGAATCCCAGACAAAATATGTCCACCAGCAGCACCATGCAGTTGTTCGCCCTAATCATACATCCTCTCTGTATTTCAGAATTCCACTTTTTAGACAGCAGATCGATGACTGATGGTTTAAGAATTTTAGAGATACTGGCTGCTCTAAGTCGAGTTTCGTACAAGCGTTTGTTTTTCACATCACACGGGCTGAATAGCTACACGTTTCATCCACGGTGCAGCCAGCCAGCAAGTACACAACTAGTGTTGCCATTTTTGTGAGAGAAATAAGCAGCTAGGAAGAATAAAAGAAGACTCACCCCAAGACGAACTCACCCCAACTGAAAAAGGAAAACTCACCCCGGGGGTAGGAACACTCACCCCGGGGGGTGGGTAAACTCACCCCAGGACCTGAGAAAACTCACCCCGGAACACTCACCCCGGGGGTAGGAAAACTCACCCCAGAAAAACTCAATGGTGTAAAGTACAGTGACTTTTTGTTTTGTGGGTGGGTTTAACTATTCCCCTCTACACCAAGTCTGTATGTTTAAAAAAGGCACATCTACCGGCTTGTGAGCTTTCCTTTTTCACAGAATGCTTTCATAATGAGACACGTTTAATCCATACTGGATTAAATTCTGTCTTTGAAGGTATAGAATTACCAAATTATGTCGTTCAATGATATTTTTGTGTTTAAAATATTGTCATCATTGTCCATGTAGACAGGAGGCAAGATTATATTGATTTCAGCAGAAAAGCCCAAAACTTGTAGAAACACTGCTCTAAATATCAGGTTTACACATAAGCTACAAGTTGCTGTTCACCATAACACAACACAAGAGGTCAAATGTAGGAATAGATCAGTTTATTTGACAAAAGAGGCAGTGTAAAACAACAGGTCAGAACACAGTTACTACAACATAACTGCATTGCACAACACAACTGCACTCATTTATACCAGCAAAGTAGTAGGTAACTAAATATCCTAGGTAAAAATAGGAAAACAAGCCCAAAAGAAGCAACTTTAGGCCACATGAGAATTTGAATCTACAAGCTCACAACGCGTGGTGATGCCACCGTTGCCACGCATTGTCAACTTGTAGAGCTGCTATTTTCAAAGAAATCTTGACGAAAATGTGAAAAAATAGGAATATTTTTTAAACAACAACACAATAACAACACAAATGTTTTGTGGGGGTCCCTGGCATAAAATATTTTCAGATGGTTGTCTGCAGACAAATACATAATTCATTTGGGGGTCTTTGACATGAAAATGTTTGAGAACCACTGATTTCAACAACCACCAACAAAAAAATAGCCCAAAATAAGCACTTTAGAAACAAGCCCAAAAAACGCAACCCGCAACTACCGATAATTACAAGCAAGAAAAACAAGCCCAAAATCGCTTATAATAAGCAGACATGGCAACGCTGTACACAACCACACAGCCATGACGTCGCTGGGGGCGTTGACTCAGGGGCGAGGCTGAAATATTATTGGATGAGTTTGATTATTCATGAAGTGTTTGTACAGAAAGGCTATGGCCATGTTTGCACATACATTATTGTGGAATGTGGTAGGTCAACAACACTAGAAAAAACATTGCAACTTATTTGCTGCGTAATGCTTTTTTAAAAGTGATCTAACATGTATTTATTTTTTGTTTGTTTTGTTTGTCATGATTATAATTCAGAAGATGGTATGGCTAATTAACATATGATGACTTGAGTTTGATGTAGCCTTGAGGTGAAGCTGAAATATTTTTTATTTACTGTGATGACAATGTTTATTATTATTGTTAATATTATTACTCGGTAGTAGTAGTAGTAATAATTTAGTAATAGTGGAAGGAGGGGGACTTCATTTTATATATATATATATATATATATATATATATATATATATATATATATATATATATATAAATTATATATATATATATATATATATAAATTATATATATATATATATATATATATATATATATATATATATATATATAAAAATTATATATATATATATATATATATATATATATATATATATATATATATATATATATATATATATATATATATATATATATACATACATATATATATATATATATATACATATATATATATATATATATATATATACATATATATATATATATATATATATATATATATATATATATACATATATATATATATATATATACATATATATGTATATATATATGTATATATATATATATATATATATTTATATATTTTGTAGGCCGACGTGACGTCGGCCTACAAAATTACGTCACGGAAGGTCCAATCTGCTCAGTTCAAAGCTTGTTGGGTGCGTGACACTTTTTGGACTTTTCAGGTTTTCTGGCCTAAAATTTGGGTAATTGTTCGGGCCGGCGCAGTTAGGACCCAGTTAGGGCCGCGCCTTAATTTTCAGGCCAGTTGAGAACTCTAGTTACAACCCATTGGCTGTGACTGGCGCGAAGGACGCATCCTCCTATTATTAAATTTGGCTTTCTGGATCGGACTGAATATTTTCTGGTTATCCAGGTCTCTCTTGAGAATGACTCCTCAGGTCTCAGTGAGATTACCTGTATTAAATAAAGTATACCCCAAATGTGGGTCCCACATTGAGGGGCCTCTAAACAATGCAGAGCAAAGAGCAAATTCACTTACACCATAGGGGGCGTGACAATGCTACAAATCTCAGTGTTTGTAGCAGGAACATTTTGAGTGAGCATGCAAAACAGTAAACTATCTGTGGTCCAGGTACCCAGGACCCCAACTCAAGGAGGGGAGCAGTATCGGCCAACAAAGAGGATGCTCATGGTGGGGTTGTGTCGAATGAAGAAGAGGAAGGGATGGTCAGCGATGAAGTAATCAGGGGCAGAAAAATACTGAATAACGGCAGCAGTGGTGGCAGCTGCCTCGGTGCCCTCCTCATTCACTTCCACAAAGGCCTTGTGCACTACATGGGAAAGCACCAGGTTGTTGGCTGAAGACATGCCAGAGAAGTCACTCAGTTTGAAGTCAAAAGCGTCCACCATGCCCATCTTGATCAAGGTGTCGTTCATGTCATATGTTGCCTCCATCTTGAAACGAGGCAGGCCAAGCAACACCTTCATCTGACCCATCATGCTTGGATTGGTCCAGTCCATAAACATTTCATAGGTTAGCTCCTTTTCTAGCTTCTCCAGGCCTGTCGTATCGTCCTCCATATTAACGGGCAGAAAAACAAGCATGCTAAGGTCTTTCCCCATGTAGGGCAGCTCCAGGACATCACAGTTGACCTCAGGAATGAAGGCATGAGGGAACGTAGCCTTCTGGTACATCATCTTCACCGGCTTGCTTTCAGTCTTGCTGAGTCTGAACTGTACATCCCTGGTTCTGTCCTCATGGAACAACTTGTCCCACTTGGCTTTAAAGTAGATGGCATTGACCAACACCAGTCTGGTATCTTCATCCACCACACCCGGGGCAAGCAAGTCCTTGATTTTATCTTGTGTCTGTTTCTCCACCCAGCTGTTCATGTTCAGCCTGGCTCCTTCTGCGTTGCCAGCTGTGCATCATAGTGTTTTCTGGTGGCACTTAAGAACTCCTCAACAAACTGGTAAGACTGCTCTCCATACAGGCGGTTGGCCAGGCTGAGGGCGTAGGACTTCCCCGACATGTTCAGGTCACTCATAAGCTTAGAAAACTCCATGTGGACGTCATCCTTAAAGTGCAAGACCTCTGACATTTGTGTGGCTGTTTTGCCACGGGCCCCCAGCAGCACCATGGCCAGAGCAGAGGAGATGCTGAGAGGAGAGTAGAACACATTGCCAGTGTTGTTATCTTTTGACAGCTGTTTGAACAGAGACAGGGAAAAAGTGTTGATGGCCGCTGCCAGGGGGGTTGGTGGCATTGTGATCAGTGTCTTAACCAAATAATGTCCAAATGTTATAACTCGCACAAAGTCAAACTATTAAAACATAAAAAATGTTTAACTTAATCTTTTTAAAAAACACTTAAAACCAGTTGACTGTAACCTGGTTGACTATAACCTGCTTGATTTAGGGGTTTAACTGGATAGTTCATCCAGTTTCAACTTCTACTTTAAAGACGCACTGAAGTGACATTTTCGGTCATTTTATTTTGAAGGTTCAGCCCGAAACGTCGGCTCAACGACTCTAAACCAATCAGAAGGTCCCATCCCTTCAGGCTATGGGACGTTGGATCTCAATCACTTCAGCCGTGCTGGCACACGGCTAGTGTTTGTTTACAAGTGAGAGAGAGACGGCCAGTGAAGCACGTTTGCTACTACCTGGCTTATTTCTAACCTATAATGTTTTCAGATACATATTTTAGCGTGCAGATGAAGTTTAAAATGAGTAATACACTCATCTTCAATGAGATTCAAAACGGAGTATCTCTGTAATTAAAATCAGCTGTGTTTGAAGAACGTGCAGCTATGGGAATCAAACAGGTGCATGTAATCAAGATTCATTTATATTCGTGAAGGCTGTATTATGTCATCACGCAGCACGTTTTCGTTTACAGGAAGTAATTAAGATTGGCTTTTTAGGGACTTTAGATGTAAAAATACACAAAAATGGTTTTTTTTCATTTTTTTTGGCATCTATTGTTAGGTATGCCCTAATCTGAGTTCCCAGAAGTTTTCGCCGGCTCGGCGAGGAACTTCTGGGCCAGAGCCCTGGGATTTGTGGGCCGGATGTTATTTACGCTCTGAATCTGAGCGGACACGCCTCTTACCGGTCTGAGAGCTGTGCAACTCGTCTAAAAAGTCCGACGAGAGGCAAACAGCAGTACACAACAATGGCGGCCGAAATTTCTCAAGGGGAAATTGCTTCCCGTCGATCCTATTTAGACACCAACACCACTGCATGTGGATCCCGCCCCCTTTTCTTCATTGGCTGTTGATTTGAATCACAACGCAGTGGCCGCGCCCCCGCCGTCCAAACTCCGAGGCAATGCCTCCCAGACTAGGTATGCCCATATGATGACCACAGATATGCTCTAAAAGTGTGAAAAACATATTTTTCATTTCACTACATTGGACACGCAGTGAAATTGGTAGCTACTGTTCAGCTGTGTTCCGTCAGCAACGATAAGGTGGCAACAATAAGACTTCCGGTGGACGATCTCTTCAGAATAAGAGTACCCTCTAGAGCAAAAAGGAGCCATTGAAAAACGGTTAATTTGCACATTAAAACTATAAAGTAAGCATTTAAACGACATATTATGTTTCTATACAACACATATTATGTTTCTGTGTAACAAAAAGGGATTTAAAACATTAATAATTTATATAAATGGATAAATGCTGTTCAAAGGAATGCATAGCCTATACAAATTGGACACTGGACAGGAGACGGCTCCGCGAGGCAACACTTTGGACACACGCACGCGTTCAGGGAGACCTCCTCTACAATACCACACTCTCCGCTAAGCCAGGCGGGGCTCAAACAAAAAATGGCGGGCCGTCCAGTGAGGTCAGAGGTCAGAAAAGTGGCAAAAAGTGCCGCTTTCAGACAATAGTGGGCGCTGCACAGGAGACGGCTCCGCGAGGCAACACTTTGGACATACGCACACGTTCAGGGAGACCTCCTCTACAATACCACACTCTCGGATAAGCCCGAGAGGTGTAAAAAAAAGTGTGGCGGACCGTCCAGTGAGGTCAGAGGTCAGAAAAGTGGCAAAAAGTGCCGCTTTCAGACAATAGTGGGCGACCTCACTGGACGGTCCGCCACACTTTTTTTTACACCTCTCCCGCTTAGCGGAGAGTGTGGTGTTGTAGAGGGGGTCTCCCCGAACGCGTGCGTATGTCACAAGTGCTGGCATCCCCAGCCGTCTCCGGTCCAGTGTCCACTATTGTCTGAAAACGGCAGAAACGGGCACTTTTATGACCTCTGACCTCACTGGACGGCCCGCCACACTTTTTTTTACACCTCTCCCGCTTAGCGGAGAGTGTGGCAGTGTAGAGGGGGTCTCCCCGAACGCGTGCGTATGTCACAAGTGCTGGCATCCCCAGCCGTCTCCGGTCCAGTGTCCACTATTGTCTGAAAATGGCAGAAAAGGGCACTTCTCTGACCTCTGACCTCACTGGACGGTCCGCCACACTTTTTTCTACACCTCTCCCGCTTAGCGGAGAGTGTGGCGGTGTAGAGGGGGTCTCCCTGAACATGTGCGTATGTCACAAGTGATTCATTTTTTATTAATTATTGTGATTACATTCTTATTTGTTTTGTATTTTAGTTTTTAAATAGTTGAGATCAGCATTATAAACCCCCCATGCTTTATTTTTTTTAAATCTCACCTGCACTATCTACTATTATTATTTGTAGCATATTTTGTTGTTGCTTTTATCATTGTTTATTTGCTTCTGCAATAAACAATATTATATCATGATCATTTTCCAAGAGTGACCTGGCCGAGAGGCAGCATTATTACAACAATGGACAAACAATACAAAAACAATAAATACATATGTAACAAACACAAATGAATATCCAGTTAAAGTTCAAAACAGGATCAGAAACTGTGCTAAGTGCACATTTAATGGGGATCAATAGCCAGTTTAAATCAGGAACAACCTAGCACTTAGAAGTGATCTAGTATAAGCCATTTAAAAAGACATACATCATAAATGTATTTTTAAATACATTTGTCGCTTTAAAAAAAATACTTAGAAGTGTTCTAGTATGCGCCATTTAAAAGACATACATCGTAAATGTATTTTTAAAATAGATTTGTGTCTTTTAAAAAACATTACAAAATCTCGATCTTATTTTGAAGGCAACCGGAAACCTTATTTCTGCTAGATCGAAAACCGGATGTCCTATTTCTGCTTACGGAACGGAGCTTAACAATCACTGGTGGTTGCAAAGGAACAGAAAATTGGTGGCCTCATGGTGGCACTATATCAGACCAGGTTTTCTGGTTCGAGTTTGTTTTTACAATAACTAATGAAGGGGTTTTAATATCAATCTAATAATTCCACGACATGTTTTGTTTCTATAGAATTTAAACTAGAAGAAAACACAAAACAGTAATAATGAGCTAAAACGCTAGACTTTAATGCGAAATGTGAGAACAAATTTCAAACGGAAGTGTGTTGTGTTGCCATGTCGGCTTATTATAAGCGAAATAATAGTTAGTTGCGGGTTGCACATATTTGGGCTCGTTTCCTAATGTTGTTGTCTTAGTTGCCCATTGCCCCCCCCCCCCCCCCCATCTGAAAATATTTTTTCCCATACAAGATTTGATTATTTTGGATGTTTTCATAGACCTGGTTCCTTATTTCTTGGAAAGACTGGTGACGGGAGGTTACTTATTTCTCTCGCAGAATCTGGCAACACTAAACTCTGCTGCTAGAGGAACAGAGCTTGCCGGGAAATTTGACAAGTTGTGCGAGCTGCGAACAGGAGAACTTTTATTGTATAGGATTTTATCCATATTTATCGTAATACGGTGATAATATTAATGACCTAAAGAGATGGACCGATACGTGTTGGTTGTGTATTTTAACCAGAAAGAAGAAAACGTCCCGACAGAGGATTTTAATAAACGTAAGCTTTCTTTCCCTATTCAGGCTAATGGTAAAGCTAACAGCTACAAGTCTGTCTGACGAGAGAGAGAGAGAGAGAGAGAGAGAGAGAGAGAGAGAGAGAGAGAGAGAGAGAGAGAGAGAGAGAGAGAGAGAGAGAGAGAGAGAGAGAGAGAGAGAGAGAGAGAGAGAGAGAGAGAGAGACCAATTTATATTGTAAAATCGATGTTAATGTAACAACTCCGAGAGTGTACAAATAACGGGTCCATTTGTACACTCTCGGAGTTACAGACCCATAAGGGTCCATTTGGTTGCTACATCATTTAGCTGGGTACCCCCTGGAACTCCTTCAAGGACCACTGGGGGTCCCCAAACCCCACTTTGAGAACCAATGGTATAGTAAACACCATGAACTGTCATTGATCTCAGCTCTGGAGCCAGTCAAGCAGATCTTTGACAGACTCAGCCGCACATCCTGTCAGGAATCAACCAGAGCTGTGTCTGTATTCCCAGGTAAGACGATGTCGATGTCTTTATCCGTATGATGCTATTATCAGTGGTGCTCAAACCTTTTCATATCAAGAACCCCCAAAATTATATCTCCAAATAATTTGTTCCAGGGACGGACCCCCTCAAGCAAAGATTTAAGTTAAAAAATATTAATGAATATATTCAAAGATTTGGAAAACGCTATGAGCTTGTATATCTACTATTTTTGAATAGCAAAAGCATAACATAATGGTTAAAGTGTTTACACAGATGCTTTCCCAGTTTTAATGGGTTAACTCTTGGATCAGTTCTCAGGGCTAAATTGACTATCCATGTTTTGACTTTATCTACAGTGCAACCCCTCTTCCACATGTTGCTATAGGCCTGTCACACTTATTACATAATCGCCTAATGGCAATTATTTGAGCTAATGCAATTAATTTTGTTTGTACAAAATGTAATGTTTATTTATACGTTCCAAAAAACGGTTAAATCGTTCATCGCATTTATTTGTGTGACAATTAATTGTCAAGTAAAATTTCATGATCATGTTGATAGCCCCCCTGTTCTTATTAATAATCATATAATTCTATCAGCTTGTTCTCTGAGTGGCAGTCCATCAGTGCAGAAGTGGTACTTAGCCATCCAGGCCTGTCAGGGAGCAGCCCAGGTAAGATGTTTCAAGACATTTATTACTATTCATCACTGTTTTCTTTTATTTTCCCAACATTCAAACATTTTAACGTCTGAAGCACATATCGTCATTTAAAAAAGAAATGGGGCTACCTTTTCTTTTCTTGGCTGAGCATTAATGTGTCTTAACTTTGATCATAGTTTTGTAGCCCAGAGTGGGAAGAGCTCGAGGGAGAAGCCCAAAAGATTGACAGTGAAGATGTCAGCCCTAATGTTATGGAGTCATGTTTGTCATCTCTGAGCGATCAAGAGGGACAGGAACATGATGATAACCAGCCAACACTGACAGAGTGAGTGTCCTATTGTATCCTATGCGTGTGCTTTTTTATCTGAATGTTTATTATTGAAGGTGTTGTGCGTAAGTGTATGTTGTGAACTGTAACATGTCATCTTCAGAGGATAGCCTTCTAATGAAAAGACATCCAAAGTATGGTTCACAAGTAGGGCTGGGCGATTTATGTAAAAATGAATTGATAAATGGATAAAAATCACATTAACCAGAAGAAATTCGTCCTATATTGAATGATAATATATTTATCAATATAGGAATAACCAAACAGACAATAATGTCGTCTGTTTAGTTATGGAAAAACACATGGTGTGCACATTGCCTTGTTGATGTTCATCACAGTGGTGCATGGTAGAAGAACTGTGATTTTCAATTCAATTTTAACAAGAAACATTGTGTATAGTGATTTAATATGGATCTCAGACTTCATGTAGCCAGCATGTGCATTAGTCGTCTATGACGGTATTTATAACATATTACTTCAAATTTGAGCAAGGCTTCTGCCCAATCCAAGCCCCATTGACTTCAGTTATTATAACATTAAAGACATTAACATTAAAGTTGGAAGCACTACGTTGGCCCACTGGCAGTGTGCACAAGAAATTTGGCACCGATCGGGCAGTGGTTTGCAAGATTATCTCCTGACAAACACTCACACAAACAAACCTACAGACTGAGCCTTCTATAGACTGCTAGCCTTCTGCAGAGCCTGACCTGCGTGTTGGTGTGTGTGTCCAGAGCTAATCCCACTAGTCCAAGATCCACGTGGTAGCCATGAGGTTCCCATGTGGATCCCAAAAATGAATCCTACCGTATGTTCATATGACAGCCATTTTGCTTTTTTCATACACCCGACATAAGGTCCTTTCCTCCCACCATGCCCCTCTTAGTCATTTTGCTTTTATGAAGTAAGAGCAAAATGAACTGCCATGAGTGGATATAGTCACTATGATCCAAGATGTAGAGCAATAACTTCAATTCTTTGCAAAATTACTTGAAGTATACCCAAGGAGTGTATTTGTGTTTTTTTGTTTGTATGTTGTATGCATGTACACAAGTATATTAGTGAAGATGCCATGGTAACCAACCATTTGTTAACAATCATTGTTAAACTGTTACATTATTTCTCCATGGGCCTCAATGGGCTTCACATAATAAGATTCATGTCTTTGTCAAACAGGTTGTTTGAGGAGGCAGCAGAGGGACTACACCAGTTGTCAGACAAACTACCACCTCCAGGTACAGTGCAATAGTTCAAAGTCTGTGCTCAAACTCTTTTCAGAGACTTTGTGAATCGGGATACTGATGGTCAAAATTGGTCAAAGATGTCAGATTACTGGGGCGTCCGCTGGCCTAGCGGTCCACGCGCATACCACTTAAACTGGTAATCCAGCATGACAGCGCGTCGCGAGTTCGACTCCCGTTCCCGACGACCTTTGCTGTATGTCTCCCCCCCATCTCTCTCCCCATTTCCTGTCAGCCTACTGTCCTGTCCAAATAAAGGCATAAAAGCCCCAAAAATATCTTAAAAAGAAAAAAAAAAGTCAGATTACTTGGTCTCAGAAAAACGAGCACACACATTCTTGCAAATTATTTGTTTTATTTTATTTTTTAGAACAGAGAACCTTTACTGTAAGTAGATTATTAGATTCTGTCAGTTGTGACCTTGGCTCCACCTAGTGGACATAGATTATTATAACATTTCACCGTGCACACTGAGTGCTGCAGGGATGAGATCTTTTTGTAGACCAATCCAGACCATTACCTCCACCATGGGTTCCCACCTATAGCTCAGTGGTTGCCGCAGATTTCCAATGGAAGTTTTTGCATTGGGTTTTGGATGAATTGGAAAATAATCTCCATAGCAAACAAAGACATATGATTTGCATGGCATATAAATGTAGCATATAATGCTGCAGCCCAAGTTCATATTAAGCATTGGATAGATCAAGTGCTCATACATTGCAGAATTATACAACACAATAAACAAATGTGTTGGAAAGAGAGAGAGAGAGATAGAGAGTTAACCACATTACCCCTGGTGTCCCTATTTTGGGCAATAAAAACAAATTAATTCTTAATTTTATTTTTCCAAAACCGTGAAAATAGCTGATCTACAAGCAGTAGTTGTGTGCTAAGAAATTGCTTCTCCCATGGTCTTCCCAGGTAAAGCCCTGCTGGATGTGCTGGTGCTGGGCTGTACTGAGAACTCTCCTGGTTTGAAAGACCTGCTGCCACTGATGGGAGCCCTCAAACACATGGTCTGCTGGCACGCTGCCAAGATATCTGTTATCACACAATATGCTAATGGGTAAGGAGCCAAAACATGGATACATATTTGCTTTATCACTAGTCTTACACCGTACATATATTCTGTCCTCGAACCTCGGGACAAAAAGTATGCACTCCTCAGTCTCACTTGTATTATGTATGTTTTACCATTAGGGGGAACTGCAGAGCTGTGTAAGAGTACTGTAAATGTTAATCTTCCATTACATATATGATGATATACACATACTGTATATAATGTTATAAGAATGTGTGCAACCCTGACCCTCTGTGTACAATACAATTGAGATACAAATTACAAATTTAAGGGCACTTTCACTCTTAATTCCTTATCTAAAACACAACATTTCTATGAAATCACACACTTAAGATGATGGCAGACCCTGTGTATTGGTAAATGTTATTTATCTAATACCCAGCCATTGTATGCCCTCTGTGAGGAGTAATAAAAGGGCCGAGGGGGTGATTACTGTTATTAGCCCTTGGGCTGATGGTAGCTGACCAATCAGTGCAAGGTTAAGTGCCACCATGTACTGAACTGTCGTTAGTGACCTTGCTGCAGAAGGAACTCGGCATGTCAGACATTGCCACCATTGTTGCTGCATTGTTCAACTGCTATTTTCTCATTGTATTTGTGAGTACATTAGGGGTGCAACAGTTAATTGAACTAATTGATTTAATCGATATTACAAAATGAGAGATGTTGATAAAAAATACTTGATCAAAATGACAGATCTAGTAGCTCACAATGCATTGCATCGTAGCACATTGTGAGCTTGTAGATCACCTATTGATGCTATTTTTCTGCAACACCGTTTGGTGTTGCATAAACAACATTTGTATGGGGGGCGTCCCTCAGCCACCTATGTGGACGTACTAAGGAAAGATGAAAGAGCGGAAAGTACTGGCGAGCTAGATCTGAGATGTACTGGCGAGCTAGATCTGAGATGACTGGAGGCGCCGAAAGGAGGCCTCGTCCGAGGATGACCTAGAGAGTTGTGAAACAAAGTATGAAATGGGTCTGAAGCGGTTAATCAGACTAATTGATTTAGTAAATTATAAAAAAATCCACGTTGATTAATATATAGAAAAATATGTATCCTGTACATTGTAAGTACAGCGTAATTCTCAATTATTCGATTTATTGAAAAAGTAATCAAGAGAATAATCGCTAAGAGGATAATTGATAGTTACAGCCCTACAGTGAATAAGGACCTGGGTATGTGATGAACAAACTATCGCCCACATATTTGTCCTAACCCTCAGTACACCACCTCGGGCTCAGCTGCATCACATTGACACGATGGCCCTTGGTTGGAAAACGAATACCCAGGTGATAATAATCGACATAATATGTATAATATGTGGGGGTGATATATTATATCACACGGTCACACCTGCATTAAATCAATAATTTCCCTCAGCATGGAAACCTGCCCCGCAATAGATTTCAACAAATACCTCTATCAGATCTATGGTATTGGTGATCAGGTAACCCTCTGTAATCTTTTGCCAAGGTGGCAGAAAGTAGCGTCCTACCTGAGTGCTAATGTGGTGGAGTCTGCTGAAATGGACAGCTGTATCAACCACAGGGAGCTGTGGAGAGGAGGCCTACTTATCAGGGAGAAAAAGGTAAGGGCATCAGATAGAGTGTGTGTGTGTGTGTGTGTGTGTGTGTGTGTGTGTGTGTGTGTGTGTGTGTGTGTGTGTGTGTGTGTGTGTGTGTGTGTGTGTGTGTGTGTGTGTGTGTGTGTGTGTGTGTGTGTGTGTGTGAGACAGAGGAGAGGTGTGGGTATGTGTGTAAAACTATGGGTGGACTCTGAAACAATCAAAAGAGTCAAAGACGAGACTGTTAATACACACAATTAAATCGTTAATCATAATTATTTGAGTGACAATTAATCGTCAACTTAAATTTGTAATCGTGACAGCCCTATCTGTGATGCCAATAATGTAGAATATATTTTTTAAGGCATCTGAGAAACAAGTTGAAATACGAACCACTCCATCCTACTCTACACAGCACACTCTTCCAGTGCATGAGAGAGGCCCTGAATAGAGGGCATGGGAATGAGCTGTGTTTGTAGGAGCTACTTTAGGATGAAGTGTTCTCTTAACGACCTAGGCCTAGGATCCAGGCCCAGAGAGAGGGTATGGAGAGGACAGTGTTCCCTCTAGATTCTCTGTAGCAGTGGGAGTAAGACACATTTTCGGCTCAGGGACCCTGGACTTCGTTATCAGTCCTGTTCTCCTGATGAGTTTCTTTTACTGTTTCAGTAAAAAGTTTGATATAGATAACAGTAGTTGGCCCAAAGTATAAAGTGAATACCATAATGTGTATGTGACTTGTGTGAAACACATTCACCTCTGCTAATAGAATATAATTCTATTTTAGGAGCTAGTGTAGTTTAAAGCGGCATTATGTAACTTTTTAAATGGATAGATAATGGCATGGCTCACAGTTGGATCTCAGACTTAATGTGGCCAACCTGTGACATAAGTCATCTATGACCATAATTTGAGGAAGGCTTCAGCCCGATCTGAGCCACAACTTCTTTTATATGAAAGTTCAATATTTATAAAAAATCACACCCTGTGTGAAGTGAGTGGTGCCTTTGATGAGCCCCGTATTGACCCCCGTATTGATGTTGTCATCAATGTTTGTGGACAGACATACGATACATACATACATACATACGGACACACGGACAAAGCCAGATATAGGAGTGGTTGGCTTCGGCACCACTCAAAACAATATAGACAATATACTGACAGTGCCCACAAGAAATGTGGTGGTGATCGGTAAGGCGATATGCGACATTAGCTCCGGACACAGACACACAGATCCTCTTATAGACGGCTAGGCCCTTACAGAGCTATGCTGTAAAAGAGTTACTTCCATGGCTTACTTGCAGTATGCTCAAGGAATTTGGCACTGAACTTGCGTTTTTTGAGATTAGCCCTGGAAAGACACAAAGACAGTCTGACAGACACTCTTCTAGATGGCTCGCCTCCAAGGAGCCACAGGGGGTGTAATAACGACGTGGATCTATTGATGATGATGTCAGTATTGCCCAAATATGAAGGGACGGCAGGACGGTTGACCTGAGATCTGTCAATAATAATAATTGACATATCCAATATTTGAATTGGCTAATGGGAAATCCGGCCAGCCGCCGGGCTCATGTCGCTATGACTCAGCCATAATCATATAAGGAGTTCCCAATGCCGCTACACCCAAATATAAAGTGTATTGTCTAACCAAAAGGGGGCATGGACAAGGGTTGACAGATGCAGAGATCTGATCTCTATATGGGCATATCGGTCGGATCGGCAGTGCAACGTAGATGTGAGGGTTCGCATAGCGGCCCGAACTCTAGTGTGTGTATATATTCCCAATATGTGAAATAAAGATTTAGGAAATCGATTCATCGTTCTACTGCCGGCATGCATAACACATTTGCTGCTGATTGAACCAGTAGTTTTCAAGATTTCAAGAGTTTTTCAGACCCTCTTCTAGATGGCTCGTCTCCCAGAAGCCATGCCGTAAAAAGACACTGCATCACCCGCCTCTATTACTGACTGTCTGGCCAAGGCCTGTTGATGGAATAAACTTTCCTTTCATTTAATTTCAATTTAATTTAATTAAATTAAATGGAATACTTAGGTACAAAGTCCATCTTGTGGTACGTCCAGCATAATGTGTTGATAGAAAATATGCAGCGTCAACATGTGCTTCTGTATTTAATCTACCACTGTGGCAAGGTAAATTTATGTGTGGATAATAAATCTTCTCCTGTCTTATCTAGTCTTGATCTTCTCTAACATTCAATTTGTACACCCTCATGCTGAGAATTTTACTGTGTACACAAAATGAAATAAGAAGACGAATAAATAGCAAAGCTTCCGTTGCAATCAGCTCCACTGCATGGTTAAGTGTTATAAATAAATGCCTCCAGCCACTCATGCTCTCGCTGTCATGCTTTGAGGATACAGCTTAGGCCAGTGGTTCTCAAACTTCTTTGTGCCAAGGACCCCCAAATTGATATTTGGCCGCGGACCCTCATCTGAAAATGTTTTGTGCCAGGGTCCTTCAGAAGCAAAGATTTGAGTTAAAGATGTTCACTTTAAAAATATATATATATTCAGAGATTTGCAAAAATGATCAAGATTTTTGAATAGCCAAAAGTGTAAAATATGGTTGAAATTGTTAAAATGATTGACGCTATATTGATTGACGCCATATTAACTACTTTAGCTGGGGACCCCCTGGTAAGACCCCCCCCCAAGGACCCGTGGGGGTCCCTGGACCCCACTTTGAGAACCAATGGCTTAGGCAAAGCACAGAAGTTCTCCTTCAGTAAAGTGACCTTTCGTAAGTTCCTCCTGCTTTGAGAAGGGAACAGACTCAGGCCGTCTCTCAGTTCAAGGCTTCACAGTGGGGAAGTGACGGAATAAAGGAGAATTCCCAAATGGATTTAGGTTGCCTGAAAACGCTCAATGCCTCTCTAAAGCGTGTGTGTGTGCGTGTGTGTGTGTGTGTGTGTGTGTGTGTGTGTGTGTGTGTGTGTGTGTGTGTGTGTGTGTGTGTGTGTGTGTGTGTGTGTGTGTGTGTGTGTGTGTGTGTGTGTGTGTGTGTGTGTGTGTGTGTGTGTGTGTGTGTGTGTGTGTGTGTGTGTGTGTGTGTGTGTGTGTGTGTGTGTGTGTGCACATAATTTAAGGGGTTTGGTGTGTACTTGTGTCAGCATGAGAAGACAACTACACTACTGCTGTGTGATACATGGCATGACATTAAAGTGTGTGTGTGCACGTGCTCGCGCACGCTCATGCGTGCGTACGTACGTGTTGGTGAGAAAACGTTTGACTGTGTGGCATACCAAGTATGACTTTACTTTACGCATGCGTGCGACTTTGTCTTACAAAAGGCACTAGGCGTTCTGCAGAATAACAGCTGTTGGCTAATAGTAACCGAAGGAGCTCTATGTTGAATTGTATTAAATAAAATGTGTAAAATGATCCACACGTCGGGCTGTAAACAAACTGCGATTAAAGAAGACATGCACATTTCTTTGAGAAACCAATTTGTTTTAAAACATGTTTTGTATATGTGTGTGTGTGTGTGTGTGTGTGTGTGTGTGTGTGTGTGTGTGTGTGTGTGGGGGGGGGGGGCATACTCATGCCTCAGTGTGTGTCAGAACTACAATTCGAAGGCTTCTCGCTCTGTTCTACGGACGGCCCTAGTCTCCTACAAACCCCCAACAACTCTACAGACCACAAACTGCACTCTGAGGTGAGTCTTCATTATTTCCTTGCATCCGTTTCTCCCAAGCCAGACTATAATACTAAGCCTGGCATATAGAAAAATATGTCAACAACTAAGACCCAAAGAGTGCACTCTTAGGTTTCTTTTTTCTGATGCTGTGTTGACCTGGTAAGGTCAAGTGCTTAGAAGTAGACTGTTTAAAGTATTACTTCCTGGTTTATATCCATGTGCACTAGAGATGTGCACTGCAGATCGCAGTTATATCAGCAGACACCACAATTAATTCTGATAACGTTCTGATTAAAGAGCTGGAGAGTCAGGGAGAACCCTGATTCTGAGCAAACACTCTATAACAATGATAATGCTAACTTTTTTACAAACTTTTTTTTAAAAACTAAAAATATCACTTAAACTAGGGTATGTTCATGGTATATTGTGTGTGTGTGTGTGTGTGTGTGTGTGTGTGTGTGTGTGTGTGTGTGTGTGTGTGTGTGTGTGTGTGTGTGTGTGTGTGTGTGTGTGTGAAATGAGATCTTGTGTGGCATAGAGCTATAATGAGTTTTGTGATGTAGATTAATGACCATAACAATACAAGCACACTGGAGATGCACTTAGGGAATTATTGTCTGATACGGTGTCCACTGGATGCATACACGCACACAATCATACACCCATACATTATAGACAGTAATGAAAATTCAGGAGCAGCACTTTATAACATTGGCTCATAGGAGATCTATAGAACGCTATTTAAAGACAGAAATATTCTCTCTCTCGCAGCACACAAAAATACTATTTAAAAATGCATCAGTAGTACATATGCCCAATACCCATATGTGCACACACGTGTAGGTAGAAATATGAATTGCATTCACTGATGCGCACACAAACCTTAGTGATTTACTGTAGTTGTTTTTCATTTATATACTGTAGGATTATAATGACCGACGTAGTGTGTGATTGCGATTCTGTGTGCAGATGGGGAGTGTGTGTGTAGTCATCAAAGTGATTGTGTGTGTGTGTGTGGGAAATGGGACTGCATGTGTGCGGCCGCCACTCCGCCAGTTATTACAGCAAATTGTTTTTTAGTTATTGTTTTTTTTGTTGTTGTGAGTTTGTGATTCAGAGAGAGAGAGATTTTCATCAGATCTGTGTACAGAGAACCAGATGGTGGTGATTGTCTTGGCGTGACAATAAAACAAACTCAGGACAACAAAACTATTACACCTCCATACTGTTGGGATGGCAGAGTTCATAATGACCTAAATACACCATTTACTCACACAGACCCACAGCTACACACTTGGAACAAAACTATTACACTGCCATGCATCTAGAAAAAGCTGGCTTCATTATAACTTTAAAGTGCTCAAATGCAGGTGCACACACACACACACACACACACACACACACACACACACACACACACACACACACACACACACACACACACACACACACACACACACACACACACACACACACACACACACACACACACACACAGCTGATATCTTGTACTGAGCCAGTAGCAAGCCTGAGGTTTTAGATTGGTGTTATTAGATCTACCAAACACTACTTGTTTAGTAGTAGTCACTTCAAAAGTGATCTAATCTTTTACAAGATGAGATAAATTAAGTGCTTTTGGACTTTTACCTCTGCCAACAGAGTTGGATGTTTTTTTAGTTTTGATTCTGCCACTCTTCGTTTGTTTGTCTGTTTGTCTGTTTGTCTTTGTTTGTTAGCAAACTAACTCAATCAGAGGGCCGGATTTTCATGAAATTTCATTGGAATTAGGGCTGCAACTATCTATTTTCTGAGCGATTATTCCATCAATTGTTTTTTTCAATTCATTGAATTTGTTTTATATAAAGTGGTGAATCGATACAAAACATATTCAAATAGATTTTTTATAATCAGCTAAATAGATTAGTTTGAGTGATTACCCATTTAAGACCTATTTTATACTGGCAATTGGGGGTGCAACAGGTAATCGAAAGAATAAATTTAATAAAATAATTGATTAATAATCTCTCCTTATTTTGGTCTAGTAGCGCTGATCAGAGCACTACGTCACGCGAAGCTTGGCCAGCCCAAGCTGGATGTTTCGTGTGACATTGTTATGTTTTGTGAGATCTTTTGTGAAATTTTATAAGATTACCATTTTCTTCCATGGCTATGGGCTCTGTAGTCACACGCCTACATCTGCACGTAATCCAGGTATTGACTAGTGCTCTTACTAATGCTGTCAATCAACTCTTTTCCCAAAGCTAGAAACCAGATAGACTGTAATCTGTGAACTGCCTGCAACTGATCAATACTCTTAACCACTTTGGGTTTAAGTCTTAAACTTTGTTGACCGGAATCCCCCAGGGGTCCATACTAGGCCCTTACCTTTTGTATGTTCTCCCCAGAATAGGTTCATGTGATTGAGGTCCTTACACACCATGGGTTTTTTAAATCGGCCCATGGTTTTCCGCTACAGCCAGGGACCATTTTGGAGTCTGATAACTTCTGTTTTTTAATCAAAGCACAATAAAGATCAGAATCGGACCAATATTTAAATTTTCTTAAAAAAGAAGATTGATGCAAGACTGAATGCTTGTTGGTTTTGGACACAGTAAAACCCTCAGTGTTAACCGATCCATTTGTAACTGTATGGGTCCAATTGGTTCTATTTGCAGTCTGCTTAGTTAAATTAACACTGAGTATTTCACTGTGTGAAGACCTCTTCTGCTCTTTGTGTGC
Organism: Gymnoscopelus microlampas; assembly: GCF_963454915.1. Lineage (NCBI taxonomy): Eukaryota > Metazoa > Chordata > Actinopteri > Myctophiformes > Myctophidae > Gymnoscopelus > Gymnoscopelus microlampas. The sequence continues at coordinate 29,427,239 of NC_139940.1, read as the reverse complement.
CCCCTCTCATGCCCTCTCTCTTTCATGATTTCTTACTCTCATCTCTATATCTTATCTTTCTTTATATCCAACTCTCACCCACATTTGTAATTTAATCCCCCTATTCAGGAAGTAGTTTATGAAAAAGATTGGAAAGGGATGCCAGTGACTTATTAAACTTAGACACACATACACTACGGTGGGTGAACAAAGCCAACGTTGTACTGAGAGAAGGTCAGCGGAAGTTGAAAAGATGCCAAGCTCAACCAACACTTAACTACTTAAATTTTACAGTGGTTACATTACTTTTCAAATGTCATACAAAGACAAACTTGGACATAATAGTCAGTCCTATTCATGTTTTGTTGTTTGTTCTCTTTCCCTCTTTCGGTGGATGTTGTTTAGTTGATTTAGTGGTTTGTTGAATTGATTGAATACTGTATTAGTCAAAAGTTAGTTAGTTAGTGTGCCAATAGGTTGAATTTAGTTGAAGTTGCTTAACCACAATTAAGTTGTATCTTACCTCCCAATGGGGCATAAGGCATCGATAATGTTTCTCCACCTAGCCTCGCTTTCTTTTCACTGGTGGTGTCCATCTGAGGGCCACTTTCGGGATCCGCTCTGGGGGGCATTCATACTGTAGTAGGTGTCCAAGCCATCTTAGACGACTATGTTTACTAAGTTATTAAGTTATATCAACCACTGTTCTTTCTAACTGTCTCACCGTCTCTCTCTGCTGCGCCTAGTTGGACTAGGCCTACCACATTTATTACATAATTGCCTTAATTATTTTGCATAATCGTCGCAATCAATCATTTCCATGTTGGAAAAATGTATATACATTTTCACACATCTTCAAAAAACAGCGGAAATAGCAGATCTGCAAGCTCGGCTATTTTCCTCCGCCCTGCGTTTAACTCTCCTTTTCTTTTTACAGGTCTTCCACTACTACAGGCCAGTCTTAGACTTGGTTCAGTTGGTCAATCTGTCAGACCTGCCCAGCTTCATGCCATCCAGCTTGCAGTTTCAACTGTATCCTTGCAATAACATCCACATGTGCATGCATAATGTGTCTGTGAGTCAACTTCTGAGTAAAGCTATGTCATGGTTCCATCTGTCCAAATCAAAAGGGGCCCTTTATAGCCCTTGGTACACACAGATTTATCATCAAACAGCTGTCATGACACATGCGTAGCTTGGTCTCCCTACAATCCCATGATGTCATACTGTAATACAGAATAAAACACCTGTGTGTAACTTAGACCTGTAATCTAGATTTGGCTATGACCAGGAAATCCCAGTAAGGAATAAAGCATGGCTAACGGTACATAATGACTGTAATAATGGATTACTGTTACTTTGAAGTGGACTTTGAAGCCACTTTGAAAGCCAGGCAATCTGCCTAGACATTGTTGTCATTGGCCAGTAGCCTGGTTTCTGTCTAGCTTTAATTCTGTTTGTGATTTGTTTTGACCACGTCCTGATTTCATGGTTTAAGGGAGAGATCTATTTTATAGTCAGTGATGAATTCAGGAATCCAGCGGCTATTACAGTTGCTTCTGTTAACCGTCAGTCCTACAGTATGTAAGCATATAGTATAGTATGCATATGAAACACATCCATATCAGATGTTTTTACATCTCAAATGTTGTACAGTCCTTTACTACTTAACTTTTAACTAAAGATGCCTGTCCGGCAAGTCGGTGAAAGCTAAGATGCTGTTGGACCAGCTCAGGTCACTACGTGGAAAAGTAAGTTTGTTTAAGTGGTTAAAGTTCAAACAATTCTCATGGCCTGAGAAGGTTATCTTATCAAGCCAATTAAAAATGAACGGAGAGAGAGTCCTCTTTCATCAGCAAATGAATTGCCATTTTGTATCTACATTTTGAATTGATTAAACAAAAAAAGAACTGATACCAGCTCTCATCTAATCTACTCTGTAGGTTCAGTGAATAGATTTTATCAAGATTGCTTTGGTTTGTGTGTGTGTGCGTGTGCATGTGTGATTGTGTGATTGTGTGTGTGACCCACAGGTTGGAGGATTGTTCTGTCTGTCCTGTGTAGTCACCCCCATAGCCCAACCCCCTGCCAGCCAGCTCAGTTCCCAGCGGTGGAAAGAGTTCTTGGCCAGGAGACCTAAGTCCCTGCCTGGTAAGATATTCATCATTCTGATGCTTAGACGTAATCTTACCTCTTTTCTTTTCAACTTCTTTTCTTTTTTCCCTCAACAGAGGTACTGTAAGTTATGTTTTTGTCTGAAGGCAACAGCCAATGGCTGAATCATGAACAAATAATATGGGTTATAGTTATTGAAAGAACTGGTTAGCTAAGCCCAATAAATACACGACAAAAGAAGAAGAAAAAAATTGCATAGACGGCGTATATAATGACCTTGTATTACGTTTTTCTTTTTTTCCTTTCTTTTTAAAAAAAAATCTGGGAGTCATTCACCATAGGTCAGGGGAAACAATGCCTTTGATCTTTGCCCACAATAAATTATAGGATAGGAAATGGAAAGCACACATTCTCCCTCTATTTTGAATACAGGTGAAATTACGCCATAAAAGCTTTCATAAGGCCATCCAGAATTATTTCTCAAATAATCCCTTAACAGAAAAAAAAAAAACTTTCCACTCTGCTGTGAACCAACTCTTTGTACCCATTACTTCTTTGTGGCTTGCCATATAGTGCCTGAGGTGGAGGTGAAGGGTGAGAGCGCCCACTACTTCCTGTTGGTTCAGGGGTCAGAAGATGATGGAGATGGAGCCTGCAGGGTCACAATGTTACACTCAGCCAAACAGATCAATGGAGCTGCTGCCATGGCAACAGTCACCGGGTTGCTGCAAGAGAAATCTCTGTCATCATCAGGTATATATTTTCTTTATATATTGTGTGTGTGTGTGTGTGTGTGTGTGTGTGTGTGTGTGTGTGTGTGTGTGTGTGTGTGTGTGTGTGTGTGTGTGTGTGTGTGTGTGTGTGTGTGTGCGTGTGTGCGTGCGTGCGTGCGTGCGTGCGTGCGTGCGTGCGTGCGTGAGTGCGTGCGTGCGTGCGCATCTTGAGATAGATAGATAGCTTTATTGATCCTACATGGAAAATTCAGGCGCCAGAGGCAGCACAGCAATAAAAGTTACAGATACAGGGCATGGTAGTACAGTAGGAACAGAAGAATAACATCAGGTAAGGTACATTTATTTATAGAGCGCCTTTCAAAACAAATGTTACAAGGTGCTGTACAATAAATAAGCTAAATATAAAACAAGAACGTCACATTGAAATAGAGCAACAATAAAAAAAAAGTTACAAACAGAGCAGCAAAACAGTACGTAAACATCAACAATACAATCAAAATGTTTGTGACACAAATGCATTTTTAGCCGCTTTTTAAAGGCATCGACTGACTCAACATTTTTTAAGGACAGTGTTTTAGGGACAGTGAGAAGGGCTTTGCCTGAAGACCTAAGTAATCTCAACCTAAGTAACATTGACCTTGGGGTGCAGTAGTTCGGTTAAATCATTTGGGGCCAGCCCATGGAGAGCTTTATAGGTGATTAAATACATGTTTAAAACAATTCTACAGTCCATTGGTAGCCAATGTAATGCAGCAAGCACAGGTGTGATCACAATAAAGACGCCCTCAAACAAATATTAATAAAGTATACAGATGTATACACGCTATAAAATCATCCCGCCTGATGCAGAACAAGCAGACAACACCACTAAATATTAAAGTATACTTGAATTCTCGTTCTTTAAATATCACCTTGGATTCTTTCGTGTGTCAGCGATTTCCTAACCAGTTGTCCTCAAAACCCCTCCACCAATTGCCGTGATTGACTGAGATGAATAGAGGGAGCTCTCAACGACATGAGGCCCTCGGCTGTTCGGCACAGGCACTCGCTCACCCTAGTGGCTCGCTCGGGCACACCTCACAACAGGACGTTGAGTCAACCGAAGCAAGCACCCCTTCAGAAGTGCCAACATCTCATTCACTTCCATGCTATGGGAGCAAGGGGGTGGAGCATCCGGTTGCAGCATTTGACACAGTGCTTTCAAACCCGTCTGAAGTGTGGAGCTCAACATTGGTGAACTTTGACTGGACGTCAACCAATAGGAAAGAAGCGCTGTGTTTCACCCCACAGGCATTTCACCCCACAGGCATTTCACTTGTAGTTTTCTGTCAGTGAGCCTACCACTCCAATGTACAGCAAGTAAAAACAAACACACCAGAAAACTGCCGCTGCCCACAACCTGCAAGACAACATGGGAAATTGACGCGCCTGACACCTCGCCATGCGTTGGCTACAACACTTCTGACACAGATGTGTGGCTGTATGCTTATGCAGGTGTGTACAGGACGGGTATCATCACGGCCAGCTCAGTGCAAATAGTGTGAGTGTGATTGCATAAACCAACCATCACCCACCCTAAAGTTGTGAGAATTGTGATTGGTGTAGCAACATCAACTCAGCTGTGTAGATCATTGTGATTGGTCTACTTGTGTTGGGACACACATACACATACTATACGTACGTACGTACGTACGTAGGTACAAACATACATACATACGGTACATTCTTTGAGACACACATTCTGGTATTTCGGAGTGTTGCTGAAGCCACCATTACTTTGTCGGGTCAAACAACACAGCTTTCACCATTGGGATTGCATTTTTTTGTCCTAGCGCAAAACTATTAAGTATTGTAGTGCAGGTAACTGCAACAACCACCATCTAATGAAATTGGCAAAATTTCTAAACTGTCCACGATTCTGCGTTAATCATATGCCCTAAAGAGGGACTCCAAGTCGAAAGTGGTTTAATGATTTTCTCAGTAGTCATCTGCTATTTGGACCTTTTAAGACAAATATACAGTAAGTGAATCAAATCATGTTGGGAAAATGGGAGCACTCGTTGTTTTGGGATAGTTTGCAATAAAACAGCCTGTTTTACAGGTGCAAGTATTTACGACTTATATCAACAACACAACACTGTTGGTAATCTATACCAGCGCATCAGAAAAAATAATTGATATTTCAAGATTTGAATGAATTAAGTAAATTTAAGTACCACGGGACTATCAACGTAAACAAAAATGTTACCGAACTCCACTGATGGCTATGCTTGAGGATTAATAGTCCAGACGTCCGCAGGCGGTCTTTATGTTTCTTTAAGTGCACAAAGTGTCAGTTTGCTTATAGTGTTCTGGCCCACTTGGCTGTAGCCCACAAATGTAGTTGGCGGACATAAACAAGTCATATAAATTCTATTCGGCGAGTTGACCCGTCAACATCATGGTGGATGATTGATAAATCACGTGTGACGTCACTGTAGTCAGAAGAATACATAAATACAGTATACCGACAAAAATACCAACCAACCCTGTTGTAGATGGCTGGCTCCTTCAGGGTCACGGCGTGAAAAAAAAGAAAGAAAACATTCTCTAAGCGTTGAAGCATTAACTCCTTGACTGGAATGGAAGTCTTCCCTGTGTGATGACAAGAGTGTCTGAACTTGAAGCAAGAGGTGTCAGTGAACATCAAGCCATGTTCCAGACTGGCTACACTATGGGTCAAGAAGGATTCTCTATCTTTCTATCTCTCTCTATCTCTCTATCTGTCTCTCTCTCTCTCTCTCTGCATCTCTCTCTCTCTCTCTGCATCTCTCTCTCTCTCTCTCTCTCTGCATCTCTCTCCTCCTCTGGTACATGCCCATAGAAGCAGTGAGTCCTTTGTCCATTCAAGGCCTTTCTTCTGTTATACTGCTAATCAGGACATTATGCTGGAAGCCATGCCGCCTCCAAGGTAAGATGAAGTGATGATGAATGGATGGAGAAAGTTGAAGGGAAAGAGAAGGATCGACAGAGAGCATTGGAGGGTGTGGGTGAAAGGAATAAATACATATTGAAGATTGGTTAGCTGAACTAAAAATAGATGTGCGGTGGAATATAATGACCCTCCGGACATGGATAAAACATATTGAGGACTTAATCGTTGGATCTGTAGATCTTGTTCATACAATAAACGATGAAAGGCTTTTTTTCTCCCCTAAAAATGTCCTCTTTGACAAAGTCCTTTTTATGTTCCTGTGCTTTGTACAACACCAGAGTATGATGGAGTATAAATTAAGCATAAGAAGTTCTATAACTACTGACATGACGATGCAAGCTGTTTCTTTGGTGAACAAGTTAAGAAGTGCCCTAACTACTGACATGATACCGCTGCAGTTTCTTTGGGGAGCTATCAGCAATAATAAACATCAGTAATATTTACCACCTAAACAAAAACAGAAAATATTTAGTATATCGTCCTATCGGGTGGAAACCTCATATGTCTAAAACCGTTGCTTCTCAGGAAATGCAAAAAGAACTTGTCTTCCACTGCATCCAATAGTTGTAGTAGTTATCATTTAGTCACAAACTCTTGTTAAACAATTTTCATTCCTAACCCTTAAAAATAATAAAAAACTAGCAGATCTACAAGCTCACAACGTGTCAGGTTGCAACATGTTGTGAGCTTGTAGATCTGCTATTTGTATTACTTTTGTGTGTAGTATGACAAAGCATTCATTTAAAAAAATGATAATTAAATATGGATATACTACAAAGTTTCTGCTTGACAGAAACCTTCAGTGAAACACTGAGCAAGCTTAGGCGAGTGAGTCGCCGTGCCAAACGTTGCTAAGTCCGCTTCAGCCGACTCAGCGCCGTCCGAGTTATGATCCGTTAGGGACAGAATCGTGAATCCTTGTCCCCTCTAGTCTCGATACCTCCGAGACGTCAACACCGCCTCGCACGCGGTCCAGGCGAACACAGCCGAGCGCTCCCTACCCCGGTTTCAGCCAACAGAAACCGCGTCTGGCCCCGCTCATCCTAGAGAAACAATAGGCCCCTGGGGTCGCACACTGATCCTAATAGGAAGGGTCACATGCATAGAAGTAATTGAAAACTGGGATCAATACAAATACCCTTTAACCACCTAGCTTTGGTGATATGAATTGGGTTTAGTAGTTTCTTTGTGGCAAAGGTTATGTATTATAGTGCATGTACTGTAGCTTTATATAGTAAATGTGCAGCAGCATTTAGCACAGAAAAGTGGTACATTTGTCAAACCTGCATAGCCAAAAACATGAGAATTGAAACAAGAACAGCTCAAATACCTTTTGCTGAAACAAAGTGGTGGTAGGCCCAATCTCAAATGACGACGAGAGGGCCTATCTGGAGGAGGTGGCAGGGCCTCGCGCATTGGTGCCAGGAAAACTGCCTGTTCCTAAACGCCGGAAAGACCAAGGAGATGATTGTAGACCGATGCAGAGGTCTTACCTCCTGATCAACGGGAAACCAGTGGAGAGAGTGGACAGTTTCAAGTACATTGGGATGCACATCACAGAGCTCCCCGACTTGGAGAATGAATAGAGAGGCTGTTGCAAAGAAAGCAACACAACGCCTGTCCCACCTCGGGCAGCTGAGAAAATTCAATCTGTCAGAGACGGTCCAGAAATCTTTCTACTCTGTCAGGGGCCATCTCTATATGGTATGAAAAGAGAGCTCAAGGACCTATGAGAGCTGTGGAAGGTGGTGGTCAGCTGAGCGCACCACAGGGAGCTCTTTCTCGTCCCTGCTGGACAGTAGGAAAATAAGATGTATGAATGCCAAACATCATCCTTGTAACGGACTGTTTGTGATTCTACGAAATGGAAAGTGTGGAGGTGCTCAGGGCTCAGAACCTTCTTTCCATGCGGCTGTCAGAGCCCTGAATGAGGACATGGTCAAAAAACGAAATAAAACAACTCTTAAAAATCCCGAACAGCTGCTCAAACTGTTACTAGTACTATAGTGCCTATACATATGCTGTGCAAGTGGAGTAGACAGAAGTGTTTTATGTGTATGTGTGCCTTCTGCTTCTTTGCACATTTGACATTCTTGCTAAAGATATACCATAATATGCCTTCTGCCCTTGCACTTTTTGACACGGCTGCTAAAAGGTATTCTACCTTTCTTATGAGAGTTATGCTACTGCTGTTCTACCTGTGCTTTAGCTATATCATCCAGTATTATTACTTTTATTTGTATTTATTTTATTATTATGTTATATTGTGTTGTTGCGTTAGCACAGTTTCTTTGGAGCATTGTCCCACCAACATTTCACAACTGTATTAGTAAGAGAAAAATAAACCCTTTTTGATTCTTCTTGTGATTGTTGACTCAGAGTGTCCAGTATTATCCTACTATAATTCTAGTAACCTCTGTAGTGGTGAAGCTGCTACCCGGTTCTCCTCAGTGGCTGGAGCAATTGCTCTGATTTTGCACACAGCCATTGACCATTACCATCTGAACTTAACTGTGAAGCCCGTTTTTCAATTTCATCAAATCTCAGCTTCTTATTAGCGTTTATGTGTGAAAGAATGTCGCCTCCCGGGTTGCCAGATCATGTGCGCATATCCCCCCACGGATGCGTCGACCGGGTATCGTCTAGTTATTATAAATTATAAAGTGTCTTTTTCTGTCGCACTACTACGGATTGTGTGGGCCAACAGGGCATTATGGCTACAGACCCATAATAAGAGTCAAGATGCTGAAACGCACGCTGACCTGTCCGGTGACACAGGCATATGCAAAGAAACTAATTCCTTGTTAGACTGTGAAGGGTTTGGCAGTTTAAGCACAAATTCGCTGGTGGAGAGGAACTGAACTCTATCCATTCCAGCCTTATCTTTAATGTATTCTCCTACTCTCTCCCAAACCAGGAAGGAATGTTGGTGACCGGCTCTGTTCGCTTCCCTGTTTCCGTGGAAATGACCTGTTGAAGAGAGAGAAGAAAATAACACAGGTCCAGACCCTGGTAGTCAAAGAATATCTCAGTAAGTACAACTGAACACAGCCATGAAACACAAATCACACCTCAGTTCATGGCCATGTTCATGCTCTGCTGGAAAGCAAATATGGCTGGAGAAATATAAGCTGGAAGTGTGGAAGAAGGGTGATTTTTTTTTTAAGTACCTTTAGAGTTGAGGTATATTATGGAATAACTCAAAAAGCCATTTTTCAGACATGCATACATACCTTCAGGACTTTTCTAGTGCAATGGTTCTCACTCAGATGATGGAAAGTCTTGGAGAGAAATATGATGGCCTCAGATTGAAGCTCACCCACTCCTGACCTCTGAGATGGCTGCTAGCTTTGGCTTGCATAACATTCCTTCTTAATTAGCCCCTCACTTCACGTCATTATCCAGTCTGACACCACCGCGCCTGGGGGTCATCTTCAACTCCGACAGAGTTTTAAGGCTTGGTGGGCTAAGTCACTTACAGTGGTGCTTGCTATGTCATGGGTTCGAATCCAGTTCACAACCTTTGCTGAATGTATGTATTCCCTTCTCTCTCGCTTGCTCTCTTCCCCCAACTCCCATTATTGTGTCCCCGATATGCTATCAAATAGAGCATATGTGCCATTAAAAATATATATAAATCATCAGTAGAGGTTTTTAGCAGACTCAATTTAGGTCATGTGTCACACCAATTACCAAAATAAACAAACTATTTATCTCTGTGTGTGCAATTCCTCTCAAATAATCAGCCCCTCGCGCATGCTCACTCACTCATTCTGTTTTGTAATATTTTTGGATCTCAATGTAAATATTGCAGGCTTATACAGAACTGGACGGTAATGTTGCGGTACTATGCAGGGCTAAATAGGAAGAATGTTTTTGTTGCGGGCAAGAGCGGCGGTCAGGTCCAGCGACCCTCCCCTAGCCATCTGGCTGTAATTGGCTCTCATCATTGGCTGTAGCACGGATCTTTTTGTGTAGTGATCGCAACTTCATTCATACTGTATGATGTCCAGTCGGTGACAAAGCCAAATATTGAACGTGCTAGATATATAGAAACGCTCGGGAAGGCATCGCCGAGAACTAGAATAGTGGCCGGTTCGTCTCGCAGAGCCTTTCACTCACAGCGAGCAAAACCTTGGCGAGCAAAGCCCCATCTTGTGTCAGATCGGGGGTTTTGTTGGCGATCGCCAAAAAAGGTACCCGACAGCATAATCGGAGCAAATATCCTGCGTGTAGTAGCCCTAAGGGATAGTCTGAGAGACAAATGGATGGAGGGGACCACACTGTGAACTGTTGACTTGACTCTAGGTTCAGTTTGGAATATCAGCTCCATCCTCTCTTAGGCCTATTGTATATTATATCTAGACGTTTATCATACTATTGTCTTTATCATTGTTACTATGCTGCTACTGTGTCCGAGGAGCCGCAAAAAAAATAATATTTTTTTAAAATATAATTACCCTTATGTACCTGTACACAAAACGTAACTATAAAGTACCTTGAACCTTGTACAAGTTCCCAAACTGACTAAATAAAATGGGTGACAATGAAGAATACTGTGTGGTAGGGAAATGCTATTACCAAACAGTTTGGATGGCGGATGCAAAAGCACACATTATACAAGCATTGTCTTAGCATTTATGATCCAACCATGTCATTGAGTATGAGCTGTCTATGGACAGAAAAACGAAGTCTGTAGACATAATCGTTATTTTACTGTTCCCTTTAGCAGGCAAAAAAGGTGAAACAATAATGGAGACGGATCACAGAAGTTGTATTGAAATTCTACCACCGAGACATCAAATGGGAATAGGCAATTTAAAGTGAGAAGTTCTTTGGCAAAGCGTACCTCATTAACTGTGCATACCAATGGAAGCGAGCATGTGTGTGTGTGCAGTCTTTCTGTGTAGAGCCAGATCGATGCCAGAGTTTTGTGTCCAATGCCGTTCACAATTGAGTCCTAGCCCACCAATTACCGATGTTATGACAGATATAAAAAAGTGCAACAATTTCTAAGCAATTTGAAAAACTTTGATTTGATTAAAGTTACTGGTGAAAACATTGAACTTATGCACAAACAAACAAAAAATAAATAAACAACCTTTTGATGGATACACATTTTTAATTGTGTACATATTAAGCTTCAATAAATGAAAAGAACATTTAGCTTCATTGTAGTTTTAAGTTATTGTTTTGTGCTTTTTGAAGCCTTTATTTCATAGATACCGTGGAGAGAGACAGGAAACAGGGAGAGAGAGTAGGGGCCTGACATTCAGCAAATGGTCCAGCCTGTGGGGAATCAAACCGGGGACTCGCAGTCTGGCATTAGAGCCCATGTGGCACGCGCCATATTCACTTGGCTATTAGGTCAACCACTTTGATTATACATTGAACAAGTAAATATAAAATACATATAAACAGAACTTTATTTCATGTAACCACTTAAGCCCTATTGAACATTATTCTAAAACAGCCGACAAGTTGTGAGCTTTTAGATATGCTCATTTTTAAAATGTTGAAAATGTTTGACATTTTTCCAGCTACAGTGAAATGCCCATGATGTGGTTAAAATTCGGGTGCATAATTGCCAATCCTGCTGCCATTAACTCTTTGACTGCCACGAAATAACACATCGTTTGCCACGCCACTGCCAGCGATTTTCAAGTGTTTTTTACTAACCTTTGAAAAATCATGGAATATTTTCCATGATCGGCGTCTTTACGGAGATCACCTCATTACGTGCGGGGGTCTCGTAGTATCGGGGAAAAACATTGTCCGTTCGCTGTAATCCGATGCATAGTTGTGGCCAGTTGCATGTGGCTTGTTTTTGCCAAAAAACAATAGGAACGGAGATAGGCCATTTTTCCATAACGAATAAACAGGAAGTAAACGAGCAGCTTTTTTTTTTATGACCTAATTTCCAGGTCTATCCTTTTCTGACAGGCAAGGCATCATTCATAGGGTAGCGAACAGCGCCAACTGGTGGAAAACCACTGAAAACACAAATCTCGCCAAACTCGTCACTGTCTCCGACTGACGTTCTTACTAGGGTTGTCCGATATTGGCTTTTTTACCGATAACCGATATACCGATATTGTCCAACTCTTAATTACCGATACCGATATCAACCGATACCGATATATGCGGGGATTATTGTGATTAGGGTAAGCTCAAATTTCATATCACACACACCATATACAGTAAGAACTCCTGTAACTTATTTATAAAGCAAAAAAAATATATATATATTATTTTTTTTCAAAAAACCGATACCGATATTTTCCCGATATACATTTTTATGCTAATATCGGCCGATAATATCGGGAGGCCGATAATATCGGACATCCCTAGTTCTTACTGACTGTTCAGCCTGGCTACAGAGTGTGACAAGTCAGCCGTGTAATTTTGAAGAAATTTAAAAACAACTTTTAAGAAGTAATGAAAATAGCAGATCTACAAGTTCACATCGTGTTGCGATGCGTCGTGAGCTTGTGGATCCGCTATTTTTACTAGTTTGGGTCCCGGAGAGACATACAATTTCTCTTTTTTGGGTCTTGAGCTAAAAAGTTTGGGTAACGTTGTCATAGATGGTAAGAGCAGCTGAAGGTAACATTAATTCTTTCTGGGTCTGTTCTGAGTCCCAACATGAAGTTAACTGCACAGGAGCTGTCCATTCAGGTACAGAGTAACACCTAAAATGAAACAGACCCATAATTAATGTTATTCCCTTAAGCTGCATTTACTAGCTTTGACACATGAAAATGTCTGCTGTGAAAAAGGTCAGTTCTGATTCTGTTCCAGCCATTTCAGCACCTATACACTGTGTTCCAACATTTCTGTTTCTGTCTGTATGTTGGTGCAGATGTTGACCATGACTGAGTTCATAAACAAGAAGACAAATTAAAATAATTTTGTTTTGTTTTTTAGTAATAAAAACAAAATGCTGTCTATGCCATAGTCAGAACTGGTGTAAAAGAGTCGGTGAAATATTGTATATTGTAAATGAGTATATTTGAGTATACTTATTTTACGAAGAATCAAGGGTTTTATTTGTCACTAACTTATACAAGTACAAGCAGAGAAATTGTGGTAAAAAATGGTGGTATAAAAATATACAATAAAAACAATAATCATCATCATATCTCATACCTACCATGGCTTATTTTTTAGCAGCAGTTTTGAAAATGTGCAGGTATAATGTACAGATACAATATGTATCCAATAGCAGCAGTGTTCAATCAAATGTGCAAAAGGGAGCATGTATATATACTGTACATAGAATGAGAGTCACTTGTCTGTTCCATTTAGTTCTTTTTTGTTCCTATGTTTTAGCTTTTTGTTCATGTCTTCATTTAGGGCTCTGACAGCTGCCGTAAAAACCTCTTTCTAAGCCTTGGGCCCTTCTGGCTGTGAGGCATGTCAGGCGCTTCCATTTCGCATCATCACAAACAGTTTGTTGCTAGGATGATGTTTGTCAATCAAAATTCTTTGTGCCCTGTCCAAGCACCTGCTCTCGTAAATGTCCTGCAGAGACGGGAGAGAGCTCCCTGTAGTGCGCTCGGCTGACTTTACCACCTTCACTGGTGGTGAAGCTTGGAACCTGGAAGCTTTTAGATCTTCTCCATCCAAAAGTATGACAGTGGATTGAAACAAATTTCCAAAGTGTTTGCTTATCTGACATAACAAACCAACACAAACCAACACAACAAAACTCTAAAATGCCTGCCAAAATGTACGGCTGTCTGTATTTGTTTGTCCAGGCCGGCAAAATTAACAGCAGTCTGTATTTGTTTGTCCAGGGAGGCAAGTAGAGGCATCAATCCCAGCCACAATACCAGTGAATGACCTCAAGGTCCTGCTGAACCTGGCCAGAGAGCAGTACCTGAAAATGAATGATGCCTCTCCACCTGCTACTGCCCCCCGTCTACAGGACGTCCTAGAGAACACGGCCTCTAAGACCTCAGGTACAGTAGAAGGACAGATACAGTACAAGGAATACACCGTATTATATAGCCAGCTTCTCTCTATTGTGAACCACTTAAAACCTTCTGTACTTAAAAATACCAATACTTAGTTAACCAGAGTCGGCTCTGTACTTGGTCCTCTTCCCCCCCCCCCCCATCTGCACCAAATCTCTTCGCCGAAAATAGCTGATCTTCAATCTCACAACGCGTCACGTTGCATAGATCTGCTATTTTCGGCAAACGTTCCCCTCATAATAGGGATGCTAGGGTTCAAGTGGTTAAGCCTAGACACGACAACTCCTAATTACGAAGTGGCGAGAGAGTATGTTTTGCACCCTATCCGTCCGTCCGTGTGTCCATCCGTGTGTCCGTCCGTCCATGTGTCCCTCCGTGTGTCTGTCCTTTGGCCCGGCTGCTGTGAAACTGTGCACACACACACTCCCTGGATGCCAAAGCCGAACCTCTGCCCACATTTAAAAACATTTTTTTGCCTTTTGGAGCGCCACCAGGAGGCCGATTTGTGCAAACACATTTTTTTCATATTACTCCTACAGATTCTGTCCAAAAATCACAGAAATTGGTACACAGTATCTCTATAGTCATGTGATCAACACAGATCTATCAGATTTTTCCAATTAATTGGCTAACATTGTCTTCCAAAGTTTGCAGGAGAGGTCCGTTTTGAACAAAACGCCTCAAAACATGAACACAGCGTGCAATTTCCGTGAAAAGTTGCATGCACATTCCCACTAGGCGAGGAAGAAATGCCACCCTTTTCACATTGGGCTGTTATAGCGCCACCAGCAGGTCTAATTTAGCATAACACATTTTTGGAACAAAATGCCTCAAATCATGAATGCAGTGTCCGATTGAAAGGCCTAAGAAGAAATGGCACCCTTTTCACATTGGCCTATTATAGCGCCACCAGAAGGCCACAATAACCTATACCTGACCTGGCGGAGACCTGTGCTCCTAGGAGCACTTTTTCTAGTGTAACATCGTATTAACTGACACTAAAGCCTAGTTGTATTTTTCCCCCGATACTGCAGAGCTGAAGTGCATTTCCTCCCAGCAGTCTGATTGGCCAGAGAGGAGTGTCCTCCACAACATTGAGAACCTGCAGAGGAGACGACAGCAGAAGAGGTAAATCAAATTTACAATGGGAATATAATTTTTTTATAGCCATTAAAGCGCTATTGTTGCTTATCATACTTAGTTTGGGGACATAAAGCTTGATTCACAGTTGCTGCGCCTCAACGTGTGTGCAGCTCTGCGGACGTGCTGTCCTCAAACCCAATTGTTCATGTTCCTTGGGTGTGCTTGATCTCCACAGCTCTTTTAACATCTTCCTGTCCAGGGATCACAGATGATGAGCTACGTAGCTAACTCTGGCCCAGCAGTTCTGTTGTGCATGGCCCCTGTTGAAATTATTGTGATGTTGGGAATAATATCCATCGTTTGTGTTTCTTCACATTCAGCCAAACCTCAATGGAGGCATATTTCCATGATTGTGATGTGTTTGGAGTTGTATTAATTTGTGTGCGCACAATCTCTTCAATACTCCAAACCAGGGCAGGAGGATATATTGATATTTATCATTTGTAGTTAATCATTGTAATTGTTTTGTAATACTGTGAGTCGTGATAGTTGTGTAAACATTGTCTATCTTTCTTCTCTTTCAGAGTTGGTCTGTCTGGTCCAGGCTCTAGTGATAGTCTACTGGGTCCTAAAGACGGCCAAAAGACGTCCTCTGCCCTGCTGGACGCCAGAGAACTTCTAAAACACTTCACACCTGACGGTAATCCTGCTGGGGAGCTCCAGCCGCTGCTTGTCCAGAGAGGGTACGTCTAGACACACACTTCATACACGTACTGTAGTACATCAGTGGTTCCCAAACCTTTCAGCTGAAAACCCAAAAGATACATTAAACATTATACATTACATTTGGTGTCTCGCCGGGACCCACATTTACAAAAATACATTATAAATTAATCACTTAAGCCCTATTTCAATTTTAGTGACAATCGCAGATCTACAAGCTCACAAAGTGTTGCATCGCTACAATCGCGACGTGTTGTAAGCTTGTAGATAGGCTTTTCTTTCTTTCGTAAACATTTTTGGACATTTCTGGAAATTTCATTATTATAATTTTTTCTTCCGGAAAACCTTTTGGAAAAGTAATATTTACTCTCGACTCGTGAGAACTGATCCGCGACCCAATAGTGGGTCCCGACCCTATGTTTGGGAAACACTGCTGTAGACAGGCAGCCAGATGGACTCACAGACCAAGGGACAGACGAAGATTATACTTTCAGAATGACGAATAGACAATAAAACATAAACACAGGCTCATAAATTTGTGCAAACAAAAATACAGACATATGCATATACCCTGTATACACAGACATAACCATGCACCCAAAAAACCCGGCAGATATACAAACGTGGACATACTTGGCATCTGTTTGGGCTTTATTACGTAGTTTGTTTACGAGTTGTGTCCGAATGGGGGGATGACAGATTTGATGGGTCCATAACGAGGATTTGATTAGGCTCATCAGCTGTCGACAGTGAGCTTGCAGCCTGTCTGGCTAAAATGCATTCAGTCGGGTAGAATACAATAGGGGCTAGTCTGGGGGCACGGTATACATTATTCTAGTGCAGAGTTTTCATCAATTAGTTGTAATAACGTTTCTGTCAGCCTGTTTGTCTCTGTGAGATTAGTCTTGCTCAGAGAGGAGAGACAAACCTTAAAATGGTAAGCGGAACGAAATCACGTCTGTGTGAATTATGTGTATCTAATTGACTGTCTTCCTCTGCTCCTTTTCCTCTACTCCCGTATTATACACCTCTCCCAACCCCTTGCACTACCACCTCTCCTACTTTTTTTTCTTGCTGCTCTCGCTCTCTCTCTCTCCCTCTCTCCCTCCCTCCCTCCCAGAAGTGATAATGCATTCCAGTTATCACCAGAGCTAACTCCAAGGAAGGTGAGCCAGCTGCCTTTCAGCCAGGCTTCAGCCTCCCACTACCACGGCATAGAGTAAGTCCCTTCACACCAGAACACATGGGCTGCGTCAAGTAGAGCTAACGCTTTGCAAGAAACAACAAACAAAATAATTAATTCTAACACATTTTAAGTAACCTAATAATAGATCCTTTTGTTTGAGGACATGAAAGGCTGACAAAAATACAAATAGAATAGTTGTTTAAGTTCATTCGTAGTTTATGTTAAATAATAGTGTCTGTTATGGAATTTACTTTCAGTTACTTTCTGTGAATGGTAAACAATGCCTAAATGTTTGCCTTCTTGCATGTACGCACAATGGGCACACTGGTCTCACAAATACTAAACCTGTGCTGTGAGTCAAAAATTTGCATTGGCACATTTGTCAATCTCATTCTGTAGATACAAGCCATTGCTGGGACTCAAATCCTTTTTTTTTGTGGCGAGTCAGTAAAAAATCCACAAGTGCACCCACCAATGAAATTGAAGCTTCCTATAGCCATTCAGAATCAATGTACAGCATGTCAGTCATGCTACAATGATTTTCTTCCTTAGACCCACTCTTGGGAATATAAAAGACTACTGTAGCTATAATGTCGTTGTTGGTTGTGGTAATTCCTGTTGAATCCAACCTCCTTAGACCCAACCAGACTGACCGATGCCGACAAAAACAGGAAGCTATTATTAGTGTCAGAATTGTCTTATTTACTGAAATAGCAAAAGCATTAGGCATTAATTATTCTGTACTGATACTGTATACAAGTTCACACCGTATATTTAGGAGATTTTTCGCTTTCCCCAAATGTCAGCTGTTTATTAGCGTTTTTGTGTTCGCTGGCTCCCGGGTTGCCAAATCATGTGCGTGAAACAAGCGTGGGTGCTCATATCCCCCGACGGGTATGGTCTAGTTTATTTTAATTAAGGAGAACATATTATCATCACAATATAATATATCAATGTATTTGGTTAAAGAAAATCCCGTAATATTTGATTTTGTCCATGTCAGTCTCAGACCAGCACTAGAAATCTCTTTGTTATTATTTTCTTTTTGGGTACTTGATGTTAACCTTTTCTTTTATCTTGAGGTTTTGCCTGGATGATGCCTTGGACAGAGACCGGGCCTTCGTACGCCTCCAGTCCCGTCTGATTCGCTACGAGACCCAAACCACGTGCTCCAAGGAGCCCTGTCCTGTGCCCTTCGCCCTCAGCCCTGCTCCCTCGCCCGCTGTAATGTCAGAGCCGGGGAGTGTCCCTGACGGCGAGATGCTGCAGAACGCCGACGTGGCGCGCCTCAAGCGCATGTCCTGGGACACAGATGTCACTGGAGGATATTCCCGCAAGAGGTGTGCGTGCATGCCTGTGTGAAATTGTGGAAATTCTTATTAGCGTATCGACGCTGTTAGGTGGAAACCTTGTATGTTGGTAAAAAAAAACTGTTTTTCTGGAAATGGAAAAAAATAACTTGTGAACGAATGTGGTTATTATTTAGTCTCAAGCAGTCTCAAGCTTGTTAATACTTTTCATTTGTTCAATATTTATAAATCCCACAGACAGACTTAAACACTTTCACTTCCAAAATGGCGAAGATAGCAAAAATAGCCGATCTACAACCTCACAACGTGTTGTGATGTGACGCATTGTGAGCTTGTAGATTGTTTTTTTTGTTCTACTTTTATGTGACACTGTAGTATGATGACGAAGTAGGGTGTTAATTTACGGAAAGAAACGTTGAAATATGGAGATACAAGGTTTCTTCCTGACAGTAACGACGAGAGCGACAAGGAGAGCATGTGGGCAATTCCAGACACACCGAACAGGAACGGTTTTCTTTCAGATGTGTTAGGCAGGAGTTCTTGTTTGAGCTGAGTGCATTTGCTGCTCTATATATATATACATACATTCATTGATCCTCTGTCTTTTCACTAACACAACCTTGCTTTCTGTCACACGGCTAACAGCTCTGACTTTATTGCACGCACACACACACACACACACACACACACACACACACACACACACACCCTCTCTCACTCACATTTGCTCTTACTTTGTCAGGACACACCTTTTGCCTGTATTCTGTTTGCATTATGTTTGATCGGTGCTGTATGCTGACATGGTAATGTCTGTATAATGAGACATTCTGTGTATCTCTTTTTGGTGATATACTGTACTTCAATGTGAGATCCAGACACCCTCCACAGTTTCAATGGTCTTAATGGGGGGCATTTTAAATGTCAGCATTCTGCTTTGACGGTGGTCAGCATTATGTTAAGCCTGTTTCGCAGTTACGCCGTTGGAGCTCTGACAATGAATGACAGTCAGCACACTAATATTATCATTTCAATAGAATACGAGGAGTGAATTTAAACTTTTGTATCCTCCTGTCATGGTTTAGTGAGTAACACATTGAAGTATATAGAACAAATACTGTTCCTGAATAAACAGTGTGGGCTCACTGAAAACAGATGTGAAGAAATGTGTCTAAGAAATCGCATTCGAGAGGAATGTACCTTCCAATGAACAAAAAGTAGAAATTTAATTAGTTATTTTTCCACATGGCTCCACTCTAGCAAGCTGAACATTTCACCATTAGTTGGTATTGCAAATCCTGAAAAGACTATTAAACTCTCATCAAACTTAAAGTTTGAAAGCTCAAAAAGTTAAGTGGCTCAAAATGTAGCTGAATGTAGTCTGTAAGTTAAAGCATGTTGAAGTTGTAGGCCTGCAACGAAGACAAAAATGTAAACATTCTTCCCTTTGACTTTCCATTCTCAACACTTCTAAAAGAAGCCCACAATTCCCAAAGAAGCTGAGCATTTGAACGTTTGAAGTAAGTTTCTAGGTGAAAGTATGTAGAAGTTGGAATGGTCCAAAGATGTGGGCAGAATAAGAATAATAGAACAAAGATAACATGAGTGTGCTCCCTGGCTCCCACCGAGCGATCACACATGATTCTAGAATCACCAATGCTCGGCTGTGTGTGTGTCCCTGTTTGTGTGTGTGCGTGCGTGTGTGTGTGTGTGTGTGTGTGTGTGTGTGTGTGTGTGTGTGTGCATGCTAGGCTGGCCAAGTCAGAGAGCAGTGATTCTCTGGGCTCTCAGAGTAGCACCAGCAGTGGGACTCATCCCTCTGTGAAGGCACTACGACAGCAGCCAGTCAGGACTCAGTCAACCTCCTCTTCCTTGTCCTCCTCTGCCTCAGTTACAAAAAGGACATCTTCAGGTAAGCCTGGAGTTGACGAGTTTGATAGTTACAAGAAATGCAGAGCGAGTGTAGGGGAGTGACATGCAGCAAATGTTCTGGATGGCCAGGAATCGAACCTACCTGGGACTCAAGGACAAATTTGCTAAGGTGCACATGCCCTGTGATGTTTAGGAAGTCAGGCCGAGCCTTGCGAGCACACCTCCAAAATGAAAGTTATTAGGAAGCACTGTCCGTCTCCATGGCAATACATTATATCAGTAAGCACTCTTACTGTTAACCTGGACATACCAAAACAAATAGATTTGTGCACCTAGATCAAACCAACTTTATTCATATATCACATTTCCGTAATTAAAATGCGATGCTCAGATATTACAAGCAATTTCCATTATATTATTACCCAGGTTTAGTGAACCCCTCCACTGCTGATAAGCCTAGACTCACTCAACAGAAGACATCTGAGGGACAGGCAGAGGAGAAACTTACCAAGGAGTCACGCTCCCAGAAACACCACAGGGTAAGAGAGTGTGTGTGTGTGTGACAGAAAGAATGAATATGTATTAATAGTGTGTGCGTTGTGCATTCTTGTGTTTGTGTGTATATCTGTGTGTGGTGAGAAATTGTAATCCTTCAGATCCATTCCCTTTCAGATCCATTCCCTTTCATAACATTGCATCTTAACCTCTTAAAATGCATGAATCGGTGGTGGAAAAAACAACAGGATAAAAGAAAAAAAACTGTATTAACCCATTAACTCTCACTACCAGACTTATTTCTGGCTGCGTGCACCCACTGCCAGCGATTTTTCGATTTTCTTACCTTTTGAAGCGGTCACAGAATATTTATCTCCAGTATGATCAATCCCCTGATAGTTGGTAATCACTGGGTGTTTCTCAGTGCTTCTGCGAATATAGACGTTGAAAATAGGCCAACTCGTCCAAAATACGTAGTAAAACACAGGAGGCAAGATACAGATGATTTCCCAAAGACGTTAACCAGCAAGTCAATGGAGCTGCAAATCTTGGGATCCTGTGATCTCCTGGATCTGTGACTGTGTGCATCTGGGAATGAAATGGTCACTCATGTGTCAAAGTAAAGCGCCATCTAGTGGAAAACCCCCAAAACACAAAAAGTCATTTCAGTCGTCTTTGGTGGTCTGAGCCTTTGGAAAAAAAAGTTGTAAAAGTCATCCGTGGCAGTGAAAGAGTTCAGACCTGAGGCCGATTCTACACACTTTAAAGATTTTTCAAAAATGTAAAAAAATAGCTGATGTACAAGTCTGTCTAGTCGCTTTTGTTGGGCTTGTTTTCATAGACCTGGTTGCTTATTTCTCTCGCAAAATCTGGCAATACTGTTCAGAGATACACACACACACACACACACACACACACACACACACACACACACACACACACACACACACACACACACACACACAGCTCTCTCTCTGTCTGCAAGCCCTATTCCTCTCAAATAAACAGCCCCATCCTCAAGCAGGCTCGCTCACTCTCTCAATCTGTTTTATAATGTTTAACTTAAAACAGGACTGTCTGGACGGTAATATTGCGGTTCTAGGCGGAAGGACTAGCCACGATGCGTGGCTGTAATGTGCTCTCATTGACTGTAGCGTGGCTCTCGATCGGGGCCGACAGACCAAAATATCAAACATGCTAGAAATCTAAAACTTGTCGGGAAAGTGTCGGTGATAGCATTTATCGGGGGTGGATCTTCTCGGAGTACCTTACACACTGCACGATCAACACCTCGGCAAGAAACGCCCGATCTTGACTGAGATCGGTGGTTTTGTTGGCGAACACCAAAAAAGCTCCCCGACAGACAAATCGGGTCAAATATTGTACAGTGTGTAGGGATCTTTAGACATCACTTTACAGGGGTGTAATCACAACATTTTAATTATTTCATAAAACATTACAAAAACGAAAGTATTTACAGTAAAGCATAGCTTAAAAAAGAGGAAAAAATAATACAAGTGGAGGATGAGGGGGTGCCCTAAACATATCACAGAGACCAAAATGAAGTCGATAAAACCAGTGAGATTACACAAAGTCTGCTCTCATATGTATTATCCAGTTGTTCCAAATTTGGTAGAATTTGTCTCTTTGAGTTCTTAGGAGGTATGTTAGGTAGGTTAGGTATGTTCCTTTCTAAAAGTTTCCTGGACTATCCCATGCCAGTCGTCCATTGTGGGCGGAAATGAGTTTAGCTTCTAGTAATTGATTTTTTGCTTGCCGCCAAGAACACCTGCAGTAGCTTTGTATCTCTTGCCTGGTTCAAACATTCAACATGTCCCAGGTACAGGGTCTCAAATTTCAGAGGTATTTGAGTATTAAACACTTAACTCATTGAGTGCCAGAATTATTTCTGGCCATGTGGTCCCAGTGCCAGAGATTTTTCAATTTATCTTAGATTTTCAAGTAGTCGCAGAATTTTTATCTCCAGTATAATCGATCCCCTGATTTTGTGCTGATCACTGAGGGTTGCACTGTGTGGTTTCACAAATGTCAACAAGGTCATTGCGACCTTGTTGACATTAATTGTCTGATGTTGAAAATAGCATGTCTGGGCCAAAAAATCATAGTAAAAAAAGTGCTTAGGAGCCGAGATACAGCCTTTTTCAGTAATACGTTAAACAAGGAGTGAATGGAGCAGCACATCTTCAGATAATGATATCTATCAAAAACCGGCCACCTGGTGGCGCTATAACAGGCTGATCTGATTCGGGGCTAGGTTCTAGTCTGGCATTCAGGAAGTGTGTGTGCACAGTTTCGCTGCGATCGGGCCAGCGGTGCCGGAGATTAGCTGGTCGCAGAGGGACATGACTTTTTGTATAGTTGTAAATATTACAATAATAATGTGTGTTTGGTAGGCACACCAGTTTGACTCACCACACTGTTTGGGAGCGATTGAGCTGGACCCTCAAGTGGTCTGGTATACCCAACCTTCTCGATTAAGCGACATTTTGTCAAAATGTGCACGCTATGCTTCATAGAATGCCTCCGGGAAGAATGAAGAATTATTAGTTCGCATAGGCATTTTTTGAGGGGGGGGGACGCTGTATCATCTCAGGGTCAACAGGAGTTTAATTGTTCCCGTATCTTGCGCAACAGACCTTGCCAGTGGCTGCAGACAATGCAATATAATATATATGAATGCACACTCCCACTTACACAAAAGAACAAATATTTTTGTATTTCTATTCTCTTTTACATGTAGTGAGCTCCAAGGACACTGCCTAGTAGCCTCTGAAAACTAGTCACTGTCTTATCTCCTCTCTATCAACACATATTCACACACTTGTGTGTGCGCGCGCACACACACACACACACACACACACACACACACTCACACACACGTCACCAACAGACACAGTTTCCCTGTCTCTTTCACCCCCTCCGTCTCCCATTATATTGTTATCATAAAGCTGCATGCAGCAAGGGAGAACTGGCAGAGAACACAAAAGGGGTTCACACTAAGGTCTGGATTTTAAATGTTTCTATTTCAGACATTACAGTTCTGTACAGCTAGTGTAAGGGTCCATAGAGTGCAAAAGTGCATTTCGGTCCATGTTGTAGTGAGACATGCATAATGAGTCACCCTATATACCGTAGGTTACCCCTGCACCTAATCAGTAATCTACATTAGGTGAGATAAAATGATCCCTAGGGGGAAATTCAGGTGTCATAGTAGCAACAGTAGTAAGCGTGAAACACAAGATCTGCTCTGGGTTTCTGAATGTCTGAGTTAGTATGCAGTATCTGTAGTTTACCAATAAATCTAAATGTGCAGTCTATCACCAGAGAATGTATTAATGAATATACGTATATGTACTGTGTGTGTGTGTGTGTGTGTGTGTGTGTGTGTGTGTGTGTGTGTGTGTGTGTGTGTGTGTGTGTGTGTGTGTGTGTGTGTGTGTGTGTGTGTGTGTGTGTGTGTTTGCCAATGAGTATGTGTACGGTTGGATATATGTACAGTTTGTCAACAGTGAATCAAGTGCACCAGAGTCAAAGCTGAAGTAAGCATTAATCCAAAACAACACACAGTGTCAGACAAAGCAGGTGTCAGTAATCCTAAAGAACAGCGCTGAGGGTGCAGGTCAGCTCTGAGAGTGCAGGTTTTAATCTACAGTAGGTCTTGATTGCACGTGCATGAATCTGATGGCATTACATTACATGTTAGTATAACATAATTCCATAGCATTAACACGTGCTTATACACATACTGAAATGATATAACATTTTTGGCTTTACACTGAAAATGGGGCATACTGAAGCCAATTGCCAGCAGGTCAGGACATTACAAAATACAAAACAAACACATTAGAATATTATTCCATGGTATTAACACATGTTCATACACATGCTGTTACATACAAATGTTACCTTTTACACTTGAAATGGGACCCATTGTTACAGAAAGACAATAAAATAGAGCAAGATTGAGCTGAATACAATTAGTACTTTTCTGAATCCACAGAATTGCAATTTACTACAAAGATACACCAGAACTGTAAGTTATCACCCTGCTCACCAGCTCCTCACCTCCACGTAACATACACCTACTGTAATATACATGTTCGGTCTCTCATACTTTACACATACATACTGTATGCTCACACATAATCCACACACAAACACTGATACCCTTCCCCACATGCATCTCATAGTCTGCATCCCGAGCTGAAAGACCTTGGGTTGGTCTGATTACTATGCAAACAGGCTTATCACCTGAACATGAGTTCTGGAGCGAACAGTTGGCGCCATGCAAAAATAATGATTGTCGTTTATTCAGGACAAAGATTAAAAGCAGCCCTCCTAACCCCATTGAGACTGAATGGCACCAATGATTTGTCGTAATAATTTATGACATTTCCCCAGAATAATCATTGGGGTGCGAGTGGGGTGAAAAACTATTCTTTTTTTTGTTTGAAAATGTTGCGAGTTTTCCATGTGCACTCATAACAATGCGTGTGGATCATGTGTACACACATATATTTATGTGTATACGTAACTAAGGATGTCCTTACAACATTTCAACTTTGAAAATGGGCCATGTTATGGTTATAATTAGAATCAGAACAAATGAGCATACGGTTATATAGGAAATTAATGCAGGTGGGTCTTACGGGCGCGTGCGTGCGTATGTGTGTGTGTAGTACGGAAGTGTGGTACACGTCTGTTTATCTGTTTGTGTGTCTCCCTTCTCATCAGATGCTGAAGGAGGTAGTAGCCAAAACGCTGAAACACCATGGGATCACTGCCGAACATAAATGCTACAATGTCTGCAGCAAAAAACTATTTGAAATCTCCAAATTCTACCTCAAGGTTAGTACCTTTGTTTCACACATAGGCACTACTACAGTAGCTCTGTCCTTTTTATGCTGTAGTACCTGTCCTTTTATCTTCATCGAATTATCAGGGGGTTAGTGTTAGAAATTAATTCTTTTGAAACATAGCCAGGTTTGCAGCTTCAACAAATCACCACTGTGGGAGCCAATATTTGGACACCAGCGTTATTATGCAATACCAGAAAATATGTTCTATTCAACATTTCATTTTATTATAATGAAAAAAATATATGCAGAAGACCTACTATTCATTTGTACTTTACTAAGTTTATTAATATTACACAAAAACATTATTTGTTGAAACTATTGCATATTATATGTGGACTGTCATGTTAAGAGAGATAGAAAAGGCGTTCTTCAGGCACAGCCTGGGGATAATTTGGCAATTAGTGGAAGGATAGCTTAAGGACAATGGAGACACATGGCTTTCTTACCATTCGTTATGGGACTTATACTGTACTTGTGGATTGTTCATTTTTCTTAGAAGTGGAAATCACAACAGTACCTTGGAAATACTTGACATTGTTCATTAAATGTATGAACATAATCGCTGGAGTGGATGAACTTTTTCAAGAACCTTTACAGACACGTGTCAATCAAATGTTGAGGAACCAAAACTAAAGATTTTGACTCTTATGTACTTGTATAAGATTTTGTAATAAGAATCTTCAATCTTGAAGACCACATGGCAAGCTAGTTAAGCTATTTTAGCACCTACAGTACCTGTACAACCAAGGTTTTTGTCAGAACAAACTAACATAACGTTGCTCCTTAAATTGTAATTGTTAAGTTGCTGCCAAACCGTGTGGGTTTTTCTTACGGTTTTGTTTAGGTTTTTCTTTGCAATAATCCTGGAAAACTGTAACAGTACTTGTTGACACACAAACATACAGAACCTTATTGTGACTGCCTTTCATTTTGTTTTCCACATGTGTTCTCTATGTGTTTGTAATAAAATGAGGTCCAGCTTTAAAGGTCAAGATTGAGAATCTTCTCCTCTCCTCTTTTGATTGTTCCAGGACTTGAAGACATCTCGGGGACTGCATGAGGAGATGAAGAAGGCAGCCAGCATTAACGCAAAACAGGTAACATATTGTCCATGATAGCGTCCAGCTTCCTCGTTATACGCACCTTTGCCACCTTCTTCACTGCATCCAGGGTAACACCTATTACCAACACATTTTGCTAGTCTAGGATGGCTCAGGGTAGAAGACAGGGTTAAGCAATTCAAAATGGGATTGACTCATATACCCTCATATCTGAGATATATAACTACATCAAAAAAGTGAGCGACAGCCACAATACCAGAGGGAGCGTTACCACCCACCTATAGAACAAACATGGGTAAATTCTCTTTCTACTGCACTGCCACCAAAGTGCGGAATGCCCTGACACAATCCCTTAAAAATGTGGATCGCTGGCTTCCTGCGAAACAGGCCTGAAAATCCATCTTTAAGGAGGTCAAAGTGGGTAAATCTCACTTTTCCCATAGAATAAGATGGCATTCACTGCCTACCCCCCCCTTTCCCCCTTCCTCCCCCCCTTCTTCTACTCTGTACATATAGTGTTTTATATTTGTCGATGATATTGTATTTTGGTGTTATTGTCTCCGCCAGGCCGAAAGGCATGGCGAGAGAGTATGTTTTTCCCCCTGTCTGTCCGTCCATCCGTGTGTCCGTCCGTCCGTCCGTCTGTCTGTGACCAGCTAATCTCCGGCACCGTTTGTCTTGATCGCAGCGAAACTGTGCACACACACTCCCTGGATGCCAATTCAGAACCTATGCCCCAAATTCTTCTCATGGGCCTTTCATAGCGCCACCAGGAGGCCGATTTGTGCAAAACATATTTTTTGAAAGTACTCCTACAGATTTTGTCCAAAAATCACGCAAATCGGTACACAGTATCTCTATAGTCATTAAACGAAACTAGTCTTTCAGATTTCTCATATTCCAACCTGATTGGCTAAAAATGTCTTCCAAAGTTTGCAGGAGTGCTCCGTTTTGAACAAAATGCCTCAAATCATGAAAACAGCATGCAATTTCCGTGAAATTTTGCACGCACATTCCCATTAGGCCGAGGAAGAACTACCATTTGATTTTTTCAAATCAGCCTCATGGTGGCGCTATAACAGGCCGATTCGTGTTTTTACCTATAACTGCACTGATCTGTGTAAAACTTTGTATGCCCACTCCCTATAGGTCAAGGAAAAACCTTTGCCCTGCATTTTTCACATCTGCCTTTTATAGCGCCACCGACTTATGTAAAACACAATATTTATACTACTCCTTCCAATTTTATCCAAATTTCACGCAAATCGGTACACATGATCTCTATAGTCATGTGATCACAACGGGTGTGTTTGATTTTTCATATTCCATACTGATTGGCTAAGATTGACATCTAAAGTTTGCATTATTGGCTTGTTTTGAACAAAATTCCGCAAATCATGAACGCACCGTCCGATTGCGGTCAAACTTTGCACGCACATTCACACTATGTTGAGGAACAAATGCCACCCTTTTAACATTGGCCTGTTATAGCGCCACCAGCAGGTCTAATTTAGCGAAACAAATGTTTTTAACAAAATGCCTCAAATCATGAATGCAGTCAGTGTCCGATTGTCGTGCAAGGCCTAAGAAGAAATGGCACCCTTTTCACGTTGGCCTATTATAGCGCCACCAGGAGGCCGCAATAGCCTACCTGACCTGGCGGAGACCTGTGCTCCGAGGAGCACTTTTTCTAGTTTTTTATGCTATGTTGATGAATTGAATACAGAGGACCACAATGGAAACATTACCCAGGACTTTTTTGTGTTATCCTTTTAGCCCAAATATATGACCCTGTGCTGTTTGCATTTCTGTCTAATAAAGTATTCAATCAATCAAAACCCCAACGACAGAGCCAACTTTCCTAACCAGCCTGTTCAGGTTGCTCTACTCTATAATTTAATATGAGTTCTCAAATTTGGATATCACTTAACCTGCCCATCCCTAGTATTTGCGATCGTCCAGGTGGTGCAGGGGTCCACCACTGTTTAGACTGGGGTTCGATTTCTCCACGGTGCCTTGTGCTTGTCCTGATGCTCCAAGTAACAGAATTGGCTGTGTTTATGGGTGGGAAACCAGCCAGGGATTGGGTTTTTGAATTGGGAGGGACAGCCTGTTGTTCCACACGTGTTACACCCTGAAACTCCGGACTGTCAGGTAAAAAAAAGTGGTTAGTGACTCCATCTGTTACAGAGAAGACATGTGGTTGTCTTCTACACCCTCACCAAACCAACAGTGCGGGTTACTTAGCAGTGACAGGGACCATGTAGTATAGTTAATTGTTCAAGGGTAATTGGCATAACCGTATGTGTATATGTGGTATTCATGCATATATGTTATTCCAAAAATCCTTGACATTCAAAGATGATCGACTCTCCCTGGTTAATAATTCTTGGATATTTGTCACACAACCATAAATCAACTATACAGACATAGATTATGAATATATTGTAGGTATTAATTAAAGGTATACATCTATTTCATATAGACTGAACTGTTTTATGCCACATGGCTGATATAAGCCTCTGATTATTATCTCTCCTCTTGTTCTAGGTCATTGACTGGGAGTTGGAAAAGGCCTCAAGTAAGTGATGAGAAGAAAGACAGAGAGATGACAGCAAATGCTGGCCTTTTGATAAAGAATCTAAGAAAGTCACCGCAGTAGCGCTGTGCGTCTGGATGCTGTCATTTGCCATTCTCTCAAAAGAAACTCTTTTCCACATTCATTATCTTGTTCTTGCAGACATGTTTTGTTTTCAGGGTTGAAGGAGAATCCATCTTTGTTCTTTTTCAGGTAACATGGATTGTGAACTTTATATCAGTTGACTGAGTGTTTACATTCACATGGGCTGTTATAATTGTAGTGCTGACAGTTCTGAACCGGGCAAATGACATGTCCGTGAGTCCACAAAGATGGTCTCACCGTTGTTCATGTATTGTTAGCAGCCATGAAACATGCCTCCTCATAGCATCATCAACTTGGGATTCTGAACATACAGAATGTGTAGAAAATCTGCATTCTTCTTAAAATTCTGATTAGTGGTGAATGATTAGACTAAGCATGATTTAATTTACTTTAATACTTTATTTGATTCCTTGTGTTTGTGTTTGCCTCTCTTGTGCCATGTATTGTATTGGTGTCTGTGTGTTTTGACTTGTGTCCAAACACTGTAATATCTTGCCAACCAGTTGAAGCGTGCCATGAAACATAAGCCAAAGTGTTCAACAGAGCTGTAGGGGATAAACTAAAAGAAATCCATACTTGGCACAATCTGTACTGGTTGTGTGTGACAACAAGGACACAGTCTGTACTGGTTCTTTGACAACAAGGATACAGATAATGTTCGCTGGCACACCTTTTCGTTTTATTTTCCGATGCATTTCAGTCCTTTCTTTTTTATTTAATTTAATTACTCTTATTTTACTAAACTTTTAACTTTTACGTTTTCGAACCCTGAAATTATTTTAAAATGTAAATGTATTTAACATCATTATAAGAGTTTGTTTTACTGTTTGTAACAATAAATGTTTTTTGGATCTTTATGAAAGAAGAATGTAGATTTGTGTGTGTGTGTGTGTGTGTGTGTGTGTGTGTGTGTGTGTGTGTCAGGGAGACAGAGAGAGAGAGAATGTCAGTGGGTTGGCAGTATTTGGTATCTCTTAAGAACTATGTATAACATATAACTGATAAGATGTAAATGTTCCTTGTTCTTATCCGGACAAAGAAACACGCCATCCAACACAGTATGGTGCCATTGACAACTACCATCTATTAACTCTAATTTGTCCTTGGTACAGACTGATAATGTGAGGAACCCTGCCTAGCTGTCTGAGTGTGCTGACAAGATGTGATACTTAAAGCTAGTGACAGATTGCTGAGTATATTGTAGAATTATTTGAATGCAGAGACTGAGTGATGCACTAATATCCTGGCATTGTGGCTTTTCTGAAACTAGTCTCCAGACCTATATAAAGTATCCTATAGAGCGCCGAATTCTGGCGTAATTTACGCATCCTACCTGGGTCGCGGTTTTCCACCCCCATTCTGAATTCCCATAGACGTCTTTAATATTGTGTCAAATAAGTACTGTGTTCCAAAGATAAACAAATGATCCCAGCGATTTCACTCTTAGGGATATAAAGCGTCAACTAACGGTGAGAAAACGCTAATGTTACTTCCGCCAAATTAGTTAAGTTTTCGCCAGAAACAGACTGTATCAAATATGAGTGACTGACTATCATAAACGATACAGAGCCACCTCCCTGGCAATTTTGGCGAGACAGTTTTTTTTTCTTCTGGACCACAATTCTTATATGAGACGATTCTAAGATGACCCAATGTTATTCTCCTTAGCGAAATTACTTTACGACCCAGGGGATGAACGAGTGACGTCAGGACTTCTGTACTATAGCACAGGTTTTCAAAGTGGGGGCTGCCAGGGGGGCAATTGGAAACAAAAAATAACATAAAGATCACACGTGTGTGTGTGTGTGTGTGTGTGTGTGTGTGTGTGTGCGCGTTTTATCCAGCCTCTTAAGGGACGTGTCTGGCTGCGTGTGCGGTTGAGTTATTTATTCATTTTTCCATCTCATGGGATTCATACATGTTGAGAAGTGAGTGTAGATTACAGCTGTGTTGTCCTGTCTCGGTGGCAAAACACTCAGCAGAATCTCCCTGAAGGGATGATTATCACAATGATTGTAGGTACTTTGTGTAACTTTAACAGAACAAAACAAATCTATAATAAAACATCTGAACAAACCTTGACAACTTTAAATGCAAACTTTGACAACCTTAAATGGCCCACAACTTCTTAGGCTACTTAATATGCACAGCCAGATATCCAATAAATAGATATCACTGGTTTGTCCTTTGTATAAAGTGATAAAGGAAAAATATTGTCAGTGGTCCATAGATACCTCTGTTATCTCAAAAAAGGAATAGTTATTTCTGTTTTCTAAACACATATTTTGACATTTTACTATAGATTATTAATGGTTTGGCTTGGTCTTGGACAAAACAAGGCAATGTCAGCTTTCAGTTATACAATGATCCAGAGGAACCAAGAACAATAAATTAAGGATGGAGATACATGTTGAATGAAAGCAGTGAAAGACTAAGTTAGAGAGGAAGAGGGAAGAGTATTATGTAGGGGTGAACTTGGCTACCAGCTCATATTCTGATCTTGGACAGACTTTTTTTTCTTCGCTTTTCACTATAGTACTTTAACGACTTTCTTCTTTCTTATTAAGTGTGCCTGCCGTGCCAATGGCAAAACACTTGTAATCCGCCATACTTAATAATCATCATCAGTGTTGGGCAAGTTACTCAAAAACAGTAATATATTACCTAATACTAGTTACTTGTTTAAAAAGTAATACTATTACTTTACATATTACTCCCTGACAAATGTAACTAGTTACTTGTTACTTTACTTTTTTTGTCTCTGCCCCAGTAATTGCATACTTTCTCCCCAAAAGTCTTACTTTGCATTTTCCACATTAGCAGTTGTTTATACTTTTTTCCATTTTCTGCAGCCTACATTGTAAAATCCTCATTGTTGATTTAACTTCGAAAAGTAATCTTTGTTTAGTAGTTCACCCAAAAAATAATTGCTTAGTGTCTAACAATTACACACCCCATGAAGCATTGAATTCATGGAGATTTTTATTTTTTTGTCGCATTCCTAATCCATTAATTTGATGACCAGCGGAAAGATGCTAATGTATCCGGTAGGAGACTCAAAGCGTGCGGGTTTGTGTGCGATTCAATTTATTGCCGTTACCACATACTGTACGGCCCAAAAAATCTTGACTTTCAATGGGGGGTGATCAATCCCCTCCGAATTACTTACACATGATCTCAAGGTTGATGTGACAATCTAATTGGCTTGTAAAATTGGGAGGGGCCTAACAACAAAACGCTCTACGTCATGAACGCAGGATCCAATCAGCACCAAATTTGAATCACATGTTTTGCATGGCCTCTAACAGAACGTCTCCCGGCGGATTCCTTGGGTCCCGATGGGCATCGGTATGATTGAGGCAACCACACTTGCAATTTCCCAGAATTATACATTTGACCTTTCTAGTTTACCCCTTTTTCTCCCTAGTTTGGTCGTATGCCAATTAATTCCAACGCGCACACATATGTGTGTTGGCAATGCTGTTGAATCTTACTGGCTCACCTGCAGTGAGGAGCCCCCAATGGGAGGATGTAGAGCCTTCGGCCTACTCCTCCCACCCAACACTGCACTGCCAGTGCAAAAAAACATAATAGCCCTCGGCAGATTTGGTCTGGACCGGCACGGTTGGATTAGAGTAAATAGCTACAATTAACAACAATCCGACTATTTTGAGGCAAACATATACTACACGCACGCACGTACGCGCACACGCATGTGTGTGTGTTTGCCTGTCTCTGTCCGTCCGTCCGTCCGCCCCCTGTCAAGGATGCAGAGTGAACATGACAATATTCCAGCGCTCCCGAAAATGTACTACTGCACGTTGGCTTACGAGTGGTGGTTTTTCAAGAGAATGTATTTGAAAGTGTGCTTCCCACACACATGGGATCGTTGCACTGTGTAAACATGCTCTATTGCGATGTGCCAGTGCTGCTGTCTTAATTGCGTCCCCCCCAGACCAGTTAATCTGTTACAAAAGTCATCTGTTGATGAGGTAACACTATTATTGTTATGTTGTATCCACACAACCATGAAAACGCAAACATCTCTTTAGAAATATTCAACTGGGGAAAAGGTTCTGATAAAAGCAGAACATAGATAGATAGACATCACTTTGTGTCATTTGAAATGACACAAATTGTGCATCACTCTCATTGCTCCCTTAATCTTAGAGGTTTTAATGGTTAAGAACATGAACACATCTCAATCAAAGCTGGAGAAAATAAAGCCAATCATGTTTGTCAGATTTGTCAGATTTACAATAAAATAAAAATTATTTAAATCTGAAATCTCAAAACAGCACTGGTGACTTAACATAGCCTTCAGCTTTTTAGTTTCAAAAAGCATTCTGCTTTGACGCTAGCAATTTCTCCAGAATCTTTGCGGCACAAACATAACTATTGTTAATACCTGGAGAAGTGCTGTGTTGAAAGCTGAAGGTGGGGAGATGGGGGATACCTTCTCTGACAGAATGCAGTGTAATGCATTCTGTAAAACAGTCATTAGAGAAGAAAGTATATAAGGAAGAAGGCATCTGGAATGGACTTCACATATCACACTATTTCACCTTCTGTAAAACAGTCATTAGAGAAGAAAGCATATAAGGAAGAAGGCATCTGGAATGGACTTCACATATCGCACTATTTCACCTTCAATGAATGTTTTGGTGACAACATTGCTGTTGTGGTATAATATATAACTAAACTGAGGCAGTTTGTGAATGTCATTGTGGCTTCTTTTTTTTGTTCTGCAAAAAACGACAAAACATCAAATTCAACACCTAACTTTTTTTGTGATGACTTAGAGTTTCCAACAACAACACATTAATATTGAAGAGCAACGATCAGATGTATATAATTGTCACTGCACCAGCAGACTTGGAACCATCTGTTCCCAAAACCCCTGGGAGATGTTCCTTAACACATTCTTCCAAAGCACTGTCACCTATCCTAAGACAGCCCACTAACACCATATCCCTGGACACCTACACAATCCCCGTATTCCTCCTCACCACCCGCAGTAGATCTTTGTTCTGCTGCTGTCACTGTATATTATCATAATATTTGTTACGCTCTCATTAACTTTCCAACAAATATCTGTTCAAGGATGGTGTGTGTGTGTGTGTGTGTGTGTGTGTGTGTGTGTGTGTGTGTGTGTGTGTGTGTGTGTGTGTGTGTGTGTGTGTGTGTGTGTGTGTGTGTGTGTGTGTGTGTGTGTGATATATATATATATATATATATATATATATATGCTGTATATATAATATTTATATATCACGCACGCACGCACGCACGCACGCACGCACGCACGCACGCACGCACGCACGCACGCACGCACACACACACACACACACACACACACACATATATATATTTCTTGTGTATATATGTCTTGTGTATATTGTAAGTTTCCCCATCTGGCAAGATTCAAATATACGAGTACAATATTTAGTATATGTAACACCATGGTGCAGCAACCTATCAAATCAACATGTGTCAGCCAACCAGGATGATGCTCCCCTATATAGGCCAAGTGGGTGCATGCTCGAATTTTGTCCTCCCAAAGAACCACATTTCAAACATATAACTCTGCAGACTCAGTCCCCAATTTCTGCTGTAGTCTGAAAGCTCATTCTTTAGACTCTACCTCACCCCCTGGCACTCATTCCTTGTATCTGCTCTGCCGACTCATAGAAAGAATGGAGGAGGCATGGCCTAAAGGGCCGTCCACACCAAGAATGAATGAAACTATAACCATAACTATAAATATGTCATTTTAAAAATCAAGTTAACACCCCGACTATAACTTCAAAGATAGCGAACGTATACAATAGAACTCCATTCGCATATGGCCATGTACAACAACACGACGTCAGAAGTTTCTGACGACATCAGGGATCCATGACTCGATGATTCAGCCATAACCATATGAGTTCCCAATGCAGCTATGCCCAAATATGGAGTGTGTTGTCTAACCTAATGTGGCGTCATGGCATCAGCCGCAAACAAATCAGTCAACTCCATATATGGGCACAAAAGGGGGCATGCCCATATATGGGCATATACTGATGACATCAGAAATCTCCATAAATGGGCATAAAGGGATAAGGGCTGACAGATAGAGAGATCTCAATATATGGGCATAAAAGGGACAGGAACTGACAGATACAGAGATCTCCATATATGGGCATATCAGTTGGAGCGGTGGTGCAACGTACAGTAGGTGTGAGGGCCGCATAGCAGCCCGAACCTCTAGTGTATGTAAATTCGCCACCATAGGAACAGTGATTACATAACCTTCAAAACAAGCCACAGCTTAACTGTGTGCATGTGCACATGCGTGTGTATAAGTGCTAGGTATTTTAACGTTTATAAATATATGTTTGTGTTAATCAGACGTGGGTAGCCCGAATGGTGTCTCTTTGTCTGTCTCTCTCTGATGATAGCATAACAGTCGATGCTGTCATGTGGTGATGGATTATGCAAACTGAATGTCTGCCGCTCTCTAGCCATCTTTTCCTCTCTTTTTCTCCATCTCTCATCATTAGTGTTCAACAATATGATTAATACTTAACAAGAATGATGTTGGAGCAACTATGAGATATGCTAAGGAATATATATTTTCATAGATTATCAACTATGATGTGCAATGTGAATTTCACTCCTTCTGGCTTGAGGTGAACGGACACAAGCATTGTAACTGGCTAGTGTAGATCCCATGCACTGGACGGACAGCTTGAACCAGATCGGCTAGTTCCGTAGCCTTGGACATGTACAGTATGCCATTAGCCTGGGAGGGATATGGTGTGTCTGAAGTTATTGCGGTAATTCACAAAACTTTGCTGAGGACAGACAGACAGACAGACAGACAGACAGACAGACGAGCGGACGCAAGCTCCTCCGCCCTCCTGGTGGAGATAACAAGTAATCTAGACACTCTCTCCTCTTTTATTATCTAATGATAGACTAGAAGACAAATTACTTCCTCAGCAACAACAACACACAAACACGCACACACTGGGAGACATGCTTCCTCACAATTAGGGCAGAACACAAATGACATGACAACGGAACAGATACTCATATCCTCATATTGTCGCCTGTCTTCTTGTTAGCTCTGTAACCTCCCACATACAGTGCACAGCTTCATACTTCAAACATTTCCTTATATTGCCTCTCACTCTCACTTTCTTTACACACACACACACACACACACACACACACACACACACACACACACACACACACACACACACACACACACACACACACACACACACACACACACACACACACACACACACACAGTACACAGCTGCTATCTGTAATGGGAACCTGATCATGAACTA
>NC_139940.1:29295822-29385822 GCF_963454915.1 Gymnoscopelus microlampas | reverse complement strand
TTCGGCAGGACTGAGACCAATAGATCAATTCCGTTTCAAATTAAAAGTGGATTTCTAACAAAGACTAGATTTGTTCAAAACATGTTTGGAATGAGAAAACTGTTGACCCAAATGTTCAGAAATCAATCAATCAATAATAAATTGCTGCTCTTTTGTGTTTATTCATTCCAATTTGAGGTGGTTAAAGCTGAGGTATGCAATAAACAGAGGGAATTAAGATATTATGGGTTAAGATATTAACAGGACAGTTATCCCCCTCCACGGTAATAACAGGGCTCCCCATCGCTGTCTATCAGAACATGTCACATGTACAGACTTTCAGAAGAAAGACAAACTAAACTAAACTAATGTTTCAGTTTTGTTATCCATGCCAAGTGAAGGCATGGGGATGGAAGTATAAATTGAGTCTCCAAATACCTTGACATCATTGATTGTGATTGGATGAGTTCAGAAATGTAACATGCTTGGAATTTTGAACCCATAAAGAGAAGTGCAGCAGCAGGTTTCTGCCCTATGTGTAATTCAGTGTGGATTACCATTTCAGTGTCTCAACATTTACTTCAGAGACCAAATTCATGCTGTAGGCCTACAGTAACAGTATACACTATCACTCATTACACTGTATCATCATCAAATATTAGACCTCTAACTCAGAAGTTGACTAATAATGCAGTATAGTATTAACCTGGCATTGCCAGACCATAGTATGTACAGAGCATATCATAAATTAGCTCGCAGATTCATCTGGTTTCCAGGGTAGCAATTTGGTCAAAGGTGAAGGTAAATTATTGATTAACACAATGTCATACATAACCTCTTAACTATTCTTCATAGGATGAGACTGACTGTGTTTGAAAGCCTTGCATTTCAACTCTGAATTAAGGTTCCTAGATGATAACTGTATGCACACACCTCTAGTTTAACGTGAGATAGCTTCAGATGACATTGAATCTGATGATGACTGGACAGTCTATGCCATAGCCTTCAAGCTCACATTGGTACATTAATTGAACAGCTAACTCTTTCTCTGCCGTGAACATTTTCACTGAAAAAGAAAGACTCAGCATGTTGCATGAATAAAACACTAATTTCAACAGCCGTTTGAAACAGAATGAAACCGTTTGAAACAGAATTAGCATGAATGGGAAAGATGAGATTTAACTACTCAAAAGCCTCTGCAGCTCTATCGTGGGTTAATTATTATAGTCTTTATTCTATTCTTTATGGGTTGAAGTGTTCTTCATGGCCACTGTGCCACACAGTGCTGCTCGAAGTAGGAGATGTCGATCTAACAATGATGGCTACTATTTTGTGAAATATGGTTAGAGAGTGCAGACATAGACCTAGCAGTTTTTTGTTTTGTTTTTACTTAGTAGTGCTTCCATTGTTTGTACTGTATGCATTCATTTGAGTAGGTTGTGACAGTGTTTACAGACTTAGGTTAAATGATGCCAAAGTTTGACTGTTGGCTTTGTCGCAGATTTGGGTGCTTGCTTTCATTTTAAACATGGTATTACACATGATGTCCTGTCATGTCACTTTGATCATTTTAATGATCCGATTAATTTTATGAGACAAGGTGGCATGTCATATTCTGCGTATTTATTTGTATATTTAATTAAGGTACTGGGCTGTGTAACAATAAAAAATAACATTTGATTGTGAAAATATCCATGCATAACTGTATACATTCAAAAAAGACCAACTTAATACATTAATGTGTTAAATATGATTTATGTGCACCATCTGAGTTAAAAACTAAGCATTATCAATCTGAATAACAGTACAATAGCTGCCAAAGCCATCAGATTCTACATCTCAAAGCAGCCTCTTTCTCAGAGCTGACTTAAAATCTTCCATTCAAATTATCAGTACAGGTAAGTGCTGAATACTTTGCCAAACACATTTCGCAAAGTCATGGACACTAAATAATACTTCCAGTATCTTTTTTAGTACCAACATAAAAATAGATTGTTGTGTTTCTTCAACAGTGTAGCAGGATTGAGAAAAAGAAAAATGAAACTTGTGTAAATGTTTTCTCACAATCAATGTGTGTATAATTGGTCATTGGAAATGTGTACAAGTGTGACTATAAATAAAGAATACAGCAAACCAAAACTTTCTGTTCTCCTGGCATCGTTGTGGAGGCTGGGTTTGATCAGATAAATGCAGCTGTTATAGAACTAACTATGCATTTTTATATGACATTTTGCCTCTTGGAGGAGTTGCTTGTAAAAACTTCAAATCGTTCTCTTTTAGCCATCAGAAGGCACAGGCCCTTTTTGTAACTCTTTGTTCAACTGTTAAACGTTCAAGATAGAACTGTGTACGGTGGTTGCAGCAGGGTAGATGTGTAATTGAGGAATAAACTGTTGGAAATCTTTTCAGATCAATAATGCCTGGCGGGGTATGAGTTTGGCTTCAGATTTCCTGGCGGCCCTTAGCCGCGGCACACCCCCGTACACGGATTAATCTGTAAATCTACCTCGATGCCTCTGCTGCCGCGGAAGGATATATCATATTGGAGTCTTCCAATCGCTCACATAAACATGGTTACATACGTAACCTTCATTCAGCCATCATACTCACAAACTCAAGGAAATGTCTGAAAGGATTTCAAACTATGAATCAGAATCACAGAAATGAAAATAAATAAATAATAATAGGCTGTATAAATATGTCAGAATTGAGGGGCATATGCACAGTGAGTGTGATATGGTCAGTGTGTGTGTGTGTGTGTGTGTGTGTGTGTGTGTGTGTGTGTGTGTGTGTGTGTGTGTGTGTGTGTGTGTGTGTGTGTGTGTGTGTGTGCGTGTGCGTGTGTGTGCGCGCGCGCGTGTGTGTGTGCGTATGTGCGTGTGCGTGATCATTCTGGAAACAATATATTGTATCCTAAAAATATAACTTTATATACTAATATAAAGTTGCATTCAGGTTAAGCTGTTATATGCACCTTCATATCCATATTATGCACACGTCCTTGTATATGTGAACTAGAATATTATGAATACTGTATCACCGTGGAGAATTGTTTGATGCTTCATTGTTCTGATTAACCTGGGATGTTCATATTTTTATCCTACTTTATTTGGCTTTCTCAAAACTGTGCTGAACACGAAGATATAGCATTGACAGCTATGAAATTGCAATGCTTGAGTATGAATTGAGACACTTGAGAATATTATTGTACATATAAATGAAACCAAAGATGTTCAGCCGAAGTGCGTAATACATGCCAGTGTACAACAACCTGCAGTCAAATTGCTCTGTGTCAATTGAAGCAAAAATAAATTCCCCCAGCATTCAAACACTGATTACTTAAGTGTTTGAAC
Organism: Gymnoscopelus microlampas; assembly: GCF_963454915.1. Lineage (NCBI taxonomy): Eukaryota > Metazoa > Chordata > Actinopteri > Myctophiformes > Myctophidae > Gymnoscopelus > Gymnoscopelus microlampas. The sequence continues at coordinate 29,382,490 of NC_139940.1, read as the reverse complement.
TGAAAGGGAAGGTTGCCATTTCCAGTGACTCAACAGCACACCTTGACATTCAAAAATTGAATTAGTTGTCATATCTTCAGCAGACACTTTACTCATTATGTGCTTTCTATTGGTAGGGAACAAATTGTGGATAGCTTTTTCCTACAATGTCACCAAACAAGTGTTTGAGGAAGAAAATAGCTAATTAAACTAAATTCAAAATGTTTGACATTTTGAATGAATGATTGTTCTGTCATTGGGAAATGAATTGCAATGCCCCCCCCCTGCATTTAGAATTGATTGGATTTAAAGTAATTTCTTCTCTGTGTGTCCCAACCCTCTTATAATGACTGAACTTGACAGCATGGCCTCTGTTTTTCACTTTGTCTGTCTCTCCCTATGTGGCTAGAGTCCCTCCAGTCCATTCTTTTCTTTCTCTCTCTGTCCCTGGGGTCCCTACAGTCCATGTTTTATTCTGTGGTTCTTCTCAACATGTCTGTGAAAACAGCCCTTGTAGGAGGAGGGTGTGGAACAACACTGTCTGTTAAAGGCATACAGGTATTTCACCCAAACAAGGCCAGTCTGGATTGAACATCCATGGGTCATTCCTCAAGATGAGAGAATCAAAGGAGACCAATCCAGAAAAGCATGTTTCGACATTTAACTACAGAGTATATTTCGGATGTATTTTTTACACTCTCAAGACTCTGGATTCTGCTGTGTATGGGTTGGGGAGCCGAAAACGTGTTGCAGGTCGGTGTCTCTTGTGTCCTTCATTGGTCAAGGGTCCATGCTGAGATGAAGGCTTCAGCCAAGAGAGGGACTCATCACTCATTCACCCGTTTGGAACCATTGGAGCCCCAGAGAGATAAAGTGGAATTCTTCCTTCTTCGAGGTGATATGTCACTTTTAAAGGGGGTTATCAGGCCACCAGTCCCAGGCGTGAGATCTTTGCAGAGAGGAAGGAGTGGAGGATGAAGACGATGGGCTTAGGACATGAGTGGAGATCCAGTTGCTGAAAGGACAGGAATAGAGAAGAGTGGGATATGTTAGAAAAGGGCTGCAACTATCAATGATCTTCTTAGCAATTATTTTATCGATACGTTTTTGATTAATCAAACAATTGATTTTTTGGGATAATTTTATCAACGAATTGACGCAAAAAAAAATCGAATAGGTTTTTCATAATAAACTATTTTGATTAGTTTGATTAACTACTACAGCAAAAATAGGCAATCTACAAGCTCAGAACGCATCGCATAGCATCGCACGTTGTTTGTAGAACTGCAATTTTCAGTATTTTTTTAATATCTTTTTTTAATTAAAATCTAAAAAAATGAAAACAAACTTTTTGGGGGGGAATTGATTAAATCGATTAGTTTTATTAACTGTTGCACCCCTAGATTGTAACAGAACTAAATATAGGAGAATAAAGTGGGATATACTATACTCAGATAGACCATAAAATAATGCATGAATGAGAATGGAATAACACAGATTTTATTAAGGTAAAGTCAGGCAGCATAGTGTAGAATGGAATATAATTGAAGAGAGTAGAATAGAGAACATCAATGGTTAAAAAGGATAGAATGAAGTGTTAGAGGATACAGAGAAGGCAAGTAAACAAACGGATAGAAATAATTAAATGCGAGAACAACAGGAAAATATATTACTTGAATCAAATATCACATCTGATCAACAAATACATAATACAAAGCAGTCTACAGTTCACTAATAAGATGAGGATTAGGCAACATTGCTACATGGTCCTAATTGGAGCTAAGCACCACGCGCGCACACATGCGCGCACGCAGGCACGGGTACACAAACAGACACACACACACACACACACACACACACACACACACACACACACACACACACACACACACACGTGCGCACGCCAAGAACACCACCCGCTCCACCTCAATGTGAACAAAGCGCTGTTCATTACAGGACTTGACTGTGAATTATGGGAGTTTCACCAGTATGACTCACATCCTGTTCCTATGGCCTATAGGGACTTGGGCTACGTTTATACTTGAAGCCGAAGTTTATTCTGTCCAGCTGAAAACCTAGGGGAAGGATTAAGAGATGGAAACTATGACGTGTCAGCTTGTTTGTGTCATGTAAGCGCCGTGCAGTGAATCATGAGTGGCTCCACATTATCATCAGTGTCCCGCTGAAACCTTTAGCCCATTTAGACCTGAGGCCGATTCTACAAATGTCTTCTAAATCCTAACAGTTTTCTGAAAAACATATGTTTCTATGTCAGTGGGTCAAGGATGCCCAAAATGTTATGCATTTGGCAAAAATAGCAGATCTACAAGCTCATAGCACAGCACGAAGTGACACGCTATGAGCTTGTTTATCTGCTATCTGGAAAAATCGTGACACACACTCATATTTATAGCTAAAATCTAAAATGACATAGATGCTTTCTCGGTTTTAATGGGTTAATATCAAACATTTTAGCAGCCAATTTTGAGAAAGTACTGTATTTATAGTTAGTGGTATACGCGGTCGCGGGTTGTACGAAAAAGAGACCAAAAGGTTGAAAAACACCTGAGATTACATTTTTTGCAATGACCTTAGGTTGTCCTTTAGAGTAAATCATATTGGTTACACTTTTAGAAACAGTAATTTTGTTTTCTTTTGAAGAACCGCTTACATTAGCATTTGGAAAAGGTGTTAACAGTTGTTAATAGGGTCCAATGAATTTCACACTGACTTTTGACATTATGAGCTCTTATGAGCCATATTCACCAACAGATTACACACATTTACGTGACAGCAAATTTAAAATTAAAGTACAACAACCACATTGGTTACTTTGAATGGAAATGTGAGTACTTTGCTTGTACTTCCACTAAGTTTGCTTGGTGCGTGGCCAATGAAACATGGGCACACTGTGCTTTCACAGTGTGCCCTTGTGTGGTGCAAACTGATTAAAAATCTCACAGTAACTTACAGGGAGAATTTAAATGCTTTCAGGAAACGTTCACTTAAGGCCAGTGAAACATGACCCAACTAAGTTTTCGTCAGGGTTGAGTCAGTTCACTTTCGATTCAATCACGTCTAGTGGGTTTTCTTCAATATTCAAATAGTAAAAGAAAAAACCTTTTGCATAAGTAAGTTGATATATCTAACCTTTAGGAAAGAATGAATGCTCTATTATTAATAAGCGAGAAAAAAATGTATTACTGCACTTAAATGGGATTATACTAAGGTACAACAATGGCAATTCAGTTCTGAATGTGATCTGTGTTGAATGCCTGCCCCCGCCCCATCTGTCCTAATACATATACACTCCAATATCTAAAATGTAGAAGTGCCTACAAAAGAAAAGAAAAAAGAAAAGAAATTGCATTAAACTAGTGCATCCTTTTACAGTAGGCTACTGAATGTGCTGTACTAGTTTGTAAAAGAAGTTGTTCTCTTGTTTGATCTCCTTCCCACTTACCCCCCACCCCTCTTCTTCTTCTTCTCCCTCCCCCCCTCTTCTTTCTATGGAAATTAACGTTGCGATGGGAATGATGTACAAGAACGATTTTCACCCACTTTTTTACCTTGTAAACCTGTGATGTGACAATAAACCTGATTCTGATTCTGAAGTAGGGCTACAGTCTACTGGATTTGTATTCTCACATGAGATGTCATAATTCTGTACTTACCTCATTTCAACCCAGGTTTGCTGTCTGAGTTATATTCTGCAGTCTCAATACATAAATTCAAGACAAGAATTTATGCTTTCCCACTCTGCTATCTCAGCACAAGTTGAAAAAAATAAATCAATCAAACATATCCAAAGTGTTGACGCTAGACAGGCGAAAAATGTAGGAGGATACTTGTGTATGGGCTTCTTCCAATTTAACCCATTAAGACCTGAGAGCAGATCTTTAAAAACAAATTCAAAAATAGCAGATGTACAACATGTTTGAATGTAGGGCGAGGAGTTTGTTTTGCACATCATCAGTCAATACAGGTTTGAAAGAGAAGGAATCTTTTTGAGCCCCTAGTTTCTCATAGTGAGCTTGAATGTGGTCAGGGCCATACAGACCTGATATGCAGGGCGATGGCATTCCACTTCACATTGTGACTATGTCGCAGCACTGCTGTGCCAATAACCACTATAACCATAATAAAGCACTCCCTCTCACGTCTTATATTGTTTAAATATACATTATGTGTCACTGTGATTGCATTTATGTAAAATCATGATGACTCAGTTTTATTATAATGGGTCCACTTCTAGCAAAAATAGTGAACTAGCTCCAGCCAATAACTGACATTTCAGACATCTTCCAGAGCTTAAATTTAACCCATTTAGACCTGGAAAGCCTATATGTTGTTATACCCTTCAATCCGGGAAAACATCTGTGTCAGTTTAGATGTTGCTACGGGTATGTATATAGCAACATGAATCTTTTTTTATTTTCTGAATAAAAAATGCATGTTTTTCAGAAAACGTAGGTTAGGATTTAAAAGGCGTTTTTAAAATCGGCCTTTTCAGCACATGGCTGAAGTGTGATTTTGAAAATATAGACCATATAGTTGCCATTAGCAAGGCAAATACTGCAACTGTAGTTGGAATTGCAATATACTATACAGTAATGCACATTTGAGTCAAATCGTAACACCTGTTATCTGTAAAAAATCAAGCTTGTACAGAATAACTATGGCATTAGGTATTAATATAGTGTAATTCATAACCTTCACTTTGAAGTTTCCCCGTGGGGGACCCCCTCGTTTCCAGGGGGAGGGTTGATGAGGGTTGATGATCGTGGACTGGAACTTGTGGATCGGCTTTTTGTTTTGTGTCGCCCATCTCTCCTCTGACACAGAGGGGTGATACTACAGTTTGCAGACTACAGTCTTGTTTTTTTTTTTGCTCGCCTCGGATCAACAGGCTGAGTGTTTATGAATCGCTTTTGCACTCCAACAACAACCAGTAATGTGTTAAGTAGGGGTGTCACGATTCACTTACCTCACGATTCGATTCAAAATCGATTCCTAGGGTGCCGATTCGATTCAAAATCGATTCCTAGGGTGCCGATTCGATTAAAATTGCGATTCTGCGATTAATTGATATTCGATTCGATTCTGCGATTTATTGCGATTTTCTAGGGTGCCGATTCGATTAAAATTGCGATTCTGCGATTAATTGATATTTGATTCTGCGATTTATTGCGATTTTCTACCCCAAATCACTTTGCTTTAATTATACTAGAACATTTTAATATAATATAAACCATGAAAAGTTGAATCATACACTTCAATGCAGCCAGATCATGTCAGTCAGTCTTTCTGACATTGATTTCAGACAAAGTGCCAGTTAAAAAGGTACTAACTTAAAAAATAAAAAAAATAAAAAAACGATTTTAATATTTTGAATCGATTTTTTAAATCGTGGCATTAAGAATCGCGATTTATTCATGAATCGATTTTTTTTGACAGGCCTAGTGTTAAGCTTTAATATTGACACTTTCTTAAGTTTAGGTAGTAAAGTCTAAATCACAATTTAGATGTATTCCTTGGTTGTGCAGCACTTTTGGAAAAGTAATCAACAGTCAATAGCATACATCGTGTTGCTAAACAAATTAGCATGTGTATCATCCCACTGATCTGTTTAAGCATCTAAGAATTAGTATTATTTTTGAAAAAGCAGTGGTTTATAAACAAGACTCACAATTTCTCCCTCTTTGCCGCTGAAGTCAAGGGAGAGCATGCGAACTCCATCGTCAGAGGACATCTTGAGCTTTTCGAAGGGGTACGAGAGCATCACTTTGGGCCTGGTAGGGGTGCGAGCCCCTCTGTCTTCCCCATTCTCCCTCTCTGCCTGTTTAGGCTCAAACAGCACAGAGAAGCCCTTTTCATAATGGACCACCAGCCGACACTCCTGGCCGCGATACAGACAACCTGAAGGAGAGAGGGAAATGGAATTTAAACAATGTCGCATTTAACAACTTGAACCCTCAAGACTTTTTTCAGTCTGCACCAAATCTCTTGCGATGTGTTGTGAGCTTGTTGATCTGCTATTTTTGGCTAATGGTCACTGTTTAGACCCTTTAGAGCAGCGGTTCTCAATGGGAAATTGAGAACAAAAATGATGTCCCTCATAATATTGGGTTGTGGTATGAAAGCGTTTGAGAACCCCTGCATTAGAGGATCCATCTCTTCTCTAAATCACTACTATCTCTTTTTGGTATGCGGTCAGGTTTAGGCCTGGCTCAGGGAAGCGGACGCCCCTGCCATGCATAGTCCTCCATCGGCACCGTTGGAGGTGCGACAGGCCAAGGCCTAGCAGGTACACCATCATCCTGTATGAAATAAAAAAAGTTCAGGTTCACATATTAACACTGTCCAGCTAAAAGCTGAGTGTACCTCTGACATTACACATCGCTTTCATGCCCTGGGTAATAGCAGTCTCATCTGTTAACATACAGTAGAGTGTGCTTCTGACTGAAAACAGAGTGTGTACTATTACTGTCTACTCTCCAAATGTATGCACCCCTTTACTCTACAAGTAAATGACAAACAGTGGTGGACACATTATATACTCAAGTAAATACTCAAGCATTCAAAAGTAAAACAAAATAAAATCTGTGAAATTAGCATCGCGCTGCGACACGTTGAGAGCTTGCAGATTGGCTATTTTCACTATATTTGAACCACTTGAACAAGTGGTTAATTCATAATATATTTTTGTAAGTTTTGGTCCCAAGAGTCCCATCCTAGAAATGTAGTGGAGTCAAAAGTACAATATTTCTATATAAAATGTAGCAGAGTTAAAGTCATAAGCTTGCAAAAAACAAAAATACAGTACTCAAGTAAATGTACTTAGTTACTGTGCACCTCAGACAAAGCCATCTGTTTACCTCACAGCGTACTCTCTATTGAGCACGTTATCACCATTCACATACAGTCCTCAATGCTTCAATTTGACTCCCTGCCGGAATTCGACTCCCACTCACGTAGTGGGGATAGTGTGCACCTTAAGCGGGAAGAGAGCCTGGTTCTTTCCCTGGAGAGGTGCAGGGCTAGGGTGTGTGTGTGTGTGTGTGTGTGTGTGTGTGTGTGTGTGTGTGTGTGTGTGTGTGTGTGTGTGTGTGTGTGTGTGTGTGTGTGTGTGTGTGTGTGTGTGTGTGTGTGTGTGTGTGTGTGTGTGTGTGTGTGTGTTTGAGAGAGAGAGTGAATATGTGAGGGCGAGAGAGCGAGAGAAGACAGAAAGGAAGCAGGACGGGGTAGAGAGCATGTGCGTTTGTGTCTTATCTCTTGCTGGACAACAGAAGACCTGCTTTTGTGTGTGTGTGTGTGTGTGTGTGTGTGTGTGTGTGTGTGTGTGTGTGTGTGTGTGTGTGTGTGTGTGTGTGTGTGTGTGTGTGTGTGTGTGTGTGTGTGTGAGTGTGTGTATACAAGTATAGTAGAATGTGAGAAATAGACATTGTGAGGACAATTTTCCTGGACCTCACAAGAGAAACGGTTGTTTTATGGTCACGAGTATTAGGAAAAGATAGGCCGGCCCTATCTTGTGCACTGCCTTATCCCTTATGCCTAAACCTTTTTGGCATTTTTCTACTATTTTGAAAAACATTGTGAAAATAGCCAATCTACAAGAGCATTTAAGGGTTAGGGTTGGAGATATGCCTGATTCATAATAATTTGTCATGCCCAAAAGTAGCAGGTCTACAAGCTCACAGCGCGTTGCAGCTTGACACGTTGTGAGCTTGTAGATCGGCTATTTTCGGCTTTAGGGTTACAGTTAAAAACAGTAAAAGAATAAATGGCATTCATAAAATCGCCCTCCAAAAATGTTGATGTGCTCACAAGTATATAATACACGAGTGTGTGTGTGTGTGTGTGTGTGTGTGTGTGTGTGTGTGTGTGTGTGTGTGTGTGTGTGTGTGTGTGTGTGTGTGTGTGTGTGTGTGTGTGTGTGTGTGTGTGTGTGTGTGTGTGTGTGTGTTATCTCTCCCTGAGGACTACTGAAGGTCTGCTTAGCAGTCTCCTTTGTCTGCCTGTCAGCAGGCTGATTCACAGCGTACTTAACTTTGGTGTCAGTCAAACCATGCTAATCACTCTATACACATCAAAATCCCTTCCTCGTCTGGCTCTTTATCTAAAGGCTTTTATGAAAACCAAAGTGAATGAACGCCTACACAATACAATAAACAGACAAAAACGAAATATTTGCTAATATTTCTAAGAATTGATCTTAGGTCGTATGAAGGCCACAACGCACGTAATATAAAGACTAGTCCATGGTTTCCATGTGTGTGCAAACGTGAAGTCCAAAAACCCTTTTTTTCACACATGTTTGAGTATTCTTCAAGGTAGAGGGACAACCCAGTGTTGCAATGAGACTGGAAATATATCTAAATGTTTGACGCCATAATAATAACAAGAATAAACATTATTTGTATAGCACCTTCAAAGTGCTTCACAGGCAGGACAGTGTTCAAGTCACTTCACAATTAAAAGACACATACGTCAGGCATAACATTTAAAAAAGCAAACAAACACACCAACGTCATAAGTATGCTGTGTCACATTTTCCGCATAGTAACCAGGCGGATAGGTTGGGAAGGATAATATCATATGTCACTTTTAGCCAAATACCAAGAGGAGCTTAGAACGTTCAACTTTGCACTAAAAATGTAGCCTACTTATTTGTCAAAAATGTCTATGATGCCTCTGGAATCAATCCATATCACTACAGGTTGGCACTGGAAAACATTAAATTCTAAATCTTTTCATTTGAATTACCGTGTCAGGCTCTCACTTTTGTGTAACAGTATACTAGTGTAAACAATGTACAGTAGAGTCATACAATATTGGATAGGTCACGAATTTCAGGGCAACACTAGCTCCAAGGTAGGTACATATTTGACATGACCAAATCGAGTGATTCAGAGCGGCCAGCCCTTAAATGAGTACACGGTACTCACCCAATGGTAAAATACCTGCTTTGACATCATTGATTGACTGTAGTCAGAAGTGCAATGTGCTTGGATGCTTCAACCCATAGACTCTTTCCATGTGGCAGCAGTTTGTGATTCAATGTGGATTTAACCTTTCATTTTAACTCCGTCCTCTACGTGTAAATGGGACAGTGAGAACAGTATTTCTGTTATGTCCAGGAGAAAGACTGAGAGGGGAAACTCTACTCTCCTACCTGAGAGGCTTGATCTGCAGGGAGAGCAGCGTTTCCCACCAGAACACAAATACACACACAAACACACACTCACACAAGGGTCTTTTCAGCCCAAAACAAAAGACCTTCTTTCAGGATGACGGTGAGTGCAGAGGTAAAGCCCTCTTCCAGAGGGTTGGGAGCATGAGATAGGAGTTAGAGGTGGAGGAGAAGATACAGAAAAAAGAGGAATAAGAGACTTACTGAATTACTGAGCATGAATGAAGGGGAAAAGAAAGAAATTGGAACGACATGCACGCATTTCAGTTACCACGGCAACCAATAGAAAAGGATAAAGGATGGGATGGGAGCTTCAGTTTGATGTTTCTTGTGTTACTTGTACAGTTACACGTTCAAATGGCTGTTATTCAAGACAACATTTTTCTTTAAATTAAATTATTTTGAGAAATGTCTTTCTTTCCTGTGATTTTGTGGCTACAGTGCATGGTACTGTAGTATATATTACTATTATCTCACTCAATGGCTTCAGAGAAATGTCAGTATGCCTACTGAAAGCATTAGGGGAAAGCTCTAAAACCTCTCTCACCTTGAGAACAAGGAACAACAATAATAATAACATAATTGACAGTGATACGAAATCACACCTCAAAGCCAAGTAAATGACTTTATCTGCCCAAATCTCCAAAACATGGCTCCCTGCCCAGGGTATGATTGAGAGTTAATTTCAATTTCGAGCAAATATTTGTCACAAGCTTTTACACTGAGTAAGCCATCATATTGATTAATCAGAATGTCAGCCAGATGAAAAGTTGACAAGGTTGATGGAACAGCTCTTTAGGTGACCGGCCGCTAGTGAAAAATATTACAACAAGTGTAAAGAACATTTCTATTCAGAAAAGAAGAAATAAAACCCAGAACTAAGTCTTGACATCAGTCTAGGAAGACAAGACACACAGTGAAATAGCAATCTAGTGATAGACTACAAAGAATAAATATAGCTATATTCCCATAAACCATATTCTTTTTTTCACCTTTAGTTCATTTGACAAGACCAGTGCACATTAATGAGCTGTAAATGCACCAGAGCTTCTCAGTCAGTCAGTCAGTTCAGTCAGACAACAATTGGATTGGATTAGAATATATATTTATTAAGCAAGCTTGAGCATAGATATAGGAAGCATAAAGAAGCATAGTTTGGCGTCAGGTCTCTGAATCCATTCACTCCCTGTAAGAATAACATTTTAATAAATGTTACATGCCAAATAGCATTTACAGGGAGTGAATAAAGACCCCCACGGGGATCTAGAAACAGAACCTACAGGTGGATGCCGGGGAGGCGGTGGGATGAGACTATTCATGGTAGCAGCATACGTAGGCAAGCAAAGCAGCAGATCCGCAGGATTTCAGCAACAGCGCAGCAGCAGCGACGCACGACAGCCCAACAGGAGAGTGCAACTAGAATGAACAGGTAGGCAGAGCAATACTTATAACCCACCGACCAGGAGAAAAATGCATGTGACTAGTCACCTGGTCGGGTGGCCCAATCCCTGAGTTGCCTGGCCTGAACTAGCTCCGTAAACTGCGCCTCATTTATTGTTTTTATCACCACCACTAGATCTTGCATTCCCCCTGTGTGTGTGTGTGTGTGTGTGTGTGTGTGTGTGTGTGTGTGTGTGTGTGTGTGTGTGTGTGTGTGTGTGTGTGTGTGTGTGTGTGTGTGTGTGTGTGTGTGTGTGTGTGTGTGTGTGTGTGTGTGTGTGTGTGTGTGTGTGTGTGTGTCTGTCTGTCCAGGTAATCTCACAAACTACTAGGCTGACCTGCATCATATTTCAGCCTGCCTGGGCTGGATCTAATTGCCATATTAGGGATATGGCCAACCCAAACCATCGACTTCGAGAATTGGTCAAGCTTTACGTGGCGCTGTATTGTTATACCAATATAAGTGGTAGTGCGCACACGGCGCTTAAGATACTCGAGTAATACAGTTTAATTGAAGGTATTGATTGCGTGTTAAATGTTACGTTGGACTGTGCGTCTGAAAGGACCAGAGACAACCTATCATGCTGCTGTGGCAGTGTCCCACAAGGTGTACTCCTTTGGAGGGGACGCTAGGATGAACCACAGGGATCAGATTCAGGTGCATGTCTTCAACACAGTATCTTTGCACTGGATGAAGTTTCCCCCAGTGACAAGTGGGAGAGAACGTCCCCTTGAGGTTCCCTCCATGCGCTTTGGCCACACAGCCGTGCTGATAGAAGATATCATCTACATCTATGGGGGGTTTACTTACACTGGGAAGTACACGATGGGGTGCTGCAATGTGCTTTATGCATTTGATGTCAACACACACAGATGGGCCAAGCCTAAGGTTTCTGGTGTTGTTCCAGGGGCGGTGTGCGACCACTCAGCCTGCGTCTTAGGGACGGTTATGTATATCTATGTAGGGTATACTAATGATATCCACAAATTGGACACGACCACGATGGTCTGGTCTTTGATTCAAACCAAAGGCACTCTGGCACCTGTTTCAGAATGTCTCTCTGCCACCATCATTGGGACACAGGTGTTTGTATTTGGGGGCCTAGTGGACAACAACATCAGGGTGTTTGACACAGAGACCAACTGCTGGCTGAGCATGCCTTCTGCACAGCTTCTTCCAGACATACGCACCGGTCATTCAGCCTTTGTCTACAATGGAGAGCTGTACATATTTGGTGGCGACAACCTCGACTGGAGCTTCAATGATCTGTGGAAATTCAATCCAGAGGCCTTCTCCTGGAAGAAGGTTGAGCCCAAGGGGAAAGGTTCATATTCATCAACATCTAGGATGTGCTGTTGCATAGTGGAAGATTGTGTCATCCTATTTGGAGCATACGGATCGACAACCAATGACCTGTACCTCTTAGACCTAAGTCCTCGTCTAAAGATGTTATGCAAGCTAACAGTTATTCAGCACCATCTGGAGCAGTCAGGACTCCCACATGACATCAGGTGGGAACTGGCAAACATGACTATAACAGCAACAGAGAAAATAACATGAGTGTGCTCTGCTGCCAGCGAGCCCACAAAAAAAGAAAAGAAAAACAAAATAAAAGTAAATGTGAGCCCACACATTTCTTTTGGACAACAGCAGAGAACAAGTTCCAGGCAATGAAATAGAAGAAAAAGACAAGATCACTGCCCTTAAAAAGGATCCATTCATTCAGAAAGCAGAGCACAAATTTATGCTCAGAAGTAAGCATCATCATACAGGAGAATAGAGAACTGATCTGCGCCAGGGCAGACATAGCTGTGAAGGAGATCTCTATGAATAGAAACCTCTATGCCCAGTTGATCGCCATCAGGAATTAATGTAGAAACCATAAAACATTTGGAGCAAAGGAATGGACAGTTATGGAAGAGGACTTCAAGAAACAGATGTTTGTAAATTAGATGAAGTGAGAGTGGGAAAGGACATTTACTGCAAAGGTGGAGACCTGTGTGTGTGTGTGTGTGTGTGTGTGTGTGTGTGTGTGTGTGCATGTATGTGTGTGTGTGTGTGTGTGTGTGTGTGTGTGTGTGTGTGTGTGTGTGTGTGTGTGTGTGTGTGTGTGTGCGCACGCGCGTGCGTGCGTGCGCGCGCGTGCGTGCGTGTGTGGTTTTGCTGCTCTGCCATGTTTGAGGCAAAGTGAGCAGTAGATATGGAATGAGATTGGCCAGTTACTTGAGCCTGTTCAACCGTGTCCAATCAAATCCACAGATTCTTGCACTCTGACACACCTTACTGTCATCACAGTTTGTACGACATAGGAAATAAGTATGACTTCTGCCCCAAACCAAAAAACTATGGACTAAAACTAGCCAATCGGGCGCAAGCGGTTCGTCCAACTTATCTACTACTAGCCACTACAACACTGAAAACTCCTGTCCCTCCGGCTCAAAGGATGTAGTCAATCACAGCCATTCAGTACAATTCATTCAGGCAAATACCAACTTGTCAAAGTACCATTGTAGTTGATCATTTATGCAGGTAAAACGTTTTTTTTTTTTACACCAACTTGTTCTTGTGAAGGTTATAAAGATCGCTGTGTCCATTTAGAGATAAGCCTTCTGTAAACTGCCGACTGCCTTTCGTCACCTGCTGTACCATCCTTTAGTAGACACAGCTGTCAATACATGCTCCAATCAATTTATCAACTTTGCCCATCTATGTTTTTGGTTGACCAACCATGTGGTCTTTTTAGAGTCTCCCTCTAACTAAGGGTGGTGAGTGATGTTTCAGTTGAGTCACGTGCGCGCAGAACACAAACACTGAGCTTCGTACAGACATGCCCAGAGGGACATATTATGCAGAGCTGAAGTCCGCTATCACATCATTTTAGTCAGCACGGACCCCAGTGGATACTGGTCCGTGTATGCTACGTCTGCACAATTAATTGTTCTTTAGGCTTTTGCTTCATGTTTGTTTTCTCAGTACCATGCCACACTACTTTTATGCAGGGCCAGCGCCAGCCAAGGCCCCCCCCCCCCCCGAGTAGGCTGTTAAAAAGGCATTAAACATATAGGTTTAGGGTTATAACGCCACATTTTCGTGGTTTTGTTGTCTTATTTCCTGAATCCTGTCTGTTATGTAGCTAGGTAGAGAGCACAATAATGAATTAAATCAATTTCACTTGTTGTGGTGGAGCACCCTATGGCGCCCCTTCTGACTCGACCGGCCCCGCTTTTATGTGTTCACAGTCCAAAGATGTGTCTCCATACAGCCTGTCTACTACATAATAATGTAATGACAGTCCTTTATTATATCTCTTCCCCACTTCCGCACCATGCCTTTTTATACATACACAACTCTAAAACATTGTCATCACATGATCCAGACAGACAGATAGAGAGAGGTAGGGCATGCCTACTGTCATGAATCTCCGTCCTAGGTACATATCACATATTTTCCATCTGTTGATTTCAGTGCAACATGTAAGCTATACGCTAAGACACGCCTGTAACTGATTAATATGTTTGTCTAAACACCATTCGTCATGGCAGCGCCGCTACATCTCAGCATGCTGAGCTACAATGCTACGCATTGTCCATGTCTCTCTGCAAGGTAGCGAGCATGATGCACATATCATTGAAACCTACCGTAAGAGTCTTTCATTTAAACAGCTTTAGGGATGTGAGCAAAGCCCTGCAATGCTAATAACAGCACAGTGGCAGTGTCTGTACAGGTGCAGATGGAGTTGAAAGTATTTTAACGAGTGTTTGGTGACAACAGACTGCAGGAACAGACAACTGACAAGGCGTGGAAAGCGTGGCTCTCATCTTCTGAGATACCAGCACTGTTAGTGAGGATTGGCTCACCTCACCCACCTGCTTCATACATGAGCAGACTCTGAACTGTAGCTTAATATGGAGCAATGTAATTATAGACAGAGAGAGACAGACAGTGACGGGGACCCAGGGGAAAAAAGAAGCAGAGTTCCCAGAACATTCTGTGCTCCAGGAGGGAAAGACAGAGAGATTGAGTGGGGGGTCGAGAGAGGGAGAGAGAGAGTGAGTGTGCACGTACTGTTATGAGAGAGAGATAGTGAGAAGAGACTGAGGGGGACACACCGTAGGAATTCCCAGGACAACCAGTAACGAATGCCAAAGACCACACACACACACACACACACACACACACACACACACACACACACACACACACACACACACACACACACACACACACACACACACACACACACACACACACACACACACAGAATGACATTCCATTCTATAAATAGCTAGCGCTTTGTCAATGCCTTCCATATGGCTGAAAAATAATAACACAAACCCCATCGTGTGTGTACAGTCTGTGTGTGTGTGTGTGTGTGTGTGTGTGTGTGTGTGTGTGTGTGTGTGTGTGTGTGTGTGTGTGTGTGTGTGTGTGTGTGTGTTAGAGAGAGAGAGAGAGAGAGAGAGAGAGAGAGAGAGAGAGAGAGACACAGAGAGAAGCACTAGTTTCATAGCTGGGTCTCTTATAACAAAAGTAGGTAGGTCTTGCGTTCTGTATGTATAAGCGATACCACTCTAATGTAATGACGTGTGTGTGTGTGTGTGTGTGTGTGTGTGTGTGTGTGTGTGTGTGTGTGTGTGTGTGTGTGCGTGTGCGTGTGCGTGTGCGTGTGCGTGTGCGTGTGCGTGTGTTTGTGTGTGTGTGTGTGTGTGTGTGTGTGTGTGTGTGATGTATGTGTGGTGCGCAGATACTCACTAGTAGTAACTTCTTTAATCATCTCAGCGGAGCTGTGACATCCGTTGACAATGTGCCTGGTCCACAGGGATAGATCCTTGGTGGTCTCTGTCCGGAACAGGTGGGCCTCGATCCCCAGTCGCGTCCCAGTCCGCGTGGCAAAAGATAGCTCCCTGCCAGTGTTGGGGGACCCCCGGTCAGGGCCAGAATGGACAAGTCTGTATAAAGACATGGATAAACACTTCCATCTTTACCAGCACAGTATATTTGGATGAAATTGGTAACTTCATCCTTCATTCTCATGTATTTTCTTTCTGTTTACTAGAGAGCTGGAGAAACGAGGAGACCCCTAACACTCTAGCATGGAATACTATTGGAACCTACAGTAGAGCTTTAATGTTTTAACCAAAAACTGTCTAAAGTATTTCATAAGCATGGTTTTGGTTAGAGAGTTTTAGCATCCCGTGATCTAAACTTTGTTTCAGATTTGTTGTAGTTTTAAATCCCTGCCATGAAAACATACAGGGTTAAAAAACATAATCTCAAACTAGTAATATATATAGCCATATATATAGATAAATAGCCATCAAAATATCTTCATTATTCCGTCATTATTCAACACTGTGTGTGTGTGTGTGTGTGTGTGTGTGTGTGTGTGTGTGTGTGCGTGCGTGCGTGCGTGCGTGCGTGCGTGCGTGCGTGCGTGCGTGCGTGCGTGCGTGCGTGTACCTTGTCGCTAGCAGAGGGTAGACGTGTGCAGGGCTATGCCAGGCCTCTTTGCCTCTCGGTAGACTGTCAAACAACAATAGGTCTTTCTCTGTCACCACCACCAACACCGGCTTCCAGCATTGTTTCTCACTCTCTGTCTGTAAGCACACAGCACAATGCAACATAACATAACACAAAATACAACACAACACAACACAACACAACACAACACAACACAACACAACACAACACACATAGCCTTTAGAAAACAATTTAAGATGCCTTAGTAGCTACAGTATGTAATATTGATGTCACACACTAAAATCCTATCCACTCTGAGAGCATATAAATGTAACATTTGTTACATTTGTATGCTCTCAGAGTTCAATTACTTTGCACTCAAGCACTCCTCAAGACAGGCTTAGCACCAGTAAGTGGTGTTAGGTGAGGTGATTGACATCATGGAACGGTCTGTATAGAGTTTCATTCTGCAAAGTCATGATGCTGTGTAAAGTTTGATCATTAACGGAAGCAACGGCATGTTAAGAGTCATAGGAAGGTATGCATAGTGAACAACCTTCAACTAAACCTGCAAATAAAAGTTAATCAATACTTTGGATCAAGAACAGCACTTGCTCGCTCGCTCGCTCGCTCGCTCGCTCGCTCGCTCACTCACTCACACACACACTCACACACTCACACACTCACACACTCACACACACACACACACACACACACACACACACACACACACACACACACACACACACACGCGCGCGTGCGAGTGAGTGAGTCAGTGAGTGAGTGAGCGAGTGTGCGTGGCCTATGGACTGGTAAAAATATTTTACTGACAAAAATATGTGATCTTTATTCACTACATATCAATATGCACCGTTCCCTGCATCCAAAGGGCTTTCAAATGATTGGTGGGCAGATCATTGCTACAATATGTAGTACACATTATATACTGTACATGCTATTCCCAGCTATTCACTCACCTGCATATCTGAAATCTCTAAACCCCTACAGCAGCTTTACATACAGAGAACCTACCCCCCAACATAGGGGCGCACATGCGTGTGTGCGCGCACACGTGCACACACGCATGTGCGCCCCTATGTACACACACACACACACACACACACACACACACACACACACACACACACACACACACACACACACACACACACACACACACACGCACACACAATGCTTTATAACTATACTCATTATGAGGGCTTATCTGCAGCCCAGCCATGGAATCCTAAGCTGCTGTTTGAAGTTTCCTCTCAACCAATCACATTTCAGGATTTAGAAGGTCAGGGGCCAACCATTTAACATTACAGGCATATGTTGCTAAGTAACAGCACTGTAATGGATTATACAGAAGGCTCAGTTATGGGAAGATATGCGGGAATGAAGCAGAGCAGGTGAGTGTGTGTGTGTGTGTGTGTGTGTGTGTGTGTGTGTGTGTGTGTGTGTGTGTGTGTGTGTGTGTGTGTGTGTGTGTGTGTGTGTGTGTGTGTGTGTGTGTGTGTGTGTGTGTGTGTGTGTGTGTGTGTGTGTGTGCGTGCATGCGTGCGTGTTTGTGTGTGTGTGAAGCTTGCACTTTGTGTGCATTTGTTGTGTATGTACTGTAAGTGTATGATGCATTCATGTGTGTGTACATATTCAAATCAACGACATGTGCACCAGTGCATGCATCAAAAATCTCTCTCTCTCTCCCACACACACAACTGGTGTTCTTGGTCTTTCTGTGGTCTCTGTTCTGTGTCTTTGCTTCATTCTATGCAAAGTAAAGAAACCACCCTTCTACCATAGAGTGAGTCAGCATGGTGGAACAAATCTAACCACAGACCCAGAGTCAGTAGAACACACACAGACACACACACACACACACACACACACACACACACACACACACACACACACATGTGTGTGTGTGTGTGTGTGTGTGTGTGCGTGCGTGCATGTGTATGTGCATGCGTGCACGTATGCGTGTATGCCTGTGCCTGCATTCAATATTTACACGTGACTGGGTGCTCGCTCATGTGTGTGTATTTCTGTGTGTGTGTGTGTGTGTGTGTGTGTGTGTGTGTGTGTGTGTGTGTGTGTGTGTGTGTGTGTGTGTGTGTGTGTGTGTGTGTGTGTGTGTGTGTGTGTGTGTGTGTGTGTCTGTGTGTGTGTGTGTGTGTGTGTGTGTGTGTGTGTGTGTGTGTGTGTGTGTGTGTGTGTGTGTGTGTGTGTATGCGTGTGCGTGTGTGTGCCAAACCAGACCTAATGAGAAAGTGATGAGAGCAGGGGATTAAGGAAAGGGGAAAATGGAGGGGAGGAGAAACTGTGGTCATGTTGCCTGGATTCAGCTCCATTAATCACTGGTTTTCACTTTCACTTGTATCCGCCCACCCACCACACTCTGAATGTAATGAGTCATGGTTTTGGACCCAGTGTCTGTGGGATGGCTTTCCTCAACCATTAACCGGATCCCAATCCGTGGCCAATGATACTGCGACCATCTCCATATATCTTTTCTGACTTTTCAACATATCCAAGAGTTGCTTTCTCTTGTGTGGATAGCCTGATAGAAGAGAGTCAAAGCCATCTGCCCCAAACTGGGACATCAATTAGAGTCGGTATGTGGATGATGGGTGCAAGAGGCAAAAGCTCGCAACATGGAACAACGACACTGGTGAACATTTAACCCAGAGTGTAAAAATGCACCCGTAAGGATCAATTTGTAGTGTCTGAGTTAAATTAACACTCATATTTTGTACTATAGGCCTACCTTTCCTGTGATTACTTTGAGTATTGTGTATACCATGTGGCAGGTTAGCCACCTTTAATTGACACTCTTTGATTGGTAACCAATCACCTGCAGAATAAATAGCACCATGCATGTAGTGTTACACCCTGACACAGGTTTGTAAACGGAAGACTTTTCTGGATACGCCATAATAATAAAGGTATTTGTTTTTAACCAGCAAGAGATATTTCTACCATTTCACTTATGTTCCAAATTTACTGACTGACTGCCAATCTGGAAAGTCAGTAATCATTTATAATTGTCATAATTGTGCATAGCTGTGGTAAATCCCTGCAACTGATCGCTGGCTTGATAGCTTCTATAAATCTCTACAACTCATATCTGGACATGAAGAAAAACATTTATATGGGGGGGGGGGGAATACAGTACGTAAATCAACCACCTCGACCAGTCATTATGATTGACAGAACAGCTCTGAGTTATGAAATGCTCCTTCATGAAATCATGAGTTATGAAATCTCCTTCATGTCTGAGATGCTAAACCCATGATTACATAACATAACTAGATGTCGCACACACCCACATGCACACACACACACACACACACACACACACACACACACACACACACACACACACACACACACACACACACACACACACACACACACACACACACACACACACACACACACACACAGACACACACACAGACAGACGCACACACCTACCTTCCCTGCCAGCCACCCCAGGTGTCGTATCTCTTTGCTCCCAGCGATACCGTTCCTGGTCATATTCTGGATGACCTCTGCCATGGTCCTCTGTGGTAGAGTTTGCAGTTTGCAGATAAGATTAGTTTTGTAGATAAACGATCATAAAAGATTAGACACAGTGCAGTTCAAAGAGGATTTGTCAAAAGTGAACGCAGACCTGTGCCAGTGCAGAGGTGGCAGAGTGCATGGCAGAGAACCATGCCAGGGCAGACGGTTGGTCTAGGCACCGCAGCACCACAGTGTGTCTGGCGTCAGGGGAGTGCAGCTCCACTTGTCTGGGGAAAAATGATAAGAAAAGTTTACTTTAACCTCTGTGTTATCTCAGGCCTTTTAGAGCTTATTTGGCCCAAGGATCCTCTATGAGCCATTCATTATTCACCCTGAAAGCCAGGCTAATGAAAACATATTACTACTCTGGTCATTTGGGGGACCTAGTACAATTAGGCAATAGGCATTAAACCAATGTTGGACTATTCCTAAAGGAACCTACTGTAGCGTTGTCTTTTTCCATTTTTCCAGATACAACAGAGTCTCCTTCAGGAAAAAATATGAATAAATGCACTGCATTTTAATTGTGAAAGTCTCTGCCAGGCACATGGCATTACATTCTCCCCTACTGGATTTCCCACTGATAAACAATGCAATAATATAATGTTCTTAGAGGTACACATGCAGGAAACTTTTCAACCTCATTTCAACCGTAACACTTTTTAGTGCTTTGGGCTGTAAGGATGGCAATATTGGTATTTGATTGGTTAGTTGGTCCATGTCAAACTACTGTCTGGATTAATGCTCCCCGGAGGATGGGCCCTAACCAGCTGAGTGACACCATGACGACATGACGTCCTCTAGCGGCCACTAGCGGCTTTTAAACAGTTTTTGGGGGAAATAGGTGAATAGGCAGAGGATTATTGGAGCAAGCCAAATCTGGTGTTGCAAGTCTTCCGCATTTAGGACGCTACTGCGCATGCTTCTATCACCTGAAATCATGGTGCACCTGCTCTAGGAGAGTATGAGCTAGGTGAGCAACTTTCATTGAAATTAATAGGTGGGGGTGAGGACATCCGTTCTGGGTAGGGTATGGTAACAGACTTTTGGTATTTTCAAAGTACTAGCAGGCAGCACGGCGGCAAGATGGGTTGGATTAGGCTGAATATATCAGAGGCTTTGTTGCAGGTGGACTCAATCATGGCCAATCAAATTACTGTACCTCTTTCCATCACCTTTTAAGAGTGGTTGGTGCTCAGCGCAATGGCTCGTCATGAAAGTAGTGCATCAGAATCATAATTTCTCCCAAGAGTAAACTGATTTCCCGGTGTAGAGTCGTCAACAACAAATCTACACCCCAAACAGATTGCCAAAAGTACTGAAGATGATGTAAAATTAGCTTGAAACAACAAATGCAGTTAATACGTCTGGCACTGGTCTTATAGGAAGTGTTTCTTAGTATAAGAAAAGGTTTGATGATGTGCGGCGATGAGCCAAACACTACCTGCCAGTATGTGTAATAATCTATCTAGTTTACCAAACAGGAAGCCTTTCATGAAGTGGAATAATATGGATATTATGCATTCAATATTCTCCATGCATCATGATGCACTACAGTTCAGTTGGATACAAGCATTTAACAATTGCCACAGGAGACGGGAGACTACACCAAAATGTAGTCAAATATTTTTTCCAGCTTGGGGAATTCATATCAAAGCAAATCACACAAGCAGAGCATATTTATATAAAGTGGGTTTGTGTGATTTGGGAAATGTCTATTTGGATGCACCTCTACCAACTAAAGTGATGAAAATAGTTCAAAAGATGAGTGTGTGCCTCACTATACATTGGTAAAGAGTGCTGCAAACAACAAAATATCAAACACATGCAAGTGAAGAATAACTTGTCACTGCTTTGCGGGGAATTATCAATTCACATTTCACACGTCTACTGCACGCCTAATGTTAGAGTGCCTGACCCAACAGGATGCGGATTGTTTGTTTGGACATTAGAAAGTGAATCATAAAAACACCACAGCCGTTGTTGTTTTATACAACTCCATAATTAAACACTTCCTGTTTAGTATAAATTGAAAGAAGACAGCAAAACAGTCACACACTTCCTTGAGAACACATATTATAATGAAGACGGCTGATGAATATGCTATAAACCTTTTCATGTACATACAGTTGAAGTCAACTATATTACACATAAGATGAGGTGAAGGACTAGTTATTTCCTCCAGTCTACCTCATGCTGAGATATGACCATGTCTGACGCCAGTGAACTCACCATGTTTCCTCTAGAGGACTTGAGTGAATATGATTATTGAAGATAAAGAGGATTATCCCACGCAGTCTAAGAATTTGTATATGTTTTTCCCATGGTCTAGGGCAGGCCAATCAATATATATGCAGATATATGACCTTAATATTTCATTGGGAATGAGCTGGATTACAGAAAGACGCCTGTTAAACTACTCAGGAGAATCTTTTAGGAAATGGGTACATTTTCTTCATTAGAACTGAAAACACATTTAAGTCCATTGAACTCTGATTTAATCTA
Organism: Gymnoscopelus microlampas; assembly: GCF_963454915.1. Lineage (NCBI taxonomy): Eukaryota > Metazoa > Chordata > Actinopteri > Myctophiformes > Myctophidae > Gymnoscopelus > Gymnoscopelus microlampas. Next base: position 29,360,345 of record NC_139940.1, on the reverse strand, counting down.
TGTCTGGTACCGGCACTCCACTGTAGTATGTCTTGTCTACTCCAGGTGCTCTGTTTGGTTAAAAATAGGCACAACTCCAAATCCAGGATGTCTCTTTAATGGCCAGGGATGCTTTCTTTGTTTCTGTGTGTCTTTTCACAGCCCTGAGTGACCTGGAAAACCCCCCACAAAGTGATGAATCTGCTCCTCTACAATTGAACCCCTCGCTTGTGGGAGAAACCCTCTAAATCAACTCCAGGTGCTCCTCTGGGCTAAAAATAGAACTGCTGCCTGTAAAAGGAGACTGGGGGACAAGGGAAGAGGTACGAGCCAGATGTGTGGTTGGTAATGTTCTGTAAAGAGAGGAGGTTCTGACGTAGTTTGGATCACAGACCTGAAGCAAACAAGCCCCTGGAAAAGGGGTTACATTTTAAGAGACTTTAAAGATTACAATGTCATGTGAATGCCAACAAAAATCTGTTTCCATAGAAACAAGAAACAAAGAATAGAAAGAAACCAACACTTGACAAGTTAAGTTTCCAGCATTTTAAAAGTGAAATAGATGATAGCTGCAAAGGTCAGCCCTTTTAAGGGTTAAGGCTTGGAGAAATTGTGTCACGTTAAATGCTTACAAAGTTATTTTACTTCTGATATTTCCTTCTCTATTGAAGAACTGGAAAACTCATTGGGAGGCCCATTAGGGTTCATCGGAAAAAAAGTGTTATGCATTTGAGAACTCAAAATAGGTACAAAAAAAAGGAAAAGCCTAAAAAAAACAGAACCTGTGTACAGCACTGAAGCCCTGACATGGGAACGTTTTATCAGAGCGATAAGTATTGCTCTGTATTAGTCCCAGCAGAGAGAGAGAGAGAGAATTGGCCATTCCCTTTTGTGGTCAACAGAGGAGTGGTGTACGACGTACATGTGTGTGTGTGTGTGTGTTTCCATGCACTGAAAACTCACACTCTTATCAAGGTAAGCGTGAGCTGAGAAATCTCAGCTGGCAGTCTAGAAGTCACACAGTACTATAAGAAGCCAGTGCTGGTTCTGATATCGTTTATCTTCCTTTATCTAACTGTAAATATTTCTATAAATAAAAACATCATGTAACAGTACATGAATAGAACTTTATACAAATACAGCAAATGTAACTCGCCAGTGTGCTCACTCTAGTCATTGAAGGGACTGAGAATAGAGAAATAGGATCGGAAGGATAATAGAATGAAAATGTACCCACATAACCACGATGCATTGTGTGAACAGCCAGAGTCGAGCAGAAGGGTCAGCTCCACTTGGAGCCAACTACAATATCAAAATAGTTGCATTTAGGCATTAGGTTAGAGAGGGCTATGTTTAGGAGTAAAGTTAAAAGGTGGTTGTATTTAGGCATTATGTTACAGATGGTTAAGTTAAGTTAAAAGGTGGTTGTATTTAGGCATTATGTTACAGATGGTTAAGTTAAGTTAAAAGGTAGTTGTGTTTAGGCATTATGTTACAGATGGTTTGGTTAAGTTAAAAGGTGGTTGTGTTTAGGCATTATGTTACAGATGGTTTAGTTAAGTTAAAAGGTGGTTGTGTTTAGGCATTATGTTACAGATGGTTTAGTTAAGTTAAAAGGCGGTTGTGTTTAGATGTTATTTTTAGGTTATTGATTCAGATGTTTTAATGGAATGTGTGGTGTAGATTTGTTGCATGTTTGAAGTAACCTGCAACATGGTTGAACCCACACTGATTGACTCACACTGATTGGCTCAGCTGAGTATAAAAAGTTGCCAGAAACAAACACACTTAGTTTTAGTTGTAGGACAAGGACATGGTGGAGCTGCCGACCACCATGCCACCGTCTGCTGCTGATGCCCTTAACCTGTACACTTTGGATGAATAAAAGCACTTTGGTTGCAATTTACACCTGACTCTGTGCTGTTTCCAGCCGTTTATTGGGCCAGTCCTTTACAATATATATATATATATATATATATATATATATACACACACACACACACACACACACACACACACACACACACACACACACACACACACACACACACACACACACATATATATATATTTCCCTCCCATGTAGTCCCTGCCAGATTTACCAGATTTACTCTCAGATCAAATAACACAAAATAGTCACTCTTCATTTCTCTTAACTACCCCCTGACTCTTTTCCCCTGACTCGTCTGCCACATTTTCCTTTTCTCATGTCCTCTCAACACATCTTTTGTCTTTCCATTCTCCTGTCTGCGTCTCCCCCCATTCCCTCACTCAGCTCCCCTTCCTCCTTCTGTCTGTCATCTCCACTCGTCAAGTTCCATACCCTCTCCTCTCCTCCTCTCTTCCTCTCCTTTTATCTACAATCCCATCCTCCCACTGCTCTGCACATCCTTCTCTAGAGTCTGTCGTCTCACTGCTCATCAGCAGTTTAAACAACATACGCTGAAGCTACAGTAGTATTCCTCAGAGGGATCCAGCATTGCACTGCACCTAGTGAAGCTAAGCTCAGCCATATGTCCTTGTCATTTACAGTAACATGGGGGACCCTTGAACTTCTCACCCCAGAGCGCTCAAACTGAGTCATTTTAGACCTGTCCTCCTGGCTGGGACACGATTTTAGTTAGCAAACCTGGAAAATCAGTTGCCTAGAGGCAGCACAGTAGTTAGAGCTACAGAGTTACAGATACAGCGTATAAGTGCTGTCGGATACAGCAATACAAATGGAAGAAATAACATTACAGAAGCACCACAAATAATGAACAACAGTATACAGTGTCATACACCCCGCTGAAAAAAAACATATACACATGACAACAACGTGTGGAGTTTCAACCAAAGTTTAGTAAATACTAATTTAACTGTGTTGCTGTGGTGTAACACATTTGAACTTGAACATGTTCTGTCTGTTCTGACTACATTCTTTGGGGACTCTCACCTTACTGTCCTCTGTTTTACAGTACTGTACGTACTGTAGCACTAATTTTACAACAGGACACTACATGGACTGGTACAGTAACAACCAGCCCATAAGCTGTCCTGCATCTCATCACCAGAGGATTTACCCAGCCATGCTTTCAAGGGCAGTTCAACAAGCATGTTAAGTGTTACTAATATGATGTCTGCATGCTTAGTCTGCTGTTGGACATATTAAGTCTGGATATTATGCCAGCTAATTGCCTGACACATGTACACCAATGGCAATATAAACATTACTTCTGAATAGAAATAAGAACTGTCCTGCAACGGTTAAATTAAAGGGGAAACCTTCTTTATTAAGGATAAATTCTTTAGCTTTACCAGGTCTTGGGCAGGACAACTACAAAAATAGCAGATCTACAAGCTCAAATTGTGTCGCACTGCGACCCGTTGTGAGCTTGTAGATCTGGCATTTTTGGCTAATATTCCCCCCAGAATATAGATGCTGTGGTTTAAGTGGTTAGGATAAAACAGTGTTCCCTGAGAAAGAACTGACCTTGACTGAACTCACTACTGCTATCCAGCCATTCCATATACCTAACTGAGCTATAAATCAATAACAAAGAAACATTCGACTTTACTTCATCGACTTTACCATCATGTGCACTAAATGCTTGTAAAGTACAAGATAGATTTGCTAAAGTGAAGACAAATGCAATATAATGCAATTAACCTTTAATCTTTCAAATAAAGGTCACAATACAGAGATTACATTTCGAATACCTAGATGCGGATGCAATATTGCTTCAACCACTTTCAAACTTGTGTCCCTATTTTGGGCATGTGATTATACAGTAGGTGAAAGTCTTCAAACAACTTTAAAAAATAGGGGAAATTGCTGATCTACAGTACAAGCTCGCAAGCTCACTGTACTGTGATGCATTGTGAGCTTGTAGATCTGGCTATTTTCCCTATCTGTCATACAACTAAGAATATAGGGCTCAAGTGGTTAAGCAATGAAACACTGGGCTTTGGAAAATAGGGCAAATAATATAATGGTCTATACTATAGGGAATGAATCTACAATATGGATTAACTGTTGATCAAAATGGCTGTTTCCTATGCACACAGATGACCTCAAAATGTAGACGGCATAGCATAGCGTATCGAAAGGAAAGCAGACATAATCAAAAGCAGTTACATAAGTGTGATAATAAATGGCATGTTTTAACGTGTTTATGCCCTCAAAATAAGTCATTTATATTGCAAGATGCACCATCAGTCTCAGATAATCATATTTTCGTTTCATGGATGGATGCGATTTTGTTTGTGTGCATCTGTGAATGTTTGTGCTTTATAGGTATGAATGAGCATGTATTTAGCTTTTTTGTTCGTTTTTTTCAACATTTCTGGTGTTTAGCAGCAGTCTGCACAGGCAGAAAAGAAAACATAGTCGTTTCTCATTGTTAGGACTCGACTTTGATGTTGTCGTTTTGTAAGGTTGAACTACCAGCGAGCTTAACAGACTTCAAATATTATGCATACGGTATATGAGACATGGAGGAACAGACATGGACAGAGATTGGAAGAGGAGGACAGGAGAACGACGAACAGAGGAATGGACGCGGGACAGAGAGAGAGAGGGGGAGAGTGGAATATGGAGAGGAGGAATGATACTGTATGATGAAGAGGTAAAAGGAGGGAGGGAGGAAGGGGAGAAAGGGGGAGTGAATAAGTGAGTGGGAGGGAAATAGAAAGTGAAGAGGGATAGTGATGATGCTACAGGGTGAAGAAGAAGGATAAGAAAGACAATAATTAGAGAAAAGGTATGGAGAGCAAGAAAGAATGATTTGCAACAGAGACTGAGAATTGATTGAAAAGAATTAATCGGACAGAGGGACTGATAAATGGGGGTAAATGGACAGAGAATTAGTTAGAGCGACCAATGGAAGAAGCAGAAAGAAAAAAAGATGTGGGGAAAGAAAGTAAAAGTGAGCTGAAGAGAGAATGAACGAGGAGGGAGCTGGAAGTACAAAGAAATTAATCGAGTGAAGGAGGGATGAAGGAAAGTGTGTAAGAGAGATGGTGTGAGACTGAATAATGACTAAAGAGAGAGAACAAGGGAAATGAGATAGCAAGAACACATGCTGTACAGACAGACAGAAAGAGAAGTTGACTCGTTTTCTGGGCCCCATGCTGTTTGATTGGCCCATTGTCATATTACCAACCAATTAATTTGATGACACCTTCTAAAGGACTGCCAACCCCCTGCTGATTTCTAAGACTCTTGCCAGTTACAGAAAATTATCTAATCACCACGTCAAACGTCTGGATAAAAATGGTTTTAAGTGTGCCAACTTAGTGAGTAACTTCAGTTAGCGTCATACTATTGCACAGAGAGGAGCAGAGTAAACTAAGGGTTAATTAAGTTGGCCATTTCTTTTTTCTTGTTTTAAAACATGAACTTTGGAGCAGCGGGCATGGCTAAGGAGGTTATAGCCATGTGAATGGTGATTTAATGCTAACTTGTCACCAATCTGAGAATGAAAGACACAAGGTCAAGCAGAAGAACAGCAGGCATTCTTCTCTTCTCTTCTCTTCTCTTCTCTTCTCTTCTCTTCTCTTCTCTTCTCTTCTCTTCTCTTCTCTTCTCTTCTCTTCTCTTCTCTTCTCTTCTCTTCTCTTCTCTTCTCTTCTCTTCTCTTCTCTTCTCTTCTCTTCTCTTCTCTTCTCTTCTCTTCTCTTCTCTTCCCTTCCCTTCCCTTCCCTTCCCCTCCATTCTCCTTACTTACTTCACCTTACTTATCAGTACACACTCTCAGTGAGTTACTTATTATACTGCATAAGACGTTATTCTCATGGGATTCTGCTGTGTCAGATGATGTGCAGAAGACAGAGGCAGGAGAGATGGAAGAGAGAACTTGTCAGATCGCCATGGAACAAAGGTGTTCAGGCAGATTTGAATTCAGTGTCATGACTGTGTAGCTTTAGCATGCACTGTACGTGTGCTTTACGTGTAACCCATTCATGAAGAAGCATGCCCCTGACATACCCCCCTTTTCTTAAACAGTTCTTACTACATTCATTCTGTGAAGCTGACTACACCAAAACGTTAGCACGTTTTGTTTGATGGACAAAATAAAGTAGTGAAAGTGAGGCACTGTCTCTGTTCTTTCTTTCAAAGTGTGTGTTTTTTTTTTTTTTTTTTACAGTTCTTGGTTCCTGTTAATCTCTTAGGAGGTGTTGTTGGAAATGTGGGAAGACAGTTCTCGAGTTATTTGGGGTTAAAGGAACATGGAAAGGGGTTCTGGAAACATATCGTCACTGTCGGGCAGAATCCTTGTAGCCTATGTCCATATTTCAACTGTTTATGTTTTCTTCTGTAAATATATACTACAGTGTCACACACAAGTAGCAAAAATAGCTGATCTACAAGCTCACAACATGTTGCGGTGTGATGCGCTGTGAGCTTGTAGATCTGGCATTGTTGGCTTATGTTCCCCCCAGAATATAGATGCTGGGGTTCAAGTGGTTAGGATAAAACAGTGTTCCATGAGAAAGAACTGACCTTGACTGAACTCACCAGTGCTATCCAGCCATTCCATATACCTAGCTAAGCTATAAATCAATAACAAAGGGAATGTTCTTTATTTCCATCATGCGCACTAAATGCTTGTAAAGTGCAAGATAGATTTGTTAAAGTGAAGACATATGCAATATAATACAATTATACTGAACTTTAATCTTTCAAAAAGGTCACAATACAGAGATTACATTTTGAAGACATACAGTAGATGCGGGCAATATTGCTTTAACCACTTTCAACCTTGTGTCTCTATTTATGGCATGTGATTATGGTGAAAGTCTTCAAACAACTTTCAGAAATAGGGAAAATAACACTATTTGTGTTATTTCTGAAATATTTTGAAAGTGAAAGTGGTTAAGTGTGTCTGTGGGTTTTATAAATATTTAACCAATGAAAAGTTTTAACAAGAGCTTGTGACTGAATAATACATTGGATCCAATGGAACACAGGTTCTTTTTCCATTTCCTGAAAAGTAACTAACAAGGTTTCTACCCGACTGCGACGATATGTAACTTGAGTACTTTTAATAGGTTTTGATGCACTCGACTTGAGCCAAACACATAGTGTCCACAGAAAGCATTTTTTGAGCAGCGGTTTATGGTATCATGTCCAGAGCACTATACATGCACTAAGCGATGTTTGTGTGCGTGTCGCTCCAACCCTCACAAGTGAAATTGATGAGCGGCACTGATTGGTTTGCAATACTAGCTTCAGACATACAGACAGACAGACAAACGGACAGAAATACAGGCAGGCAGGCAGGCAGGCAGGCAGGCAGGCAGGCAGGCAGGCAGACAGACAGACAGACAGACAGACAGACAGACAGACAGACAGACAGACAGACAGACAGACAGACAGACAGACAGACAGACAGACAGACAGACAGACAGACAGACAGACACACACACACACACACACACACACACACACACACACACACACACACACACACACACACACACACACACACAGACCCTAAAACACACACCTAAAAACATGTGGCAAAGTTAGACCCTAACTCGTCAAGCAATTTCGAGTGTGTGAGTGTGTGCATACTGTATGTGGGTATGTGTATGCGTGCGTGCGTGCGTGCGTGTCTCACCTGTTCTCGGGGTCGGGTGTGGTCATGGCTCGGGTAACGTAACACATCCTGAGCGGTATAAACCTCTTGTCTCCCTGCAGGGACAGGGAGGTGGGAGGAAGAGGGGAGCTCAGAGGGTCTGAACAGGAGGTGATGGGAGGGCTGCCGAGCCGGGGCGACTCGGGTGGGGGGGTCTCCCAGCCGATCTCGGACACAGGGGATCCCTTCTTGACGTACGGCGTAGCTTCCCGCATGTACTTGACTGGGGGAGGAGGAGGGACAAGAGAGAGAGAGAGAGAGGTTTTCATTGTACTGTAAGTTGACACAAGCAGGAACATTTTGAGATTTGAATGGTCTGGATCTGAGTCACTTCTCTGTACTAGGTGGTTGATGACTTTGTAATGCAGTGAACCATTTTTAAGATGAAAATGCTTTGCGCAGCATCTTCGAGAACTGCATCTACTTCTCTAGACTTCTAGAGCCTAGTGGAGTTCTGTAGTGATGCTGAAGATCTGATGTTGGTTGGATGTGTTTCTGTCGCACATTGTCATCATTAAGATTGATGCCAGCTTCAATTCACTTCCACTTCATCTATTTCTTCATGTTGTTTGAAACTACGATTTAAGTGTTAACACTAACACTTGCATTATGCTATAGTATGACCTTCAGCCGTCCATCCATTTGCTAACATTGTCTAATTTGCGTGTCAGCATTCTGTGCCCAAGGCCAAGGGTCATTAATTACTATAAATTAAAAGGGAATCATTCTGAGCATTGAAATTGTATAATACCATTAGACACACATTGTCGTTATGCACGTATGCAGTGCTCTTGTTTCTTATATAGAATATAGAGTACAAAGTGACAATATAATGTATGTACAGTATACCTCACTTTCCTGGTTGCCTGTTGGATTTAGAATGGATTTTCATGGTTTAACCACTTAGAAAGCACCTCACGGTTTGGCTCCTGTTTGTATTATGGCTCCACTGCCAACTTATGAGCAAAAACATGACCTTAGATCTTCAGGCAAATCACTCTTGACAGTCAATAGATCAGGGAAATTACAAAAGGTTGCTGGGCAATGGAATGATTTGTCAATGGCCTGGATCTATTAGCTAACTTTCATAAGATGGATGTTCTAAGCGTCTACATTTTTATTCCCAATTTAATCATTATGCCAATGCCCATGCATATAGAGCCTGTCACTGCTAATCCCTAATTGTTAGTCTTGGGGAAGGTGTAGACAAATACTTATCCTCCGACACACACCTGGCCAGAGGCACAGCAGAGGAATCAAACCAGTGTTGCCATGTCTGCTTATAATAAGCGACTTTGGGCTTGGTTTTCTGTAAAGTCGCTTGTAAACATTGGCAGTTGCTGGTTGCTTATTTTTGGGCTTGTTTTCTAATGTTGTGGACATTTTCATGTCAAAGACCCCCCAAAATGAATATGTTTTTGTCCGCAGACCCACATCTGAAAACGGTTTTGTTGTTAAACATTTTTCAAAAACATTCCACATTTTGTTCAAGATTTATTTTGAAAATAGCTGTTGTATGATGATAATAGTCGCTTGTTTTGGGCTTGTTTTCATAGACCTGGTTACTTGTTATGTTTCCTCCGCAGAATCTGCCAACACTGAATCAAACCCCAGTCTCCACGGCGGTGGTTGGTCGGAACCAGAGCCATTTAAGAGAGTCGCATCACGCTTTGATCTCTCCGCAAAGCGGGCTGCTATGGGCTGTAGTTCCAAACATTGGAAGTTCCTCATTGAGATGAGCATTTCAGCATTCCATTCTTACAATGGGAGACAACGCTAGTGTCGTCACTCTCATAGTTATACCACGCTGGTAGAAACTTTAAGCCTGCACCTCCTTATTTGTTCTTTTTTATGGTGATTCCTCACAGCACACACCACTGCGTGTAACTGTATAATAGTTGTTGTTATTACTTTCTTGCAACAGAATGTTCTTTGAATTAATCTCTATGATTTTATCGAAAGGTTGCATATTGCGAACCTCCCATGCTGTTTGAAGTTTGAAGAAAATCTATTTAATGAATTAAAAATTAACTGCACATGCTGTAGTTGAACATGGAGGTTAATAAGGAAACTAATCTAAAGCTGGCAGTCTGTTCTTTTACATCATACTCCTTTTTTTGATGTGAAATCCCTTTTGCACTGGAGATGAATAAAAAGCAACGAAAAAAAGAGTGAACATTTTTAGATCAATGACTGAAATTCTTATGCTTTTGATGGCAATTTTTTATTAATTATACATCAGAGAGGAAGTAAGGATACCGCACACACGTTTAAGCAGACAGAAAGAGAGAGATAGTGGTGGTTTAATTGGCAAACCAGCGAGACATTTGAAGGCTAGTACAGACTATTACTCAGTTGAGTGGCTCTCAAGAATCTCTGAAGACAATGACAATTGCAAATGTATGCAGGTTTGGTGCAACGGCCACTGAACGACATTTGACCCACTAAGACAGGGGTCTTCAACGTTTTCAGGCCAAGGACCCCCTAGCTGAGAGAGAAATGAAGCAGGGACCCCCTCTATATTGTATAACATTGTGTTTCAGATACACTTTTGATGCTCTTTTTTCCCTCTACACCTATAACTCTTAGCCAAAAATAGCCGATCTACATGCTCACAACGCCTCGCGCTGCGAGGTGTTGTGAGCATGTAGATCGGCTATTTTTGGCTAAAGTTATCCTCAGAAAAGGAATGCTAGGTCACACAAAGATTTGGGGGACCCCCTGTAGTAACTCTGAGGACCCCCTAGGGGTCACGGACCCCCTGTTGAAGACCCCTGCACTAAGACATCTTGTTAGTGGCCCTAACGTTTGGACACCAACATAGCTGCTCATTTAGCTGTAGCTGTATTAGTGGACTGTTCAATAATTGAAACATCTTCACCAGAAAACATCTGATTTCTAGAAAGTAGGAAGGAAGCAAATGGGTCCTATGCTCCCATCTCCACGAAGCTTTCTATGTATCTTTAATACTAATGTATCTAATTGTCATTAGCATTTTCAAAACAATGCATGAATGTACAGTATGTAAATGACTGGTATACAGTAATTGTTTACTTCCCTTCCTCTGTGACCTTCATTGTCACTGCGCTGGCAGATCCTGATACTCAGCATACTAATACCAGCCAATAACTGCCATTTCCAATTAGTAAGCAAACAAACACCCAGTGCTGTTTCCTTGCTGATGTTTTAGTTAGAAAAAGGCAAAATCGGAATAAGTGGATGCTTAGAGACGAGACGTCAATGGTCATTCTTACACACAGCACTGCAGGTAAGCAAAATACACAAACAGAGAGACAGAAATAAAGTGAGTGCTCGGTGTGTTCTCAATGCTTTTAGTGCACTGAATCCTCTGAATGCCCTAGATGTTTAATTGATCCCACGGTACGAGCCTGGTTTAATTGGCATAACGCCGGGTGGTGTTTGAAGCCAGGCATCTGAGCTATTCTGGGGCAAATAGACCCAGTGCTTCTCTGTAACAAGCCTAACCGCCAACCTGTAGAGGGGACATGACAAGCTGACAGATAAAGCACTGACGCAGATGGGACTGAGAGGTGTGTGAGTGTCCTGAATGGACCCATACGGTGACAGTTTGATCCGACTGCACGCCAGCATCACCCACACAGATTCAGATCTGCTGCGGTGGGAGACTATAAAGGTCTATGAAATAGTTGAGGCGAAGCATAACGAGGTATAAAAACCAAATATTTCAGTGGGCCTGGTGTAAACGTTTGAAAAAGTAAACTTTTCAGAAGAAACTGATCTTGATGTTAACTACGATTGTGTTTCTGTTTTCTTTTCTTCTTAATAGTACAATGAATAAGACAACAGAGTCATGGGTTTCAAGCATAAAGTCATGGGTTCCTCTAAAGCAGAAAGGAACATGAAGATTTTAGTCCAAAATAAGAAAAACAATATTCAGGGTACAATATTCACAAAAGCTACACGCTCAGCACACGCGCATGCATGCATGTATGCATTCACGCATGTAGGCACGCATGCACGCAGCCACACACGCACATGCACACGCACACGCACACACACACACACACACACACACACACACACACACACACACACACACACACACACACACACACACACACACACACACACACACACACACACACACACACACACACACACACAATCTGCCTCATCTTCTGTGTTCCAAAGCATGATGAAGCCCCATGGGAGCAAAAGCGGATCTCTTAGAACCATTAACTGGGGCTTACAGTATTGTGGAGTGTGCGTGCGTGCGTGCGTGCGTGTGCGTAAACACATACTAACTGTATGTGTGTGAACTTGGTGTCATTCAGAGAAGGAATGGCAGTGATACAGTAATCTGGCCTTAGCTCTGACCTCTAGACATCTATATATATGAACAACTATACTGTTTCTCCTCAAACCCACTAAACTACCAGGATATCGGCATGTATTATTTTATGAGAAAGAACAAAATTGTAAAATAAAATAAAAAATCAGGACTAAGGTCAATCCATTTTCAATTTCAATTTGCAATTGATTTGCAAATTCAAATTGGTTCATTACTAATCCTACTATAAAATGAACAAAAGTCAGTCCATCCATCCGTATCCATTTTTTTCAGTGGGTAGACCAATCAATTAATAGTAGCATTACCTGGCTTCAGAGAGAATACCAGCAGAGAGAGCTGGCTCAATGGTGCAAACTTATAAAGGACTTTGATTTGAATGCATACTGTAGCAAGCAGCAGACACAGCAAGGCTGTTGTTGTAGTTCATGTATGTGTGTACAACGAAGCGTAGAAGCTTAATTACAAAACCGTCTCATCAATTGTATTGGAACCCACACAGTAGCACTCAGCGTGCTACATTGACCTAATGACCAGTCGGCGGACAGGGACATTTATACATTACGTTAAGTGGCCATTCTCATATGTTTTTCCCCTTTGTGCCAATGCAGCAATGGGTAGGAGCAGGTGTCCCAAGCCACTGTGCCACTGTGCCCTGTATGATAAGGTGGGCTGGTCTTCTCTGACTGAGAGGTGCAATGATCATTGGCACCTCTTTATTTATAAAGCCCTGGTTGGGTTGGGTTGTGTGTGTGTGTGTGTGTGTGTGTGTGTGTGTGTGTGTGTGTGTGTGTGTGTGTGTGTGTGTGTGTGTGTGTGTGTGTGTGTGTGTGTGTGTGTGTGTGTGTGTGTGTGTGTGTGTGTGTGTGTGTGTGCGTGCGCGCGCGCGTGCGCGCATTCCTTTTGGGACTGTTTCTATCCCATTACAGCACCAGTGCAGTTAACTAGTTACAATGAGCTCAGTATTACTTCAATAGCATGAGACGATAATGAGAATCTCTACTGGAGTGTTTATATAAAACCAGGGTACAAGTTTGCTGTTACATAAGACAAGTTGAATGCTCAATGGAGGTTGGTTCTTCCCCTCTTATTCATCTGTCACTGCTTCTCTGGGTTGCAAGTATACACGTGTGCATGTGTGTGCATGAGCATACACACGCAGGCGCAAGCAATAAGCATCCGCATCTACTCTCTTCTAGTATCACGGTATGCACACACACCCAACTTCAACTTCAAACAACTTTATTTTCCTTTCGGAACTTTGTTTGTGCAGTGGTTAAAAGACAACATACAGTCAATACATATATACCTAGGTCACTATGAAAGACACAAACTACATTTAAAACTAATATTACTTAAATGCATGATAAAACTTAAAAGCATGATAAAATAATATAAATAATATGCAACCTATGTGTTTACGTGTTTGCTACTACCGTCCATCAAGTGGAATAGTCCAACGTCCTTGAGGGGGGAGGCGGGGGGGCAGTCTAATGGAGGTAGGTGCAAAGCTATCTGAGCCCATTTTAGTGAGTGTCGAAGCTCTGTAATGACAGCCTGAAGGCATCAGTTTGTAGTGGTTGTGAAGAGTGTGTGTATTGTCCTCAACTATTTGAGAGGCCTTCTTTACTGTCCATTGTGGATGCTGCTGAGTGGCTCCTGGTCCTTCCCAATGGTCTTAACAACCCTGTCAAGAGGTTTCCGGTTGATGACACGCATCACACCAAACTATGATGTGATGTTGAAAGTCACTATGGATTCCACAAAGGACTTGTAGAAAGCCTGCAGGATTGATGGTCGGACCTGAAGCTTTCTCATCTTCCTCAGGAAGAACAGTCGTTGTTGGCACTTGAGTGAATATTCTCGGCGTTGGTCTTAAAGGCGAGCTAACCGAGCTTGTGGTCGATGGTGGTGCCTTCTCCAGCTGTGTGTATGTGTGATGCAGCAGGGTTATCACTGCATCATCCACACCTCTCTGCTGCTTGTATGCAAACTGGAATGGGTCTGTGTGCCCACTAACCTCCCTCTGTAGCTGACGTAGAATGAGCCTTTCAAAGCTCTTCATCACCAAAGATGTTAAGGCTACGGGCGGTAGTCATTATTGCAGGTGGGGTTACTTTTCTTAGGAACTGGGCAAATGATGGAGGACTTCCATATGGTTGGTATGGAGTGTTCAGACAAGGAGCGGTTAAAGAGTTTACAGAAGACCTCAGCCAGCTGCTCATGACAAACCTTCAGCAGGCGCCCGCTGATGTTGTCAGGACCTGGGGCCTTATAAGGGTTTGTTCTCTTGAGCACCCTTTCCACCTCCCTTGGGTGGAACTCTAGGTTGGTGGTGTTAGTCGCTGCATTACACAGGAGGTTGGTGGTCAGCTCCTCCCTCTCCCGAGTGCAGGTGTGTGTATCAAACCTGCAGTAGAAGCTGTTCAGGTTCTCTGCAAACTCCACACATTCCTCTGCTCTGAAGTGGGGCGGGGGTCTGTTGTTTTGCACGCCAGCAAGTGTCTTGACACCTTTCCAGGCATCTCTGGCTTTGCCCTCCTGGAAGAGCCTTTCCACCTTCTCCTTGTACTCCCTTTTGGCCTCTTTAATTTTCTTACTTAACCTTAGCCTCAATCCTATTGCCGGAGGTAAATGCTATTACATTTCTGATTAAGTGTATGTTTTAGCTTTTTTGTAATTAAGGGTTTATTGTTTGAAAAAACTTTAAGTGTCTTTTTTGGAAGAATCATGTCTTCACAAAAAAGAATGTAGTCGGTAATGACCTCAGTAGCCTCCTCCAGACTGGTCCCATCTGTGAACGTTTCCCAGTCAGTACAGTCATAGCAAGCCTGCAATGTCTAACTGGCCTCCTCATTCCACTGCTGCACCTGCCTTTTGACAGCTCCCTCTCTTTGTAATGTAGTGCGGTAGGCGTGGACTATATGAATGACATTATGATCAGCTGCACTTAATGGGGGTTTCTTATATGCCCTATATGCATTCTTCACGTTGCCATAGCAGAGGTCAATTGTTTTGTTTCCTCTGGTGGCACAGTTTACATATTGCTGATATGTGGGGAGAGTGTTCTTGAGCCGACAGCTCTCTATGCGATGAACGCACACAGAGATAGCCTCCGCTGCGCGAGTATCACACACGCACGCACGCACGCACGCACGCACATACACACAACCTGGAAATTGTTTACCTGCTCCCTTGATAATGAGCTGACATCTTAGGCACATATACAAACTTCCCTTCTCTCTCTCCAAATGTGGGTCTTTTTCTTCCTCTAGTTACTAAAGGAAGAAAAAGACCAGTCTAGTATGTCTCTTTCTCTCTCTCCCTCTCTTCTTTCTCCACTTCCTCTCTCCCCCACCACTAGTAGCATTAACACGTTCTACTCTCCATACAGTATAACTCTCATGGTTAATGTAGTCATATCATAGATGTCTATCTGTTCAGTTCCCTATCCATACTCCCATTCATTTCCATTCAAAATCTATTCTCCCCTAATCCAAATCCCATTCACTTATAGTCTACACAAAGAGTGTGTTGAAATGCCAATGGCACCAATTACAAGCGCCATATGTGACTGAGTTCAAGTCCAGAGCGACAGGTGTAGTCAGACACACTCATACTTACACACACACACACACACACACACACACACACACACACACACACACACACACACACACACACACACACACACACACACACACACACACACACACAATTATTATTATGTGTGGCACCAACGGGGCCAGCTGTCTAGAACAGCGTGGGTCTCTATTTGTATGTCCCCTGAGCAGACCATCTGCAAGCCCCAACAAAAGTAGACCAATCACAGCGAACTTCACACAGGAAAGCTGATGCTGCTACACCTTTCACAGTCCCTACAATAGTAGACCAATCACAGCTTACTACACAGCTCAGCTGACAAATTGTGTCAATGGGAATCTTTGTTTGGGTGGAGAAACGGCAAAAGAAAATCTCCTGTTGTTAGTTCTGCAGTGGGAGTGCATTGGTGAGATTTGGAAAGAGTGCACACCTGAATTCATAGCAAAACTATTATATCTACAAGCAATGGGTCGAATTATGATGCGTTGTGAACGCGTCATAATTCGACCCATTGTGAGCTTGTAGATCTGCTATTCTAGCTATTTTTGAATATTTTTGAAAATAAAAATAAAACAATTTCACATAGACAATGACATGCATACCTCTGCACTAGGAAATGAATGCGCACAAAATGACCATTTGTATAGTTGTATATATTGCAATAATAATGTGTTGTTACAAAAGTCAAAGGCCCATCTGGACTTTGCTTGTGGCGCATTAGAGAGAGAGAGAGAGAGACCCAAAAGAGATGGTTCTTATAAAGCTGCAACTGCAGAATCTAGACTTTCATTCCTTGTGGGAACGCAGCCGGTAATGTTGCTGGATACCACAGCGACACAAAAGGCCTTTACAGACCCACCTCCGAGGTATGTTTTTGCATAATGTGGACTCTTATGTAAGTAGTGAACATGGCCTTAACTGAATGCAAAAGTATGCCAGGAGCCTCATGTATAGAAACGGGCTCATGACAAGATCACAAATTTGCAGAAATAGGCGGAAATACACAATAGTGTTGTTAGGTATAAACATTGAACTTATTGGTTTGGTTAAAATGTTCTCAAGATTCTGTGTGTCCAGACATTCAACCTCATCTAGGAAAGACATTTGAGTGAATTCTTTGGAACAGTCTATTTTGATATATATATAGCTTAAAAGTGTCCTTGTCTCGCCCGTATGCTGATTACAACATACTGTTCCTTTCATCACGTGGAAGCACTGTACACTGTACTCTATGGTCTCAACATTCCCATACAAGAAACAGAGGTTATACAAAGAATACTAAGGTTGTTTACTTTGCACATACAGCCGTTAACCCATTCAGATCTGAGGCCGATTCTACAAAATAACTGCCTTCTAAATCCTAACAGTTTTCTGAAAAACGTATGTTTCTATATCAGTGGTGCTCAAACGTTTTCATGTCAAGGACCCCCAAAATGATATGTATTTGGCCACTGACCCCATCTCAAAATATTATTTCCAGGGTCCTCCAGAAGCAAAGATTTGAGTTAAAAATGTTTGCTCTAAATACTATATATATACTCAAAAGATTTGCACACATTTTCACGATTTTTCAAAAATAGCATATCTACAAGCTCGTATTGCTGCACAAAGTGACGCGCTATGAGCTTGTATATCTGCTATTTTTAATAGCCAAAGTATAAAATAATGGTTCATGTTTTTTCACCGATAATTATGTACAGAATATTGTGGAAAATGTTAAATGAGGAATGAAAGTATGCATGCTCTGAAGGTTGTCCATCAACACAGAATTTCATAGATTGTTGTTATATTATACTTTATTATCCCCTTGGGGACATTTGTCCTCTGTATTTGACCCCTCCTAACTAGTGAGCAGCTACAGTGGAGTGCCTGGGGACCAACTTCAGGTGAAGTACCAGTACCTTGGTCAAGGACAATGGCAGGAATAGGTACCTGGCATGCACGGAGGAAAGCCACGAAAACACGGGGAGAACATAAAAACTCCACACAGAAATCCCTGCTGGGATTTTAACCCTGGACCACTTTGTTCTAACCACTACTCCACTCTGCTGCCACTAGTGTGCATATTAATACAGATACGTTGGTTACATATATTTGTTAAAAGCCTGAACATTTCTTCAGAGGAAGTGAAATTACTTCATACTTTAGTGTGCATGTGATGAAACATGTCAAAGCAACCAGACAATAATCTCTCAAGACTCTGGTGCAGCTGAATATGTCAGCAGCACCACTGCCCTAAACATGTGATTGACCAGATGGGTCAATCTTTGGGTAAAAAAGATTGACCCACATTGGCACAGACAAAGGCTGCATCCTCTCACTCACCTCCCTTCAGGTGGATTTAGTAAAGGGTGAAAATATATCCACAGCACATTATTCTGGGTTAAATCTGACCCCATTTTCTTGAAGGTCCATATCCACATAGATATAAAAACAGCATTGTATGTTTGTTCAATGTCTGCAGAAGAGCTACACAGCTCAAAATGTCACATGTAAGGTGAATAAATAATGTTGAAGGGAGTTTCTCAGTGTGCAGACTTTGTTCTTTTTTGTGTACATACATGTGATGTGACGCGTTCAACAACTACAGTAGCCTACTTTGTATACTGGAGCAAAGAGCTCAAGTTTTATTTTACCGACTGAACACCAATTAACGTGTACGTATATGCACTTGTAGTCAGCTTACAGTTGTCGTATAACAAAAATCTGATCACATGGATCTCCAGATCCACATGGGAATGGTGAGACAACTGTACTCTAACTATCATTAGCTAAAGATTGGGTTGCAAGGCTACACTGTTCTTGTTCTTATTTTTTTTACCCTACCTTTATTAGTAAGCAAATGTTAACAATCTATTCTAATGTCTACTGCCTCATGTTAATATTCATTGTACAATCCAGATTTGACCATAGCAGGGACAAAAAAGATCCACTTTACAGTTACTGATAAAATCTATGTCAACATTTGCTCATGAGGAGACAAAAATGTGGACATCAGACAATATGGGTGTGTCTCCTAATGCAAACAGGATGCTAACATAACTTGCTTTCCCCACAAGCATTTGGAAAATGTGTAAGTGAATGAGCTACGTTGCAAAATCACAGGCATACTATAATGATAGAGCTCTATATGGTGGATATGACATTATTTCCACAGACGATATAATAAAGTTCAGTATGTATTTAGATGAACGTTTTGGGAGGGTTGTTCGAGGCAGTTATTCAGTTGAGTCGTGCACAGGGTAACAAGGAATATCAAGAGATGATGTGGTCAAATTACAGACTATCACACCTTTTTATGATGGGCCTTCATATATCCTCCTTATTAAGCCATCTTAGAAATGTAAACACCACCTTTGAAATTTTGGCATTTAGCAGCCATGTGCGCAGCATCTCACAATGAGTGCAAACTCATTGTGAAATAAAAGGCAAGTATCTATTAATTCCAAAAGTAAGCAAACTTGTAAGAAACAAAAGCAAGGAAGGTCAATACAACGGTAGAGATTAGATTATTATATTTTTTCTTTTACAAAGACAACAAAGGATGAAAAAGGACAAGCTGTCCCAGAAGTAAAACACTCAACAAAGGACAGGAGTGAATGATTCACTCTATTATCATCACAACCACAATCATTATCGCTACCACCACTACAGTTGTTGTTATTATCATCACTCGTATCCGCTCGCCCGCTTGGGAGAGCGAGAGAGAGTAGCAGAGGTGATGATGATAGCTTCTGTAATGACATAAACAGTAAGTCGGCCAATAGACAAACTCTCTCTTGCTCTCTCTCAGACAGACAGCCACACACCCAGACAGACACCCCCCCCTACACACACACACACACACACACACACACACACACACACACACACACACACACACACACACACACACACACACACACACACACACACACACACACGGACACAGTCTAGACTACACTGCTGATGACTACTATGATGACAACAACACATGCACATATACACAAGTACACACACGCTCAGCCTCACACACACATGCACACGTACGTTTATACACAATGTGCGACAGAATACAATGTCTGGACTACAGCTGATGATAACACACACAAAGTTTACATTACACTACTATTGGCCAGTGGCCACACCTGCATAGATATGTGCGCGCGCGCGCACACACACACACACACACACACACACGCTGGATCAAGGTGATGACAGGCAACACATTAAAGGCTCAACAGCGGCGGATTCATATCCTGTCCGTCTGCAGGAGTTTAGTCCTGTTGTCTTCTGTTCTATTCAGACTTTCAATTTCTCATACACATGGGAATAATTGTGAGACAACTTTACTGTAATTATGTTCTGTAGTATTTTGTTTTAATGTTGTATGTCAGGCACTGAGGATGTAAATTTGCATTCTTGCTAACTCCTACATATTCATATTTCTTCCTAACTGTACTTCATTGTACTGACTTAGACTTGGACATGTGCACTGCTCATTAATATTTGTTGTCCCTCTCAGATAAACAAATAAAGTAAAGTAAAAGTACTCCCATGATGAGAATCTCAGACTTCATGTGGCCAGCCTGTGACGTCAGTCATCTATGACACATCTGACGTATGACTCCAAATGTGAGCAAGGTTTCACCCAGATCCAAGGCTTTGACTTGCTTCCCAAATTTAAGCTAAATATTTCAAGAAGATATAAAAGATATGAAAAACAAAAAGGTGTGGAGGTATTTATTTGGCCGACTGGCAGGCTGCAGAAGACATTTAGCACTGGTTGGTCCAGTGGTTTACAAGGTTAGCTCTGGATATCACACAGAGAGACAGATGGACAGACCCTCTAACAGACGGCTGGCCTCTTACAGCGCCATGCCGTAAACATTTCTTTTTTTAAAACATATACACTCAATCATCTTTTGTCCACTTAAGTCCCTTTTCCACACAAGTACAATGATAGGAATGCATGTTTAAAACGAACTTTCTTTGCAAATCTCTCCAAGTTCATTGAGGTACCAATTCTTGATTCTTAAAATATTATTGTTTTAATGCATTACCAGAAGGTATGTCACTGAGGCTCAGTGGGATAGGATGCATGTGTGCCATGTGCCCATGATATCCCAGTTTTAAATCTGATCCATTGCTACCTATACTAGCCTACAAAGCCAAAGTGCAGTAACTACGTTTTTGGACACACTGACTTATTTGTGTATTAAGGTCAAATTAGCCTTTGATATTTTGGGGATAAACAATTACATAAAGAACAGATATACAATCAGTGTAATATCACTCATATGCTGACAACCCATTTGGCTGAATAATTGAAACAATTTTAAACCCTTTTATCCGTTAAATTATTTGCGTAGTTACTGCACTTTGACTTTGTAGGCAGTTCCCTCCCCCTGCCCTGTCACCCCGCACTGCATTATGTTCAATTAAACAAAGCAAATGCCATCAAAGTTATATTAAAACGGTGTAAGTGTGTATATCAGCTAGAATGTAGGTAACTAGAGGGTGAACACACTGGAGGCCCCCACTGATGAGGTTTAGTCACTTAAACTTCCTGCTGAGTCTGAGGAACAACTTAATAACTCTTTGTGTAGGTGGACAAAAAACTGCAACATGAAGCTGCAACATTGAGCTAATGAAGTACCCAAGTTGCAGTTTCAGTCAAATCTAGGGTGCTCAGGGGTATATACATGATATGTTCATCCAGTCATCAGATTTTCACCCAAATATTGCACAATCATGTATAATAATAAGACACAATATTGAAGAGACTGATACCTCTAAAGCAGATGTCTTCAACATTTTTCAGGCCAAGGACCCCCTAGCTGAGAGAGAGATGAAGCAGGGACCCCCTCTATATTGTATAAAATTGTGTTTCAGATTAAAATTTTTATTTTTACTTGGTCTACTCTTTTTTCCCTCTACACACCTCACAACACAAGCTCACAACGCCTAGCAGCGTGAGGCGTTGTGAGCTTGTAGATCTGCCATTTTTGGCTTATGTTCCCCTCAGAAAAGGAATTCTAGGGTTCAAGTGGTTAATGTAAAAAAGAATAATCCTAACTCACACAGATTTGGCGGACCCCCTATAGTAGCTCTGAGGACCCCCTAGGGGTCCCGGGGCCCCTTGTTGAAGACCTCTGCTCTAAAGGAATGGGGTTCAATGTTTGTCTTAAGGTCAGACTGTTGTTGTGGTATCCATCCTGTCTGGCTTCATGTGTTTTATACATCAGACAGGTGTGAGTTTATTTTCCTCTTCCTCTGATGAGATTTCAAGATGGCTTATCTGTGCTTTCAATAGCCGAGTGGCATTACGCACATCAAGGCATACACATGCGTACGCACACACATGCACACGCACACACACGCACACACACACACACGCACACACACACACACACACACACACACACACACACACACACACACACACACACACACACACACACACACACACACACACACACACCACACACACACACACACACACACACACACACACACACACAGAGAGACACGATTCCCCCGACAATGCCTCTGCTAACAGTTTGATCAGATGTTTCCTCCACAATTCTGTCTTCCTATAAAATAAACTCTGCTTCTCTCAGGAACAAAACTCACCCACTTTAAATAAAACCACTTACAACTTATATTACCAATGCGACAAACACACACACAAAGTCTAGAAAATATATCCTGTGCCCAGACAGTCTACTTTGGTACTCTTTTTAAATGAATTCACAATGGAGCTTTCCATTGTGCGATTTAACAGACTCAGGATGGGAACCGTTGTCTGTCTTGTTTCTGACAGTGAGCCACAGTAATGGATCTCCACTGGTATACACTGAACTCTATATAAACAATATAACTCAATATTGAGTAATTATCACTCTTATACCAGTGACAATTTTACAATCTGTATCAATAGTGTTTGTTGGTGAGTTAATTAAGGAGCAAGAGGTATAGGTGAAAATGCAAAACCTGATTCCTTGCTTTAAATGTAACTAAATAATCTCTGTTAAATCCTCCACTATGGTCACTGCTTCTCATGCGTGAAAACAACAGTTCCTTTTCTACTCGTTCTGAAATGTGGAAATAACTAAGCCACCTTACTTTGTCTTCCTCTTATTCTCTCCACTCTACCCAGTCTCTTTACCTCTGGCCCTTTTCACTCTACCTCCCCTATTTCTCTACCTCCTTCTCATCCCTTCCTCCTCCTTTCCTGTTTCTGTATTTCCTTCTGCCTCTTATAACCGCATGCGAGGGTCTTATCTCAGTGAGTTCTTGGCCAGGAGCTGGGTGTCCCTTGTGGCAGGGCGCAGGGTCATCACATATGTGTGCACGCATGTGCGTGTGTGTGTGTGTGTGTGTGTGTGTGTGTGTGTGTGTGTGTGTGTGTGTGTGTGTGTGTGTGTGTGTGTGTGTGTGTGTGTGTGTGTGTGACAGAGAGACAGATATTATAATGGTCTGTCAACTCTGTCTATTCTGTGGGATCCAAGTGTTCCCGGTGTACAAGAGTATAAAAATCTTGACAAATGGTCACCCGCATTTAATGTTTTCCCCTTTCCCCCTCGTAATTTTGTCTTACTCTTACTATGTTATATCTTATACTGTATTCTTATAACGATAAAGAATCTTAAATCTTCTTTTGATGTTAAATGTGGTATCAAACTGAATTTGTAATAGTACTGGGAAATTGATAGTGATGGGGGGGGGCGCTGAGGTTGGCTACACAACATGTTTACTTGATTGATCGATTGACTGACTGATTGATTCATTGATTGATTGATTGATTGATTGATTGACTGATTTTTTTTTCATTGAGAAACAAAAATGCATATACTACACATATTTGTACATATATGTCAAAAGGATAAAACAAAAAAAGCATGCTTATTTCCACTGTGGTCCATCCTTGTATCTTGGATGCCTCTATGTGATTGCATAAGAGCAATTTCCTGAGAAATCCTTGCTATTCCTTGGTAAATTAGCCAGTCAGTCACCTGCACAGTCCCCAACTATGAATCAAGCTTTCTTATGCCTAAGAAATCTCACTATTTGTCATCATAACCCCCCCCCCCCCTCCCCCCAACACGCACATATTTCCATGACTCCATTTACAAAGATGGTTAGGCTACCTACAAACAAATATTAATATTTTAAATGAATATATCAGACTACGGTTTATACCCACTAAATGTATTTTAACGCAATAAAATGAACTTTTAGCGAGTCATTTAACCTGAACAGTTGGACAATGCACCCAGATGGGAAGAGAAGCCTACGGCATCATGCACGCAAATGACGCGCGTAACGAGGTAACTTCTGCCAGATGGAGAGCCAGCCGAAACCTCTTTAAAAGCACTTTCCTTCCTCAAACCTGATCCCCTCTTACCTCAGACATGTGTATCTTTAATGCACGCTCTTTCTCTCCATCTGTCTATCTCACTGTTTCCCAAACATGGGTCGCGAGTAAATATCTCTTTCTTTTTTTGTTTCTTATATTTTGTTTTTAATTATTATTATTTAAAATGATTTGAAAAAAAAACTATTTTTTTCATAAATCAAATGCAAAAAAATAAAATCCAATTTTTCCCCAAATAATTTCATTAATGAATTTAAAAAAGACTTTTAATAAGTCGTGATAATAGCAGATCTACAAGCTTGTAGATCTACTATTTTCACTATTTTGGGACAGAAGACCTCTTTTGGGTCTCGAGCTAAAAAGTTTGGGAAACACTCACTGGTCTATCTCTCACGCACGCATGCGCGCGCACACACACACACACACACACACACACACACACACACACACACACACACACACACACACACACACACACACACGCACTCACACACAGTGGCTCTGAGTCCACGCGCGCTGGCCAGCTCGGTGCCCTTCCTTACCTTCCAGTGTCACCTCTTTACCGGCCCGCTTCAGCGCCTGCACTGCCTCGTCGTGGGTCGCGTCCCGCAGGTTCGCGCCGTTAACCGACAGAATGGCGTCCCCGACGTACAGAGCCTGGGTCTGGTCCGCGGCGAGACCCTTGAATATCTTACTGATCAGGATGGGCATCTTGTTCTCCTTGCCTCCCTTGATGCTGATGCCCAGTCCGCCGACCTCCTGCTTGGACACCTTGACGCATCGCTTTCGGTTGGCGATGGTCTCCGGCACCACTTGCTCCGGTAGATCCGTGAACGCGGTGGTCCGCGTGGTTGGAGCGCTTGTCGTGGGGATGTTGTTGTTATCGCCGGGGTGACCCGCCGTGTTATTGTTGCCATTGTAAGATCCATTGGTAATAACGCCGTTGGAGTTGATATTCTCGTCGTTGTTATTCGTCTCCTCGCAGCTCAACGTGAGCGCTTCCTCGTTCAAGTTGGCCAGAACTTTGTGCCATCGCTCCCGCACCAAAACCTCCACAAATCCACTTTTATGCACCCTGGTGGCAACCGAAACTCCAGTCGTTATTACCACCGCCATCTTTGGAGCATTTCTTTTAAAATCCCATGTGATGTTCACTATAACTATATCTATCTCACACACACTCTCTCTTACTCCCACTCTTTCTCTCTCTCACACACACACGCACACACACGCTGGACTTTGTGCCTCTCACACACAAGTTTTCCGCAGGACTTACTCAAGTGTCCCATCCAGTGTGTTTTAACACGGCGCTGTGCTTCGCCAGCCCCCCCGATCCGCTCTACTGGGTGGAGTTTGTTTCCCCGCTTTTTAGGCAATCCCAACTCCGAACATTATACACAAGGGAATGTTATTTTTCTTCCTTTCCCATAATTTTTGATCCACCTTAAAATATTTAAACTGTGAGCTTAATACGAGAATAGATGGTCATCGTCACTCAGCCACTGTTCTTCATCAAACGTCTGTCGCAAATAACGTGTCATGAGTTACTTAAAAAAACCCGTCTTATTTTCTAATAGTGCTCAAACATTGCTCAATTGACTCCATTAATTAATAGCCATAAACATGCAGACTTGTCTTTGCAGCTTCACTTTGACCCACGTTCACGTATGAACGAAGAGAGGGCGTGTGCGCGCGTAAAGGAATGCGCCCGTGCCGGTTTTTGGGAAGCTGCGGCATTTCAAGAGAGGGGACGTTTTGTTAGGAGTCTCTGAAATGGAAAGACCCCCTCCCGAGGCAATATTCACCACCTCTGCCATTATTCCAAAGAACTTTTTCATGCCCTGCCAGTCATAGTTTCAAGGAGCACAGTCAGACCTGGTTGGAAGGGGTTAACTGAGGAAATATAAAGGACTATATTGGTGATTGTATACCCATAATGCAGTGACTCACACACTTTTTTGCACATTTTATTTCTAGGACCCCCATAGTTTGGTCTCTGTCATCTACATTACAACTCAGAGAGTGTACACATGGACACATAAGGGTTCATTTACACTCTTTGAGTTAGACTAATTACAGACATTGTATTTCTAATTCCTAACTATGATCAATAGTTTAACTGGGGACCCCCTAGAATCCCCTCAAGGACCCCAGGGGGTCCCTGGACCCCACTTTGAGTCAGAATCACTGCCTTAATGATCTCTGTTTGTTGTTCCATATGCAGAATAAACCTTCTGAACTTGAACTGAGATATGTGGGAGCCTGGGAGGAGATTCAAAATAGGACATAATAGCCTTTGACTGCCTTAGGGTCACTTTCTAGCCTATTCAATGGATAGGCACTGGTGTCCATATACCTCTCTTTATACACCCATGGTCCATACACTGACCCATCATCAACAGTGTAGATACACCACCTACTGGTGAGCAGAGAGAAGCTACAGTTCTAGTGGTTATAATGGCTCTGAAGTCCTGTCATTATCCATCCTGTTACATGGGATGAAATAAACTAATACTAACTGACATTAAACTCATAACATTCAGCTGTATTCTCACCATGTGGAGACCCACCAGAAACAGACCAGTGTCCCACTTTGGGCTTTGGTCCATATAGCTTGAGAAACACTGACCTAACACTGACATAATTTGTGATGTCCAAATATTATGAATGATGACACAGATGAAGTAGATGACCTTTAAGAATCATATAAATAAATCTGTTTGAAATGTTTTGATGCGGAACAGTTCCATTTAAAGACAGCAATGTGGTATATTAGGCTCCATCTATAATTAAAAACTGTGTTTATGGAGTATCCTCTATCAAGGACATTGCCGAGACTCCCATATTGCCATGTCCCCTTGAATCACCTCTCTTGTTCTTCCCATAAAAGAGTGATTACAAGATTTTATTTTATTTTGCTAGACAATGTCTGGGAGACGTAGTTGAACATAGCTGAAATGAGAAGTTACATAATGGGATTACAGAATAGATATTCTGTGTATATGGTAAAGGGCGTGTATATAAAGCGCTTTTATCCAAAGCGCTTCGTGCATTACACTCACTCACCCATGCAGGAAACCATGCAAGTCCCCAACCTGCTCATCAGGAGCAGTTAAGGGTTCAGTGTCTTGCTCAAGGTTCAGTGTCTTGCTCAATGTGTGTGTGTGTGTGTGTGTGTGTGTGTGTGTGTGTGTGTGTGTGTTGTGTGTGTGTGTGTGTGTGTGTGTGTGTGTGTGTGTGTGTGTGTGTGTGTGTGTGTGTGTGTGTGTGTGCCACACAACTGTGCCCTCTGAGTTTACCCTATACAAGCATTGGTTTATCCTCACTTTCACAGTTTTCAGGATAAACTAATTATTATTATTCATCATAACCTTATAATTTTAGATGTGTAAATAATGTTTTTTATCTGACTAATCCTACTTGAAACAGTACATAACGTTGCGTTCAAATCAGTTATTGAGATTTGATGGTAACATCGTTTGTTAAGGATATAGGGGGCTTATCTGTGTCTGAGAAATGTCAAAGCTAGTGTTTGTCCGTAGAGTAGAAGGGTATACAGATTAGATTGCATTGCTGATGATACATAACTTCAGAAGCCTAGACCTGATAGCGAGAGCCAATATAACGTTATTGAACCCGAGTTATTGATCAGCACGCAACAACACCAATATCAACAATCTCTTTGATGTGCTACATATGTATGTAGCACATCGAACATGATAGCATTTTACAAGATAGTAAAATGCTTATTAGTTACAATTTAATCAAGATCATCTCTTCTATGCTTGACATCATTCATAACAGATAACATGGTTAAACATTTTCATGGATTTGAAACTCATTGTCAAGGGGAATCGCACAACCAATCTGCTTTCCACTTTCCCTGAACATTTATAATGTACCAATTGGCTTAATCGACTCTGGAACTGATATCCCTCAAAATGTACATTAGCAGTATGCCCTCAAGTATCATTACACCACTATACTCAAAGAGGAAGATTAGTCTATTTAAAGAATGAAACAAAAGAGATATTCTAAGAATAAGACGTTTTTAATGAGGTATGTATTTTCTTTTTTACTTTTAAATGCAAATGAGCCATCAAATGAAATTGTAGCCTACACTCTTTGTTGTGCTACCGACCTTCAAAACAAACACAAACACAGAGAACATCTTCACATTGATGATATTCAAAGGTGATTAATGACTTTTTTTGTTTTGTTATGTTATGTTGTATATTTTGCAGGATTCTGGTTGCACACACAAGACACCTGGTTCTTGTAACACTGTTGGTCAGTGAATGTGTCAACTGCAGTGGCTTAGGGGCTGCTTAACCACATCAACCCCAATTTTTGCAAATTGTAAACTTTTAAAGTCTTTATTTATAGTGGAGAAACGACAGGAAACAGGGAGAGAGACAGGGAGTGACACGCAGCAAAGGTCTGTCAGGCTTGGGAATTGAACCCGTGACTCGCTTTTAATTAAAACATTTTTTTTTCTTTCCCCCAAATGGCCAAAATTGCAGATCTACAAGCTTACAGCATGATGTGTTGTGGGCTTGTAGATATGATGGGGTAGATAGAGGGGGGAGAGTACAAAACTGTATCTACTTGCACATTTCAGTTGTCATGATTATGACTACTTTCTTTTTGTTGTTCCATTATGCTCCAAATGTACATTCAAACAATGCAGTCTTAACATGCACGTTTATAATGAATTGCATTTAAACTACAGTACACTGTTAACAAATGAATATTGTCCTACTTTTTAAAGTGCTTCCTTCCATAAACTTCAAACACACACACACACACACACACACACACACGCACACGCACACGCACACGCACACGCACACGCACACGCACACGCACACGCACTCGCACACGCACACGCACACGCACACGCACACGCACCAAAACAAACGTTTTATAGCCCATAATGCCACCTGCTGGGATACAGGCAGACCGCCGGTAGCTGACTGGACCATGTGTCTTCTTGTGCTCGGTCGGTACACATGACACACACGCATGCCTGGTCACTCCTGCAAAAGCGCTCTAAAGGCTTACCGGGTCTCCTCTCCTATATGTCCTGTGCTCCAGGTTCTCCTGGTCAATTTTCTTGTATTTCTTCATTCTCTGTACGAGAATGAAGAAATACTCACTCTCACTGTACGAGGACCGCCAGACACACACCAGGCAGGACTTCAGGGCCTTGAGCTTGGTGCCATAGCAGATGTCACACAGCTGAGCTAGGGGACCTCAACTGGCTTCACTGCTTCTTGGCTGTCGCTGTTGGCAGCTCTCATATTAACAGATTTCCTGTATAGGGAAGCTTGTCTCAGAGACACAGATTTCTTGTCTGTCCCCAAAAGGTTTTGTACATTCTGTACAATGCCGCTGGCCATTTCTGTTCCAGTATTTGGTGATGCAGACCTACAGAAGACATCCAGACAGATGGAACACATGAACTGGTCTTTTAACACAGACACCACACTGTGGGCTTAAGTTATATCTACAAGAGGGGAGGAGAGGACTTTCTATCATTGTTGGTGCATTTTCTGTCCCTTTCTAAAAGATAATACACTCTATTCCTCAATTATTTATGTTTCCTTTATTTTTGTAGTTACATGTAGGCTACATCTCATTTATATTTCAATATAAATTGTTGTATATTATTTGCTAGCATTTATACCAAAATGATTGTTACACTGTGCATTATAGTAATATTCCCATTACTGAGTCAGCTGCAGCTACCAGGGATAATTTGTTTAGGAGTATTCAGTGCCTGTCAATTTCCTCCCAGGGTTGATTAGTTTCATAGCCATCTTGGAACCTATTAGTTTGATAGAACCTTAAAACCTGACCTTAATCAATGACAGATGTAAATCTATTTTTCACATTCACTCTTTTAAGAGTTTCAACTACTGTAAATAAATAAATACATCCAACATCCCAGACAATTCATCCTACGCAGCTCTGGCCACCCAGCTCTACAAGCTCACAAGGTGATGTGTTGTGGGCTTGTAGATCTGATGGGGTTGACAGAGGAATGAGAGTATAAAACTCTATCTTCCTCCTTGCACATTTCAGTTTTCATGGTGTAAATGGTTACACAGATAATTCACCCTACGCAGTGCCAGCCACCCAGCCCTGTGCTGTACTGAAACATCACTTTCATAATAAACAACTGTTCTGAACTTCCATGAAAAACCAAGACAACACCTACAGTATACACGGTAGAGTTCAATGTCACCATGCCTGTATGTGGACATCAGCTGCCTCTTTCACAATCAAATCGAAGATTTAGAATGAGAGAGTTCATTTCAGTACGACCAGACAATGTTAGTCCCTCCCCTCTCTTATCCTCTCTGCTTCATTCCTGGTTGAAATTAACCCTTTCTAGTCTTCTTGATCAAAATTAGAAACTATAATTTATTAATACATTTAAACTTTAGAGACATGGAAACAAATTCCTCTGTTAGGGCAGGGAAAGATGTTGGATGGGGTGTTGAAGAGTATACTGTAAAGTAGGGTAACTCATTTTCTCCATGGTTGAATGAATGTGGTTTGATTTGTTGTGATGACTGATACAGTAGAAGATGGATCTGGTAAATATTGAAATCTATCCACCCTCAGTCATGCACTTCAAATACCTCTCTATATCACGTTTGTCCTCAGTGGAGGAGAGACTAGAGTTGGCACTTGACCAAGACACTCTGCCATCAAAGGGTTAATGTACAGCTAGATTATGAAATAGGGGTGGGATCAGTGGGTTGATAGAGCCATATTTTCATTTCTCTCTAAACAGAAACTTAAGAACGGAGTAACTAAACCTGGATGACTTTGCTTTTTTCTAGGCATTATACACAAAGAGAGACTGCTTTCATATCCAAACAGGTGAAGTTAAACTCTGTTTGTATCCAAATATGCATGAATTCACTTTATTTATAATGTTTGATTTACTGCATCGTGTTTTGAAATAGCCATGTCTCAGCTCCCCCGAAGTTTAGGGCTGGCACAAGTGGCTGGTGCCTAGATGGTAGAGTGAGAATCACTCTATGGTGAGAATCCCAGGAGTTAAGGTGTTATTACCTTAATGGTAATCATCATAATACTAACTAACTAACTAACTAACTAACTAACTAGCATGCATGCATGCATACATACATACATGCATGCATAATATTACCTTGCACCAACTGACTAATTAAGTGATGGGTGCTGCATAGGGATGTTAAAGGTAGGGTAAGTGTAGCTCTGGTTCATAGCGTTAGGAGTTCTTCTAGTTAACGCTATGGTACTTTATATTCTTTCCCCTCGCACCGCGGTAGTACTCTCGTCTGTAGTAAAAATAAAAAATATACTTTGGCTACAGTACTCACCAAAACAAAGACGATTTTATGGAGTTGAAAGCCTATTCTACTTATAGTGGGAATACTCTGAGCCCCCCACCTCACGTCTAAAATACACTTTTTGGCCAGAAAATACAATATTTCACCGGAATTAAAACATGTTTTTGGTTACTCCACAGTGCCCTCTACAGATCTGGTCAATGGAATTTTCCTATTGACCAGATTCCTTCCGGTGAAATATTTTATTTTCTGGCCAAAAAGTGTATTTTAGACGTGAGGTGGGGGCTCAGAGTGTTCCCACTTAGTAGAGTAGGCTTTCAACTCCATAAAACCGTCTTTATTTTGGTGAGTAGCAAAAGTGTATTTTTTATTACTCTCCGCAGGAGAGTATTGTTTTCACTTTCTAAATATGACACACCGATTGGTCAAGCCTCACGTGACACGTGACAATACGGTGAAATACTGTATAAATACATGGCATCACTTTGACAGTGTCTGTGCCACTGTCAAAGTGAGGTAAGACAGGAACCATCACGAAATGGCTGCATGGCTGATACATAATTGGCAGATAGGACAGATAGGACACTTATATAGACAGGAGGGATATGACACTTACACAGACGGATAGGACACTTACAGTACACAGACAGGACGGATAGGACACTTATACAGACAGGACGGATAGGACACTTATACAGACAGGACGGATAGAACACTTACACAGACAGGACGGATAGGACACTTACATAGACAGGAGGGATATGACACTTACACAGACAGGACGGATAGGACACTTACAGTATACAGACAGGACGGATAGGACACTTACAGTATACAGACAGGACGGATAGGACACTTATACAGACAGGAGGGATAGGACACTTACACAGACAGGAGGGATAGGAGACATTTGAAATTTCAAGATGGTGGCAATTTTTCACTTATACAGACAGGACGGATCGGACACTTATACAGACAGGATGGATAGGACAGTTAGAACATAAGAATTAGAACATTCCCAACACAAGTCTGGTAAGAGTGAGGTAAGACAGGAACAATCACGAAATGGTTGAGAAATGGCGGATACTGTAACAATTGGATAGGACACTTACACAGACAGGACGGATAGGACACTTACACAGACAGGACGGATAGGACACTTACATAGACAGGACGGATAGGACACTTATACAGACAGGAGGGATAGGACACTTATACAGACAGGACGGATAGGACACTTATACAGATACAACATTCCCAACAGCGGAGAGTTGTGCTCCGAGGAGCACTTTTTCTAGTTATTTTTACTACAGGCTGCGCTACCGCGGTGCAAGGGGATAGAATGGAAAGTACCATAGCGTTAAGGAGAACTCTAACGCTATGGACCAGAGCTAGAGTAGTGATATTTTTTGGTATTTTAAAGTACTAAAGTAGGTTAAAGCATAGATAGGCCTATATATAAAACAAATCACACCCAGTGTGAAGTGGGCGGTGTGTGGTCATCACAGTGGTCATAGTGATGGAAGTTCACTTAAATAAAAGTTATATTTCTGAAGTGTGTGGTGCTATTTATAGTTATTAATTTCATCATGCGTCTTGCTAGCTAATCACAGTACTGGGCATATATATATAATTGTCTGTCTTGGCCAGATCTGTGCACAATTCTGTCTTTAAGCTTTTCTGACATATCCTTTGATCTCAAAGGGCCAGTTCTAGGAAGACTTTCTATTTTCTTCTCAATATTGTTTTTTCCTTTTCTCATTTCAGCCATAGTGATCTTTGGGTTCTTTTTTACCGCTCTCACGAAATGGACAGCATCTAAGTTAAATATACTAGTGTCACATCGAAGTGGTTTTAGACTAATTTCATCATGTGTCTCACTAGCCAATCACAGCATGTGGAATTGGAGCACTATGTCACTGTTGTTATTTAACAGTGGTCATCACGGTGATGGAAGCTCACTTAAAAAAATATTGTGTTTCTTTTAATACCCCTTCCACCCACAATGGGTGACTCACTTAAAAAAAAAACATTGCATAGTCCTATTTATAGGGCTATGCACATGTGTCATGTGTTTCGCTAGCCAATCACAGTCCTGAATAGAGTCGGCCAATCACATTGCAGCTAGTGGTCATCACAGTGTTGGAAGCTCACTTAAAGAAAAGTATAGATTTTCATTGAATGTGTAGGGGTTAGGGGTGTACAATGGGTGGCCAATCACGGTGCAGGGTTAGGGGGTACAATGGTGGCCAATCACAGTGCAGCGAATGTCGATGTCCAAACCTCACATATAGGGGCGGTTACACCGCCCAAAAATGGGCGGTGTGGTCATCACAGTGGTCATCACAGTGATGGAAGCTCACTTAAAAAAATGTGTTTTTTTTATAGTGCATAGTACTATTTATAGGTTATTAATTTCATCATAATTTCATAATGTGTCTCGCTAGCCAATCACAGTGCTGAATAGAGTCAGCGGGTCAAAGGGGTGTACAATGGGTGGCCAATCACAGTGCAGGGTTGGGGGGGTACAATGGGTGGGGGGGTACAATGGGTGGCCAATCACAGTGCAGCATTTGTCAATGTCCCAACCTCACATATAGGGGCGGCTACACCGCCCAAAAAGGCTAGATGGCTCAAAGGGGTGTCGCAAGCGTAGCTCAACCGCGGCCATCTTGCAACAGTCAGCTCGCTGATTCATAACATCATGTTTATGGTGCATGTAGCCTACTATTGAAATATCCATAGTGTGCTCAATTTTCATCCGATTTTCAAACGGTTTGGTTTGTTGTAAAAATCAAAGATGTAGTTATGATACTGCATACTTATAATTATAATCATGGACTTTATATGAAAATAACATTAAGCAGATAGATAAAGCAATAGCTATGTGGGGCTAATGAAAGTTACAGGTATGGTGTGTGTGATATCAAATATGAGTTTACCATAATCACAGTAATCCTTAATCATATTCCATCATATTCAAGGGCTTTTGGAGAGAAATGAGACAGACTCCATAGAGCAGGGGGGGGGGGTGTCTGTGACCAGCTGATGCTCGTTGACGCTTGTTATTGTTATACACACCAAGTTAATTCGTTTCTGCACTCATTCGGACAACAATTTTCCTTTTGGTCCTAAAGCCCCCCCCCGCTGCTTATCAATTAATCTGTTATAATCGGTCGATAAGGTTCTCAATTATCAATTAATGAATTCATCGATCATTTGCATCCCTAGTACTGCATTTGCATTAGTGTATGTGTATATCAGTGCACATAGTCCAGTGGTTCTCAAACTGGGGGGTCCGGGGACCCCCAAGGGTTTGAGAAGCATTGCCACAGTCTGAAGATGTTGTGCTTCAAATGTTTTCGAGTACACAAATCACAGATTTGGCAAACTTATTATCATATATCCCTCTCCTCTCCTCTCCTCCTGCAGATATGGCCTCAGCCAGCAGTCTTCTGTCTGTGTTAGAAGAGCAGTTCCAGTGTTCGATCTGTCTGGATGTTTTCACAGAGCCTGTCTCTACTCCATGTGGACACAACTTCTGCAAGGCTTGTATTAGCAGGCACTGGGCGATTGGTGGGCAGAGACTGTGTCCATTGTGTAATCAGAAGATCCCCAGAAGTCTTCGAGTCAACACAGGATTCCGGGATCTTGTGGAGAACTTCAAGGAAACTAAGCTCATAGGTGGAGGTGAATCCTCAGTCAAACCAGGGGAGGTGCTATGTGACGTCTGCCCTGGCACCAAGCTCAAGGCCATGAAGTCCTGCCTGGTGTGTCTGACTTCGTACTGTGAGACACACCTGGAGCCTCATCAGAGAGTCGCTGCCTTGAAGAGACACAAGCTGATTGACCCTGAGGAGAACCTGGAGAACAGGACATGTAAGAGACATGGTAAGCTTTTAGAGCTCTTTTGCAGAACTGACCAGATATGCGTTTGTGTCATGTGTACCGAGCACAGACATCATGACATGGTCCCATTAGAAGACGAGTGTATGGAGAGAAAAGCTCAACTGGGGACCAAAAAGACAGAAATACACAAGACGATCAAGCAGCGACTTCAGAAGATTCTGGAGATAAAACAGTCAGTAGAGATCCACAAGAAAGACACAGAGAAAGAGATGGCTAACAGTGATCAGGTCTTCTTTGCTCTGGTGGCTTGTATTCAAAGACACCATGTTGAGATTCTTGAAGTGATGCAGGAGAAGCAGAGAGTGACAGAGAAACTGGCTGAAGGCTTCATCCAAGAGCTGGAGCAGGAAGTCACAGAGCTACACAGGAGAAGCGCTGAGCTGGATCACCTCTCACACAGTGAAGACCACTTCCATCTTCTCCAGAGCGTCCTCTCTCTCTCCACCTCTCAACACATAAAGAACTGGTCTGAGATCACTGTCCACAGCCCTCTCTGTTCTGGGACATTGAGAAGGGCAATGGCTCAGCTGGACAAGACACTGACTAAAAAGATGAAGAGGATCATTGCAGAAGTCAAGTCATGGGATGAAAAAATATGTAAAAACGCAGACACTGCGAAGAAACAACTAGAGGTCAACGCAGAAGATCTTGAGAACCTGCCGGACGATGTCAGGTTGATGGTCATTCAACAGCAGTATGGAGTGGATGTGACTTTAGATCCGGAAACGGCAAACCCCTGGCTCACATTTTCTAAAGATATGAAATGGGTGCATACTGGGTCTATTCAGTGGAGATATTATGACAATGGGACAAATGAAACAAGATTTCATGAAGAACTCTACGTCCTTGGAAACGAGGGCTTCACTTCGGGAAGATTCTTCTATGAGGTTTTCGTTAGTGGGAAGACTGAGTGGGATTTAGGAGTGGTCAGGGAGTCCATCAACAGGGATGAGAAACTCACGCCCAGTCCTGAAAATGGCAGTTGGATTCTGCGGCTGAGGAAAGGAAATGAGTACAAAGCCTTAGATGACCCTCATGTCCCTCTGACTCCTTCATCTTCTCAAGTGAAGCCTGAGTATATTGGAGTGTTTGTAGATTATGAGGAGGGAGTGGTGTCATTCTATGATCTGGAGGCCAGTTCTGTGATCTATTCTTTCACCGGATGCAACTTTAGAGAGAAGATCTATCCATTATTTAGCCCTGGTTCTCTAGAGGATGGAAAAAACTCTGGTTCTCTGTGTGTAATTAACTATAAAGGTCGAGGAACATGGTCATCTGCATGGTCAGTGTTATCCAACACATTCTCACGCCCAGCTCCGGACGTCTGTGGCCAACCCCCTTGGTCAAGGCGGGTAGTACAGTTATAACTTTTCAATGTTCAGGATAGTCTG
Organism: Gymnoscopelus microlampas; assembly: GCF_963454915.1. NCBI lineage: Eukaryota > Metazoa > Chordata > Actinopteri > Myctophiformes > Myctophidae > Gymnoscopelus > Gymnoscopelus microlampas. The sequence continues at coordinate 29,323,803 of NC_139940.1, read as the reverse complement.
AGTAACGTGACGCTGCGCATAATGCAGACTATGAATACACGTTCAAAGATGCAGGCGCACCGCCAGAAGCGGACCTGAACCCCGTAATGGGCCTTTCACACAGGACATATAAGGCAGCAAGTGCCAATGACATCAATGAAGACTCAGTTGCTGCTTGTCAGACTTATTGCACTCTGATGTTGCGGTGAGCAGCAATGTATCTCCACTGTCTGCTGCTGTGCTCAGAGTTAAACCAAATTAAACTTTGACCCTTCCTACCGCTGACCTTTAAACGTGCAGCTCCGCTTTGTGTCGTGCCTAACAACGCCCATAGCTGTTCTAAAAAAACAGTAAACCACAGCCTCTTGTGGCTTTGTTTCCATTGTGTTCCATTGCACTCATGGACATGGATGATGCACATTGCCGAACACTGACAAATGCTTGTATATATATGAATATAAGACTCAGAACTAATTTATTAATTATTTTCTATTCTATGTAGATAGACTGTTGATAAACCGTGCATGTACACGTTCACACTCATTGTTGAACTTCATATATTCTTTGGTGATAGACTGTACAGTACATACAGTATATTAACTCTTTCACTGCCAGACTTATTTCTGGCTGTGTGCACCCACGCCTGAGAGTTCATTAATATAGTCATTGTTGATAGTCATACTCATTTCATAGATTCATTGTTGAGATATACTCATACTACAGGATTCATTGGTTATAGACTGTAATATGCATAAATTCATTGTTGATAGACATACGGTATACTCATTAATATATTATTGGTGATAGACTGTAGATATATTCATTCATATAATCATTGTTGACAGACATATAATCATTCATATATTCATTGTTGATAGACATATTACTCATTCATATATATCGCATTGTGATAGACATATTCCTTCATATGTTGACTGATGATAATCTGTACATACAGTATATTCATTCATATGGTCATTGTTGACAGACATTCACTTTTGATTGACTGTACGTCTTTGGTTTTAGACTTTTACTCTTACCCGTGAAACACAGTTCAACAAAAAAGTTTTTATATTTCCTATTTGAAAACAAATAAAAAGCGTATTGGCCTATATGACTTTTGCCATTTCAATTAGCCTAGTTTAAAAACGCTTAATTATTCCCCCCCCCCTCTTGAGATGTCTGGCTGTAGTGTTCCTCATGCAGGAGACCCGGGGTGGGTCAAATCCCGGGATTTACAATAGGCTTATTTTAATTTTGTTGGAACTTTATACTGACTGACACTCATTTTTGAATGTGCATTGTTGGAGGTACAACAACATTATGTCTTAAAATAATAAAGAATGTAAGCTTTATTACATTTGTATGGTTCCACTATTTTTTTGTCTCGTCATTGGTAAGTAGTATTACCATTTATGTTGAATTAAACTTGCAAGACACTGGCAGTGTTGTAATCGTAGGCTGTTAGCTGGTTAGTGGAATAGCACTTGGGACATTGGAATACCAGTTAAAGTAGTAGGACCAGGACTAGATGGATAAACTCTTTAACAGTTCTTATTTATTGCCGATGGCATGGCATACAAGCTCTACAAGCTCTGTGAGCTTGTAGATCTGCTATTTTCAAATAGCTTAAGCATATATAGGGCTGAAGTGGTTAATGTATGTTTTGTAATAATAGTAGCCTACAAATCTACAAAATAACCAAGTTTTCACATAATTGTAGTGGAGTAAAAAGTACAACATTTTCCTCTGACATGTAGTGGAGTAGAAATAAAAGCATTCTTTTTAAATTGGAAATACTCCAGTAAAGTAAAAGTACCTCAACATTGTACGTAAGTATAGCCTACAGTACTTAAGTACATGTCCTTATTACTTTCCACCACTGGCTGTAGCTTCTTGCATGGGTTTTGTACAGTACTTGAGTAAATATATGTTATTACAGACAGAAAGATAGATAGATGGTGTTATTGTCAGATACTCCATGAATTCAGGTGGATTCTGCCTAGCAACAGCAGCTAAGCCACAGAGTCTTTAAATTGGAGCGGTAATGCAAGGATGCCAACCGCCATACAACTCCACAAAGAAGAAGAAGACCCTTTAAGAAGACACACCCGGCACAGAGGTGTTCGATACAAACTATTTTATATTTGTTATAGAAACGGTGAAATAAACAACGTATAATGTAACGTTACACAACATGGAAGTACAGTAGAGTTGTTCATGTTGTCAGGGAGTTCAAACTATAACATCAGTGACAGTTGCAAGAAGTTAATTCCTTCACAACGAAACGTTGGTCGTTTTCTTTCCAAATCAGTGGATTATTCAGGTAAGAGGGCTAAATATAGTTAGCTGCTTGCTTAGCATTAGCTGTGTGTGTGTGTGTGTGTGTGTGTGTGTGTGTGTGTGTGTGTGTGCCGTGCGTGTGCGTGCGTGCGTGCGTGTGCGTGTGCGCGTGTGTGTGTGCGTGTGCGCGCACGCGTGTTTCAGTTGTGGTTAATCTGATGTGTAGACTAGGCTACTAGGCTAAAAACAAAATGTAAAAGGCCATGTGCTTTATTTTAAAGCTGAAATTAACAGGCCAGAAAGGTGCTTGAAGGTGCTTTTGTCCAATAAACTGAAATAGGCCTATTATGTTTTAACAGTGTTTTGTTGGGTTGTCAGTGTGGCAGCACCAAATATCCTTGTATGAATCCTCTTATTAAACCCGTAAACTCCTCGGAATAAAGAACATCAGCTCCCAACAAAGTGATAAAGTAGAGCAGAGGTTCTCAAACATTTTCATGTCAAGGACCCCTATTGATGGCTATGTATTTTACTGCAAACTATGTTCCACTGTTTTTTAAAGCAATGTATTAGAGATGTATTTTCTCCAAAAATAGCTACTCTACAAGCTTTCGTAATTTGTGAATATACATTTTTTTCCAATAATAGCCAATATCAAAACTCACAATGTGTCGCATTGCGATGCGCTGGCTATATTCGAACATCTGAAGTATAAAATATGGTTAAAGTGGTTACATTGTTCCCCATTTTACTGTGGACCCTCTGGAACCCTGTCAAGGACCCCTGGGGGTCCCCTGACCTCACGAACCACTGAAGTAGAAGATCTTATCTGCTGACTGTCTGATACATTATTGCATACTAACCTGTCATAAAAAAAAGACTCTGCTACCATCTAGTGGAAACCAAAGCACAGCAGCTCAACAGACCAATCTCTCACTAACCTATTAAACCCTACTACACAGTTAGTTGACCGGGGTCTCGCCAGGGCTTTATACTTGGTTCGCACCTTTTCCCCGTATAAACCACATCTCTTTGCAGTATATAGCCGATCTACAAGCTCATAATGCATCAGGTTGTGAGCTTGTAGATTGGCTATTTTCGCTGAAGTTTTGCTCTAGAAGACGCTAAGGTTTTGTTTGATTGATTGATTGATTGATGTACTTTATTTAGTAAGACATGAGAACATCAGTACATGGAACTACAAATTCACAATACGAGGTCTACTAAACTGGGAGACTCATTAAGCACTGAGGTTGTTTAAGATGAGATCCCTCATGTGGTAAAGAGAAATGATTGAATATAAGATACACATATTTCACACTATTTGGCGTTAATGTGTAGGAAATTAAACCATCATTGGCAACTTGATATTGGAGCTATGGAGATATTTTACAAAAAATCTGAAGGATGTGCACACATACTGTACGTTCTCCTGCACAATGTAGATTATTTATTTATTGATGTATTTAGGGTCACTATCTCATTTCGTTTAGAATAGTCATTACTACATACTAATTTCTATGAACACATATGGCAGAATACATTGTTGACGGCCCCTAGGTCTGTGGTTGAATATATGTCCAATCCAATATAATCCAATGTAAACCAACTGTGCTGGTAATGAATCATGTTCAGTGACTGTGTCACAGCCCGCTCCTCAGCCCTTGGACTTTGTCTGTGTTTATTAGTTTTGGACTTTTACTTATGCATTCCTGTGTTCTTCTAGTTGTGTGTAGTTTGTTGCCTTGGTGTTCTGTATCTTATTTTGTAGTATTGTTCCTAGTGTTTCCTGTTTTCATTAGTTATTTGTCCCTGTCTTGTCTAACCAGTCCTGTGATTTACCAGTGTTTCCACCTGTGTCCTCTTAGTCCCATCCCAGTGTTGATTGTCATTTGTGTTCACCTGTGTCTTGTTAGTCCTTGTCTATATATATGCCCTTGTGTTTCCTGTTTATAGTTCATTTGTGATTCGTCACAGTGTTAGTTCTTGCCTCCTTAGTATTTCCTGTTGTTGTATCTTTGCCCCTAGCTGTATTCCTAGTCTCCTCGTGTTCCTTTATTTGTTCCTGGTTCCTTTAGTTAATAAACCCCTTGTATTTGATCTGCTCTGCCTCATCCTCTGCCTCTGTTCTGCGCTTGGGTCCTACACCATTTTTGACCATTTCGGTATTTTTCAAGTGTGACTTGAAAAAGACCAAAAGGGTCGAAACGCCGTATCTGCTGTTTGTCACAAATAAACCTTTGGCGCATTCAACAAAGTGAGTTGCAAGCCCTGCTTTGTTCTCAACTCAACGTAAGACCTTAAAATGAGGAAATCACTTGCATGGAGGGTTTAGAATGGCATGGACAGAATGCGTATATGTCCAACCTCCCCCCCACCATATGAAGTTCAACTTCTCAGCAATGTGATGCCTATATAGAAGTCCCTGGATTGGTGTTGGTGCGACACCAGAATTCTATGTGCAGCACATAACATAGATAGAGCATACCATAGAGCACTAAACATCAACCAGGATGAGCATGTTGCCAACAAACGTCTGTATGGAGGGCTACTGAAGGTGATTGAGAAGATAGCAGCCAGGAGAATGAGGCTGGCCAGTCACTGCCATCGACAATGGGAGCTCCCAGCCAGAAAACTTATGCTATGGGACCCAACACATGGGCATCGATCACAAGGGTGTCCCACACCTACCTACGTGTACATGGACATGCTAAAGAAAGATGCAGAGGAGGAAAGTACTGGCGAGCTAGCCAGATGTATGGAGGATGGAAATGACTGGAGACGCCACTGGAGGGCTCGTCCAAGGATGACCTAGAGAGAGGGGTGTCTACAATGAGTTTCGTCCATGAGATCCAAAGTTTAACCATGGCCATCACTTAAACAACTGATGAAGCCAAGAAGAAGACATCTAAGGGTAGGAACCTGTTTCATTTTATGTTTTTGCTGTGCTGCTGCTGTTGCTGCTGATTGTGTTTGTATATTCCAGATGTTTCTGTGTTGTTGTCATAATGTATTGTATGTTGTGTGATTCATGTTCTATTGTTGTCATATTAGGACTCAATGATTGGTTGGCAATGAAACACTTTCATTGACTATTTCTGGCTGTGGAATTGAAGGCTGATATGAATCTCGGGGTGTCTGTTGTGTGTCCATTTTTGACGGTAGTGAGTTGTGTTACATGGTACTGTATACTAGGCTGTGTTGTGGTGTTGCTGCTGTTGAAGATAGTGAATTGTGACAGGGTACAGTACTTATATTAGGCGTTGTTGTGGTTGAAGTTGTGAGTTGTGACAGGGTACAGTATACATACGTTGGGTATTGGTTCATATGATTGGCTTGGTGGCAACACCTCTGTCTAAGTAGGCCTTTTCTTTCTTTCTACTTTTTTGTTTGTTTGTTTGTTTGTCTCTTGTTTATCTCTTTGCTGCTACTGCTGGTGTTGTATATTGTGTACTAATTTGATAATCATGCTGTTGTTCTATTGTCATATTGTGTGGTATGTTGTGTACTAATGTGATTCAGGCTGTAGCTGTATTGCTGTGATATTGTGTCATATGTTGTGTACTAATGTGATTCATGCTGTTGTTCATATTAGGACTCATTTAGGAAACATTTCTGGCTCAGGAATTGAAGGCTGATGTGAATCTTCAGGGTGACAGCAGTTGTGTTGTGGTTTTGTTGGGAGAGTTGTGACAGGGTACAGTATGCATTGTATACTAGGCCGTTTATGATGTGTTGTTGTCGATTGAAGGGAGTGAGTTGTGTCAGGGTACAGTACAGTTTACGTATACTAGTATACATGTGTATGTGGCTCTTGGTCTAAAATGGACATACTCGAGTAAAATAAAAGTACCTCAAAATTGTTTAATTTTGAATAATGTAGTTCCTATAGTTCTAATGAATAGGTTGATAATGTTATTTGACAGAAAGCGTTAAATGACATTGGCATGTGATTACTCGATCCTGTTCCAGAATTTACCAAGGTGCAGTAAATGATTTGATCTCTATGCTAACATTGCTTATACTCAAATGTACCAATAGATGGAGCAATGTGCACAATATTTACAAACTTGCAGCCCTCATTCACAGCTGGACTGCTTGCTGTGTGTGTGTGTGTGTGTGTGTGTGTGTGTGTGTGTGTGTGTGTGTGTGTGTGTGTGTGTGTGTGTGTGTGTGTGTGTGTGTGTGTGTGTGTGTGTGTGTGTGTGTGTCAGAAAGAGAGAGAGAGAGAGAGAGAGAGAGAGAGAGAGAGAGAGAGAGAGAGAGAGAGAGAGAGTGCGCGTCACATGCGTAGCTCACACACGTGTCTCTTTGTGTGTATGCTTGTTACCATGGTAACCACCAGACAAAGGTCTCCCAAAGGAGGGAAAGGAAAATCAGTTTTGTGTGCCAGAGCATGATAGTGCTGTATTTGATTTTTCAGGGAAGAGAACAGAATTAAAGGAAAAACGAAGAAAACAAGTGTGATGCCAAGTACCCAATACACAGTACTATCCGAAATACATGAAAATGTTGAATGCCCATGGGTCAGGACACGTTCTGCCTATCTATTGATATTCTATGTAGGAGAGGAGAGTGTGCGTCAGCCCACAGGGTTTTCATACCCACTGGGTCCAATGAAACAAGATGCACTCATCATGATCATAAAACGTCATGGATTCAAGTGTCCACTAAATTGCACACGACTCCACTGTACGAACCAACATACTGTTATCCGAGGTGCAGGAATCTGCATCATTCCTTCAGCATTTTAAATGGCAAAAAAAAGCAGGATTTGTTGGCAGGAGAAATCAACCCTCAGTCTGCCCACTGCAGCTTACAGCCGTGTCCTGCCAGAACGCCACTGGCACGGTGCACCACTGCACATGCAGTCTCCCCTCTCTCCTGTAACCCCCTCCACACACTGTAGTGCATTGTGAGGACATTTCCCCCTCCCAGAGAGTTTTTTTTCTTTCTTGTATTTTTTCGCTCTCTGAACTGTGTGTGTGTGTGTGTGTGTGTGTGTGTGTGTGTGTGTGTGTGTGTGTGTGTGTGTGTGTGTGTGTGTGTGTGTGTGTGTGTGTGTGTGTGTGTGTGTGTGTGTGTGTGTGTGTGTGTGTGTGTGTGTGTGTGTGTGTGTGTGTGTGTGTGTGTGTCAGCTGGAGTTTTCCTGTCATTATTGGACCAGCAGCTGGTCTAAGAGCATGTGGCCCCAGAATGCATCACCTCACTCTGTAAATACACAGTCATGATTTAAAGGAAAGCCTTAAAACGTTGGATCTGCCGTAACGTGCTGCGATGCAGATGCATCCTAGATGCACATTGTGAACTATTGGAAAGTACAGTATGTAACCCACATAGCAGTTGTAAAATATCAGCGTCAGTACTTCAGTACTTAGCCGGGACAGCGACATAATCTGTAGCCATTGAATAGAGGTATTGTTAGAGGTGATGTTTTTAGTTTACTACTTTACTAACTATGGTACTTAATAAGAGTTTTGGTCTCATTACCTTTTTCAAGGCCCTACTTTAATGTACACTATCCTATTCAACTCTACTTATACTTTTCCTTTGGACTACCCTTCTCGTTAGTAAACACAAACCTGCTTCCTGAATGGGTGGCACGTGTTGTGACATTCCTTTAGACTAGCTCTCTAATCTCTGTCATTCAACTGCGCTGACATTCTCTTTTACAGCTCTGTGCCAGGGCTAGCCTGATACACAGATCAGGTTACTGCCTCATCCAATGGATTCTGTCTGTCTAGCTACCCATGAAGTGCCTGAGGATCAAGAGTGAAGGAGTGGGTTGGAATTGACAACTGATGTTGTCTTCCAATTTGAGTATAATTACTGAAAAGTTGACAGATAAAATAATACGAGACCCAGTGATAACAGCAAAATAACAACCACTACTGAATAACTGATGTCCTGTGGCAGCTGAAGAAATTCAAGCATGCCATAGGTCCAGTTCAACACCGCCAACATAGAGTCTGTTCTCACATCCTCTATCAGCATCTGGTTCACCACAGCCACCAAGTGGGACACTCACAGGCTGCAGCGCATCCTCCGGTCAGCCTAGATTCTTAGAAGATCTTCGGCTGCAACCTCACCTTTTTACTTTTGTAGCGCCAAGTCAAATTCCTTGTATGTCAAAATATTTGGCAATAACAAATATAATTGTGACTCTGAGTCTGACTACTCATATAGTATTTAAGCTACAGTTCTAATAATATGCAGTATGCAAATGATGTCAAAGCATAGAGCAGTGATACATTATCCAGATTACTGGACCTGGCTGAGCTGCTGAAAACAATCTGATGATAAATAATTCACAGAGGGAGCTCCTTGTTATTTATTTTCTTTCTTTTGGCACCAAACACAACAACACAAGCTGAAGCTACACAGCTGTGGGACACTCGTTCTCTAGGGCTCCACCCTTTCTTGCCATTCCTCATTTCATCCATCCTTTCCTAGAAGAATTACCTCACATCCCATTAGGTAGAGTTGGAGGTGTCACCTGGGGGGTGTGTGTGTGTGTGTGTGTGTGTGTGTGTGTGTGTGTGTGTGTGTGTGTGTGTGTGTGTGTGTGTGTGTGTGTGTGTGTGTGTGTGTGTGTGTGTGTGTGTGTGTGTGTGTGTGTGTGTGTGAGAGAGAGAGAGAGAGAGAGGAGAGGGAGCAAGAAAATAACTCAATTAAATGCAACGTTTAAACAGCTTTGGGTGGAGTAGGCTTAATGGCCCCTCCCACCCCCTCTTGTATGCCGGGCCCATGGCTTTTACCTGGTTGTTGTTAGAGTGGCAAAATAAATAGTGTAATAAATACTAGCTGGTGATCTGATAAAATCTATTAATACATTAATCAATAGAACCAACATTAGGCTGTGGAAATACACCAGTAACTTCTGCCTGTCCAGGTCTGTCTGTCTGTCTACTACAGTATCTATCTATAGATACTATATATATATATATATATATATATATATATATATATATATATATATATATATATATATATATATATATATATATATATATATATATATATAAATAAGAGAATACAGGAATCATCCTTTGAGGAGAGCTTACTGTTAACAAAATCATAAAGTACAGAGAGCATAACTCAGGGGTTTATGGCTGCTGTTGGTCATCTAAACATCCTCAGACCTAGGACGTGTGCGAGGGTCTGTGTATACCATCAGTCAAAATAAAAGCTGTGATTTAGCTCTCACTGTCTTCTGAGGCCCACCCAGAGAGAGAAAGGGGAACTTCTCTCTCTCTCCCTTTCACTTGTCTGCCTGTTTCTCACTCCTTTTCATTAACGTTTTTGAGATGTCTCTTATTCTCACCTCCTCTCTCTTTCTCATACTCCCTGTCTTACAACCCCCACTGTGTAAAAAAGAGGGTTACAGACTCTAAATGTATACTATATTTTTTAGTTATGATTATTTTCTACCAATTTAAAATGTAGTCATTATGACAATTCCCATTTCCCCCATGTACCCTGTCATCGGTGACCTCTGCTGGTCTTGGGGAGGATGTAGACATCCACGTGTCTCTTCCAGTACACGTGATGTCGCCAGCTGCTTTTTGTCACCTGACAGTGAGAGGTTTCACTAAAGAAAATGTCACTTATTTGGGAATTACATCATAAAAAAGGAACTAAGATGTTCTGGAAAACTTAAAATGAGGAAAAAGCTTAACCAATGATTACAAAGAGGTTTATCCTTAAAAAAGTGAGTGTTACTGACGAAGGCAGGAGGATTATTCCGTTTCACAAATATAGCAAAAATAGTGAGGGCCAATGAGCAGATATGTAAAACAATGAATACATTATTTTTCAATTTTACATGGAAGAACAAAAGTTATTATGACTAGCCTATATGGCACTGCCACACTGGTACGTGGACTCAACTTTCTTGAGTTTGCTACTCTTGATAATTGATTGGATGAAGCAGTTTCTAAATACCCTCCATTTGGAATTTGTATACCTAATTATATTTCTCTCTAAGACTGTAGACCATAAAATAAATATATGTGTATTATTAATAAAATATTCTACTACTATCCCTTCTGTTGTACTGTATCCTATTGGTCTAGATTTGTTGATAGCTTGAATTGAAAAAAATATCTGGAATCTTCCATCAATTCTGGAAAGCCTGGTTTACATAAAAATGTTACTACTCTCTATCTGGTAATTTCCACACGCATGCATACAGACTGCTTCCTTATCCGATGATTCTCTCTTGACCAGATATGCAAACTGGCAGTGATCCCAGTCTACCCACACATGAACAGAGCCAATTGTGTTTGTTGGTTTGCCCAGCCAAGCCGGACGCACCGTTTAGGATTCTGTCAAAATGGAACTTTTTTATGGCAAAATCATGTTCATAAACTATGATCAGCTTGTTAGCTGGTGGAGCAGAAATCCCCTTAATGGTGAGACAAATTGCATCCTTCTGCCAGTGGTTTTATCTGGACACCAGATGACTTCTTCTCACTACAGGAGAACAGGTCTATTTATCCATCTCTCTCTCTCTCTCTCTCTCTCTCTCTCTCTCTCTCTCTCTCTCTCTCTCTCTCTCTCTCTCTCTCTCTCTCTCTCTCTCTCTCTCTCTCTCTCTCTCACACACACACTCACTCTGTCTTGTTAGCCTCGCCAGGACGCCAGAACGGCCGAAGGCGGAGGATTATGTACTCACTCATGTGAGTCTGTCTGTCGGAAGAAGTAAGGATGAACCTCTGCTCCAAATCTTTCAAAATCCTTTTTTCTCTTGGTTTCTCCTTGGATCATGACACAACTTCCCACATAGGCCACGCCCATTTTGATTTTCGTCCATTTAGCATTTTATTCAAAACACACTTCATGCTACTACTCCTGCAGATTTAGTCCAAAACTCACACAAGTACAACAAGTACAATAACATCCAATTATCCATATTCAGATTTTCTTGTTTTTATCCACTATATTGATCTATGTATGTAGTATAGTGTCTTGAGAACTTAATGTTGTAATTATTTCCAATATGTGTTGCTGTACAGTGCACCAACATCAGTCAAATTCATTGAATGTACTAACTTCCGGCAAATCCGTTTAATTCACGTTATTTCACCCAGAATTAGACAATTCTCGATACAAATACTAGAGTACTTCAATGTTTCTTGATGTATGGTATATGGCTTGGAACTGGACACAGCTTTATTGCTGGTGGATTACAGGATAGCTAGTATCTTTTTCTTCCTGGGTTCTGGGCGTGACTTGGAATTATATGATTTGTAAAATGTGACCACCTGGAAGGAAAAGTTTTAAGGGCCCCTGCCATCGAATGGAGCAAGAAGCTCATCTTGCTCACACTGACGGTTCTATACCATTTACTTTCCCTTAATTTGTACCCTGAGAGCAGGTTCATGCTGTAAGTGTGTGGGGGGCAGCCCCCTGAGTACAGTGCTGTGAGGTGGGTTGGGATTATGAGGTCATGGTGTCTGCTGGTGTTAGGGCTGAACCTGAAAAACATACTTCCCCCTTATGTCTCACACACACACACACACACCCACACATACTGTACTGTACACGCATGCACACACTCTCACTCACTCTCTCTCACTCACTGACTCCCACCAAGTAGACTTACATACGCCCACACACCTTTTCAGAAAGGTCAACGCGTCACTCTTACCTCCTTAAACTACACACAGTGGTGGAAAAAGTACTCACATGTTGTGTAGAAAATAAGTATTGGTATCAAAATGTACTTAAAGTACCAAAAGTAGAAAGTAGGCTACTCATTATGCAGAATGTCCCGTTTCACAAGTTTTCAATTGTAGCCTATAAAATGCATACAAATCTTTGAAAATAGCAGATCTACAAGCTCACAATGCGCCGCGATGAGCTTGTAGATACTGTAGGCTATTTTCAAATGGCCGAAATGGGCTGAAGTAACTAGCGACTAAAGTTTTCAAACAATTGTAGTGGAGTAAAGGTATACTATTTGCCTCTGAGATGTAGTGGAGTAGAAGAAAAACAGGGTACTCAGTGACTCCATAATGACATTCAGAGGTGTGTGTGTGTGTGTGTGTGTGTGTGTGTGTGTGTGTGTGTGTGTGTGTGTGTGTGTGTGTGTGTGTGTGTGTGTGTGTGTGTGTGTGGCTGTGCGCACGCGTATTGTATTTGTGTAACTGTGGCTTCTCTATTGCTGATGTTGGAGAAAGCTTATACAGTTAGGTCATCAACAAATGTGTGTTAGCTGTCTGATTGTGGTTATTGTATACATGTGCATTTTTCTGAATATGTGTATGTGACAATGATTTTGCCTGTGCCTCTGTGAACGTATGCATGCACACATGTTTGTTTGGGATTCAAAATGAGTAGTATCTCAATTCAAGCCAGACAACTCTTCCAAGCACACACGACACGCAGCCAGAGATTTGCTGAATTTGTTGAGGGCTATTTTTGAATTTTCATTTCTGCCAAACAGCAAGCCAGCTAGGCTCTGACTAATTTGAGTTGCAGTCTAACTTACAGTATTTATGTGTGTGCAAAGGCAAAAGGAAGTGGGGGGGGGGGCATCCGCTGTATTTTTTGCAGATTTTCAGTACTTCTGATGTGCAGATCGTTAGGCGGAAGCATTTGCAAATTGTGTGAGTCTGTCTCGAGAGACTACAATGAGTATAATGTGCTACAGGGCACGCACGCACGCACACACACAACAGGAGCAACAGGAGCACGAACCACCTAAGCTCAGTGTTTAAAGCAGTGCAGACAGGCTGCAGGGGACGGAGGTCACAGCTCATTACAGCTAAAAACAAACAAACACATACTGTAAAACCACACTGTAAAATCCTCCGTGTTCAATGAACCCTGGCAGTATAAAAAATTGGGCCATTTGGATACGCTATCAGAGTTACACAGAGCTTTTTACTGTCCAGAAGAATTGGTTTTCAAACAAGAAATTAATTTGGTTATGCAGTGATTCTAAACCTATAATATTCTGACGGCCCACTGGTGGGCCGTCAGAATATTGCAAGTGGGCCCCCAAACAAAGTGTCATGAAAGCACAGTATTTAGTATTTTCTCTTTAAAATCTTGAAAAACATCTTGAGAAAAAAAATAGTTTCATTGTTATACTGATAACTATTGTAGTTCATGTGGTCCAAGCCGCAACACAATCCATTTGATTGATCATTAAAATAAACATGCTCTGAAAATGCACACGGACCACCCATCAGATGGGTGGGCCGCGAACACTTGCAATATTTCCAAGTGGGCCTTGATCCAGAAAAGGTTGAGAACATGTAGTATATTTAAAATTATTATTAGAAATATTAACTTACTGCGACATGGGGTGATGTTAATTGAGCAGCACTTTATAAGCCTGTTTAGAAATGTACTTTATAAATAAAGTTCATTATCACTATCATGAATGTAGAGCTACAGTATATGACAAATGGCATATCCTTTCAGATATTATTATAGAGACTGCAGTCTCTATTTAATTCTGTCTCATTAAGAATGAATTAAAACATAAACATAACATTTGCAGCCTCATTCACAGGAAACCTAAAACTGAGATTTATAATCGGCACCACTCCTTTCCTCAAACACTTACAGGCAGTAGCGTAGGTCCTTCAACATGAATTGTCATGTCTGGCCATGTGTCCCCAGTCTACTTATTAACATGTGTGGTTGATTATGATGTTGCATCATGAACATACGTGTAAGGTTTGTGTAATGCAGTAATCTCTCTAACCCCTACTGTTTGGTCTTTGGGAGGGTGTAGAAAACCATGTGCCTCCTTCATTGCACATGATTTCCCCAGCCACTTCTTTTCACCTGACAATGAGGAGTTTCACCACTATGTTTTTTTTGTAATCCCCAAAATGTTACGTGTGAACATGACTAGATGCGGACCATGTAGACGCAATCCTAGATTTGTTTTGTTCAATGTACATAAGTAACCCTTAACATAATCCTAATCCTAAACGTTGACATGCAACATGGGTTGATACAGGCAGCCTATATAGAAATGTTAATGTAAATGGTGCATTTATATAGCGCTTCTATCCGAAGCGCTTTACATTGATTGTGCCATTAACCCATTCACACACACATTCATACACCGATGGCGGAGGAAACCATGCAAGGCACCAACCTGCTCATCGGGAGCAATTAGGGGTTCAGCGTCTTGCTCAAGGACACTTCGACACTAACTCTAGGGGAGCGCCCCAGCCCGGGATCGAACTGGGAACCTTGCGGTTTTCCAGTTCACTCTACCCGGCCACTCTACCCCTGAGCCACTGCCGCCCCTGTGTGTGTGAAACGACAGTACCAGTGTTTCGTTCGGACATTAGACCAGTCGCTAGGCTCCTCCCCTTAGACACTTTTAGAAGTTCCCCATAGACATGAATAGAAAATCGCAGATTTTCCACATGAAAATGATGGTTGATTCTTGGAGCCAGAGCTCCAAAAGCTCTGCCCAATCTCGTCAACAAGGCCTGCGTTATGCACTGGAAGAATGTGCATGTCATTACTATTTCACCAAACAAAATACATGCAAATCTTTTTTCACTTCCAAGGACAGATGGATCTATGTATGGCATCTAATATCAATCAACTACATTATCATTGGACAGGAATGTTTGTCTACCGCACAGCAAGACGACAACTATTAGCACTTAATAGACAAACAAACAAATACACCGCTTTTAATAGCGAGCAGAATCGGTCAGTTTGATGTGTTGAACTCAAACTGACCGACCCCAAGTCGTAACTTAATTTACGATTAATGCTATTAATGCTATAATCATTAGAGTATTATTGTCATCAACTGGGCCAGTGAGCTGTGTCATTTCCCCCGATGTTAAGGTGTGTGTGTGTGTGTGCGTGTGTGCGTGTGTGTGTGGGGTCAGGTGTCCAAGCAATCCAATATATATATATTTTTAATAATATCTGATCGCTGCAGTTTCCTTTTACAGTAACTGCAAGAGGTGCTGATCAAATCGCAGTAATCCATACACTTGTGATCCACCTCTCCCCCGAGACGGAACGCCTCCCTTATCCTTACGCAGCTGGTGGTGGAGTTCATTCAACATTACTGACGTTACTAATCATCTATGTTACTGAGTCTCCTATCATATTAACATGTGTGGTTAATAGTGGCTTTGCATCATGGGAAACTGTGTGAGGCCTGTATGAGCCTCTAATCTCTGCACTCATCTCTCCCACAGAGATTGACACAACACTGCAGTCTCTGGTCTGTATTATGGAAGGGGAGAAAGGGAGGGAAGGTGGGATGAAAGAAAGAAAGAAAGAAAGAATGCATATTGTGTATTTGACAACTAATACTATTGTGGTGCAGGAAGTATCACTCAAAGGCATTAAGCTAGGAAAAGAGAACAAGATAAAGAAATAGGCAGATAAAAAAAAAAAAGATGGGACATATAGTTATCAGTGAATCTCTTGTTCTCCCAAAGCAATAATAGAGATAAGGTTTGATCAGTTGCACATAAGAGTCATACGTTGCAAGAAGTAAGCCCTACAGCTGAATGTACAGTAATATGCATTGACATCTAGCAAGACAACTGGAACGTAACTAGCTATAATGTTCCACAGTGAATGTTTTGGAGCCATTAGTCTGTAATGCATGCAGTAAAACATTTTGTTTTCTTTTGCAATGAGTGAAAGTGTACATTTTGTTGGGGTGGGTCACATTTGGAAGCTTTATGGTTCTGGAGCGTCCTATGGTTTAATGATAAGTCTCACTGCATACTGTTGTCTAACCGCCTACATATGACTCCACATGAACTGTGGGCAGACATCCATCTAAAATGAATGTCAGGGGGGCGTGTTGTCACATTATGCAATGTTGCAATCATATCTGGAACACTTAAAATCAGCCAGGAGTCCAGGACTTATATAATCAGTATGGCGTACATTCAACAGTGGTGAGTATTTTCAACTAACATGTATAGTTAAAAAGAAAATCCATTAATAGTATATTGGTTTACACTATATTTTCACTATGTTCAAGCCCTCTGACAGCTATGTTCATCGTTCTAAAAACAATTAATCTCAAAAAAGTTATGTATGAGATTATCTCCATTATAATCTGTGCCTACTTCAGTGAAAGAGAATTAACCATTACAATTATCTCGAACTCCTACTAGGTTTATTTATTTTTTCTGAGAATTCAGAAGACATGGGCTTGTTATTAAGCTTAAAACAATAGGAAATACATATCATGTGAACATGAACTTTCTCCTGTTAAACCCTCTCTCCTCGTTCATCCTCTCACCCTCAAACTTCTAACCTAGATGGCAGTGATGGTGTTTGTGTTCTTCTGTTCTCTGATGATGATGATGATGATGAGGATGATGATGATGACGATGTTGTGAAAATGTTTCACGCGATGCTGCCGACCTTTGTTCTGAATCTGTTTATGATTACATCGTTGGCTATGTTTGGTTTTACATAAGGTTGCTGAATAATATTTACATACAGTACATGTACAGTGTGTACAGTACAGTACATGTGTTTTTATTTATATTGGAAACTCAGCACTTTATACTTGCACGCCATACTTTATTCAGCACTTCATTTTTGTATGCAGCCTTTTATTATTTTATTTTGTATGGCGTTTTAGGATTGCTTGTCTGCTACATTCACAATGATCTAAACTACATTAACATTAACATTAACCCATTAAAACCGGGAAAGCATAATTTTAGATTCTTTCTAAAAAGCATTATTTTATACTTTGGCTATTCAAAAATAGCTCGTAGCACGCCACGTTGTGCGTGCCGCGCTATGAGCTTGTAGATCTGCTATTTTTGAAAATTCGTGACAATTTGTGCAAATGAATATATATATTCTTAAAGTGTAGATCTTTAACTCAAATCTTTGCTTCTGGGGGTCCCTGGAACAAAATATTTTGGGATGGGGGTCGGTGGCCAAATACAATTGTGGGGGTCCTTGACATGAAAAGTTTTGAGAACCACTGGGGTCGTTGGCGTGGGTTGTGTTGAGGATGGAAGCCGTCGAACTGGTGCATCCTACCTATTTATAGGTAGGATGTGATGTCATGCTGTCGTGAGATTACGTCACACTGGCGTGTCTCATCGCGATGTCACGACCGTGATGTCATATGACGTCACACTGGCTACATACATACATACATACTGACAAATGACGTCACACTGGCTACATACATACATACATACTGACAACCGACATGGCGCAGGATTCAAATTGTATATATAGATAGATATAGGGATGGCTCTCCCAAGTGCAAACGTGTGCCAATCTTTGTTTCATTAGAAGTCAATCACCAAAGATGGTCCTTTAGTTTAGAGGTTTATCAAACTCAATACTTCCATGGTTAACTTAAATTTTGAAGGAAATTTTCAAGTAAAGACTTACTCTCACATTATATAACTTCCAACTATTCATACAAAACATATGCTTTATGAGTATCTGTCTGTTTTAGTTTCTCCCATTTGTTTCTCACGTCACACACAAAAACTATCAAACACACTTGTGTACTGTATGTGTGTGCCCATGTATACGCCCACACGCACACGTGCTCGTGCACCCCGCTTACTCCCAGAGTTCTGCTACCGGCAAAAAACATTGTATGTCTTGTTGTTATAGTAACTCAGAATGTTTGGTCTAGAGAATAACCAATTTTCCTGCCAAAGCCAGTCAGTGACCTTGAAGCTTAAAGTGTGACAGTGCAGATCACAGCCTCAAGGGCCTGTTCTGCCAGCTACAGAAGAAGAACAAATATATATTATCCTGCAGAAAAAAATTCTAACAGTAACAATTCTGTTAAAGCATGTACATCTGCCAGGGCATGACAATTTATTTTTTACCATGACTCAACTGATTACAAGAATTCTATAAACAAACAAATAGACCTATCAGGACCTTGAAATAATAGTCTCGACATTTTAGCACAACGTATGAAAGAAAAACAGAAAGTATTAAAGAAAGAGGAGGGGTCGAGGAAAAGAAGAAGAAAGAAGAAATAGTATAATTTTAGAGGGATCAACAGGAGAGGCTGCTAAAGAAGAAAAAAATCCCAAACCCTCCTGTTAAATTACCAGGCAGGTTTCTTACAACCTGGTGAGGTGAGAGAGAGCAGGGATTAGTTTCCCAAACAGATTTAGTACTGTGATCTCTTACAGTGTATTGTTAAATGAATCGCAGGCTCAGGGTTTATAATGTCACTGAGCTTTTGGGAAAGTCACCTACTGGCCTTCTTCACTTGGGAATCAGGGGTTCTGCGTTCACATTCCACCCCATGTTCACTGAAGACTTTGTGTGATCACAGTGATCCAATGTCTGACTAAATGCTATGTTTATGTTAGCAATGTCACTGAATACTAGCACAGAAATAACATGCTCACATTCGGTGAAACTAGAGTTGAATTGCGTATGAACAAATATCACATTCTATTGAGAGAGAGAGAGAGAGAGAGAGAGAGAGAGAGAAAGAGAGAATCTTTGCTGTGTGTATCTCCCCGTCTCTCTCTCCCTCCTGTCTGTCTCTATTGAAAACTATAAATAAAGTCCAAAAAGACCCCAAAACATACATATATTTAAAAAGAAATAGTGGAGCAGACCCAGCTGCTTCATTGACCTAGTATTCTTCTGATTAATAGACTGAGCAATCAATCAACTAATCAAGCAATCAAGCAATCAATCAATCAATCAATCAATCAATCAATCAATCAAATGACTGACATATAGGTTTATTAATACATTTTGTTATTCCCCATGGGTGTACAGTATTTACAGCAGTTAAAGGCTGAAATATTTCACGTTAAAATTAACATAATGCACATTAAATCTAAAAACCTTCCCTGTCCTGTCATTCCCTTCCATTGAGGGTTTCCATCTGTGTTTGCGTGTGTGCGCGCGCATGTGCGTGCGTGCGTGCGCACGTGTGTGTGTGTGCGTGTGTGTGTGTGTCAACCCCATCTGTTACTACTTCCTCTTTTTCCCTGGCCAGGATACAATCAGTCATTATTAGGCCATCCTAATGGGTCTCTATTTAGCCTAAAAGCTCTGGACTAACATATCAAACTCATACACTCACACAAGTGCGGATGACGTGTGTAATTTATAAACGTACGCATGCCACCCACCCTCTCTCTGACCCCCTCTCTGTGTCTCTCTCTCTCTCTCTCTCTCTCTCTCTCTCTCTCTCTCTCTCTGCTACTGCCAGTACCCCTCATCCTTTACTCAACGTCTTTCTCACTCTGTCTCCACATTTACTTTCTTTAATTTCTCTTCTTTCTGTCTCTCATTCCCATTTGTGCCTCCTCTCTCCCTGTCTCTCCATCTCTCTCTATACAACCAGTCTTTGTCACTGCACCACAGGCCATCAAAGAAATTGGCATTACATTTAGTTAAAAAAACAAAAACAAAAGGCAGTTATGAGCCTTTTGGTGAAATTTGTTTCAAAGAGCAAAATAAAGATTTAGACTTCAGTTTGATTTGTGGTTGAAGTACAGTTCTCAGCAGTGTGTCAATGTGATACTGCATCTCAGATGTCCTTCAGGTTCAGATTTGTTCCAAGTGATTTGGATTTTTATCACAAGGAGGTACTAAGGGAATAGGGAGGTGGGATGAAAGGACAGAGGGAGAGAAGAAAGTAGTAGTGAAGGAGGGTTGTGGGAAGGAGGGACAGAAGGAAGGAACAAAAAACACGAGAGGGAGGGAGGGAAGGGAGAAACGGAAAAGGATGATAGGTGGGGGGCACCTCAGCAATCCCACTTTGCAGACCAGCAGGAGTTTTGACCATAATTGAGTTTTATTCACAACAGGTAGCAGGGAGCAACAAATAAGGGCAACTTTCTTTCTAAACGTAGGCAGAGTAAAAAAGAACGGTGACAGGTAGAGTTCAGAACCACAGCGCCGCAACATAGGCAAAAGTCCAAAATGAAAGGCAAAAACCCAAATCCTGAGTCAAGACAGAGATCTACAACATACATAAGTCCAAAACGGCAGGTAAAGAAGGTCCAAAAACAGGCAGATTTAAATCCAAAACGCATGTAGCAGGTAAATTCACATATGCCAATAGAGAGACTCTGATGACCTGACAAACCAAATTTGCAGACTAATAGATGTGTGTGTAAAGTGGGTGGGTCCAGTGAGAGCCAGAGGTCTCGGACCGATGGTGCCATCAGGACCACATCATCCGCAAAAAGCATTGAAGCAACCCTTGGCTCACCAAACCGTATACCCTCTCCTCCACTACTGCGTCTAAAGATTCTGGCCATGAATATCACAAACAGGATAGGTGACAATGCGCAGCCCTGGCGGAGGCCAACTCCCACTGGAAACAAATCCTTACTCCTTACATAGCTCTCTCTTTGGGCGTACAGAGATTGGATGGTCATCAACAAGGACCCCCTCACCCCATATTCCCACAGTACCTCCCGGTCCTCCCACAGTATCTAGTAGTAGTCATATTCCTTCTCCAAATCCACAAAACACATGTAGAGCGGGTATGCATGATGTGAAATACCACCGTTAAATTTCAAATGCACATTATATGGAGTCAAATGCACATATATCCCCGTCAAATGCACATATATTTGTATGACATTAGTGACTAATGTCATATCAAATGCACATACTGTATTTGGAGATCAACATGCACTGATATCATACAAACATAAACCAAATGAACATGTATAGAGATTTGATTTTCACCATGCACTGATGTCAGACACAGCAGAACTCATGTGTCAGTCATGGGTCAGTACCATTATGTCCACAAGAGGGCGCTCACCACCAAATCATTGTCAGGAAAAACTGTGCACTAGGCTACTACCGTATTTATTTTCTGTCCTCTGACAAATTTCAAGTAGGCTAGTTGCAGCATCATGTTCAATGTACATGTGTCATTTAGTGCAAACTGCAGTGGAACATTTTTATTATACTCTACACAGCCTTTAGACTACTGAAAACAAAAGGTCAAATTACAGTTATTGGCCTGAATAGATAGATGACATTAATTAAATTGGGCAGCCTATTCATTGATGCACTCAGTGGAGAGAGTGGAAGGGGAGGGCTGAACGGACCTGTCTCCACTGTATAGTATCACTGTATGCGGTCAGCGCGAACGATGGAAACAGTATGAACGAGACATGGATGTAGCGTGGAGTGCCTCAATCTCCTTTCAACACAGCTTTTCAGAGATAGAGCGAATTTCATTCTCAATCTATTAATTCTTATTGTCATTTGGAGTACCTCAGTGCGGCTGCAGAGGTCCTAGTATCAGACCGCTGACGTCGTCAGATGGGGGAAAGAAGGGGGTCGTCTCTGTAAACTGTGTAGTTTGGGCCATTCATCAATCAAATACACATGTTTACCTTATTGAACGGCGACCGACGCACCTTCTTTCTGCTGCGCTACTGCCGGCTACTGCCTAGTTGTTTAGATCCAATATGACGGCTACTGCCTAGTTGTTTGGATCCAATATGCCGGCTACTGCCTAGTTGTTTAGATCCCATATTCTGAGAGGACATGGTAAGCCCAAGCCCCCTGAACACAGAGGTTGCATTGAAGCGCATTGGACATGCTGGCCATTCATAGGTACTGCAGCTTAAAACGTCCGGGGGCCACTGTCCAGGGCTGGATTAACACCTCTCAGTGCCCCTGGGCACCGGAACTGCAATGTGCCCCCCCTCCCGCGCGCAAGAAAGATTTTTTTTGCCATTTGACATCATTTATTTATTTCATTCGTAATAGATAAATGCAAAATGGGGAATATTTTTTGTAAAAAAAAAACACACACACAAACAGGATCTGTGGTAGATCCCCAGAGGAAAACAAAATCACCCGCGAGGTAACTTTCCATGTCGCAGGCACGCTGAAAACAGCATATACCGTCAAAAATGCACGTCTTTCCCACCTCCCCAACTGTCCACAAAACATTTATATACACTATGATTGATTGTCAGACCATTGGTAAACAAAGGGTATCACTGTTTGTTGTCTAGAGAAATAATCATAAATAATTGTAAACTTAGTTTAAATGATAATAAATGATTTGATCTTACAATTGTAAATCTCCTGTCACTTTCATTTAAGGGTGTTTTAACGTCTCCCCATTTCACAGAACCTCTGAACTTTCAACCTTATCTCTTATGGTGTGAAGGTACTGGTGAATCATTACATGATACAGAACAGCGCACTCTTTTATAAGATAATTAAAGAATGAAAACTCGTCCAAACTCGTCAACGGCAGGCTACGCCTTAACAGAATTAGAATTTGTGCAAAATGTCACGGCAATCGCACGCTGTGGTCATGATTTGAGGTATGTTGTTCAAAACGGACCACTCCTGCAAACCTTCAAAGCCAATCTTAGACAGTCAGGATGGAATATGAAAAATCTGACTAACCCGTTTGGTTTAATGACTATAGAGATACTGTGTGCCGATTTGCGTGATGTTTGGACAAAATCTGTAGGAGTAATGTAACAAAAATGTTTTGCAAAAATCGGCCTTTGGGGCAAAGATTCTGTACTGGCAACCACAGAGTTTCGCTGCGATCGTAATCCATATCATTTTATCAATAATATTCATCAACATCTGAAATTTGAATGAATTTATGAGGATTTAATATGTTCTTCCACTGTGGAAAATGAAATAAGTAGATGATTCATCAGAATATAATTTCCCCTGTGCATGCGTGCGTGCGTGCGTGCGTGCGTGCGTGCGTGCGAGTGTGTGTGTGTGTGTGTGTGCGTGTGTGCGTGTGCGTGTGCGAGTGTTTTCATAGATAAACACCCAGGGCATGTGTACTCACACATTGTGCCAAATAATGTAATTATTAATTACAAAGGGCAAATGTTAAAATATGCCAACGTCTTTATTTTCCCAGTACAGTCAAACAATGCCCAGAGGAACTGCGGTTTAAACTGGTGAGTCAGTTGAGGTGAGGATCCTCTGCGTTCAAATAAACTGGATATTAGGAGGCTTATTTGGAGGAGGGGGAAAGCAACAAAACATTGTATATCTAAATAATTACAGATTTTTGTTTTGTTGAGATTTGGCTGCCAAGTAGCCAAAGAACCAGCATGTACTTTAACAGTAATTTTCTGTTGTGAAATACATTTGCCATGTTGAACGGCCATGTTGCTGTGTTAAAAGTGACAAATTAAAAACAAATATAACTAGAAAAGTGTACAGGTCTCCCCCAGGTCAAGTAGGTTAGTGTGGGCCAGCAATGTACGGAATTCGCCAATCAGACGGATCCGTCTTGATGACTTGACTTGACTGTGTATCAATTTGCGTGATGTTTGGACAACATTTGTAGTAATAATATAAAACAAATTGTTTTGCAAAAATCAGCCTCCTGGTGGCACTATAATAGGGCAATATTGAAAGGGTGGCATTTGTTGGCATGTGTGTGCAAAGGATGCATGATTTGCAGCATTTTGCTCTCCTGCTAACTTTAGATGTCATTCTTAGCCAATCGGGATGGAATATGAAAAATTGAACAGGTTTATCTTGATCACATGACTATAGAGATCATGTATACCGATTTGCGTGAAATGTGGATAAAATCTGAAGGAGTAACCTTCAAAAGATCCTTTTTTTGTTTTACATTAGGCGGCCTCCTGGTGTTGCTATAAAAGGCAGATGTGAAAAATGCAGGGCAAAGGTTTTTCCTTGGCCTCTATGAAGTGCACATACAAAGTTTTACACAGATTGGTGCAGTTATAGGTAAAACCACGAATCAGTCGGCCTGTGATATCGCCACCATGAGGCTGATTTGAACATTTTCAAGTGGCATTTCTTCCTCGGCCTAGTGGGAATGTGCGTGCAAAATTTCACGGAAATTGCACGCTGTGTTCATGATTTGAGGCATTTTGTTCACTCTTGCAAACTTTGGACGCCATTTTTAGCCAATCAGGATGGAATATGAGAAATCTGAAAGACCTATTTGGTTTAATGACAATAGAGATACTGTGTACCGATTTGCGTGATGTTTGCACAAAATCTGTAGGAATACTGTCAATTTTTTTTGTTGCAAAAATCTGCCTTCTGGTGGCGCTATAACAGGCCCATGTGAAAACGTTGGGGCAGAGGTTCTGCTCTGTCATCCTGGGAGTTTGTGTGCACAGTTTCGCTGCGATCAAGCCAACTGTGTCGGAGATTAGCTGTACACGGACGGACGGACGGACGGACGGACGGATAGGGTGCAAAACGTAGTCTCCGCCATGCCGAGACAATGATGGACATAGCTTGTCTTTATTACAATGAGTTACTACTGTAGAAAATGCTCTACTGTGGCTCTGGGCATTGTCTCATTATGCAGCACAAACAAAGAAACCGAAAACCTGAAAACCATGAGGACCTGAAAACCTTCAGGTCCTCATGTTGTTGACTATAAATACTGGCTCATTACCTTATAAATAGCTGGGGGGTAATTCAGTTGGTACATCAAACAAGATAAAAGATAGAAATAACAAAACCAGAGGCCCATGATCCAAAATAGAAGGATCTGGTTATTAATCACAATACATGCACTAGGCACCAAATTGCAGTTAATTGGTTAAAAATGGTTAAAAATGTCTTGAAATTTTGTTTTTTGGTGACTTTATTTCGGTTTTAGGGTTGGCCGCGGCCCCAGACTGCCCGGCCCTTCTGGCATCTGCCAGAAGTCCCAGACCGTCCAATCCGGGCCTGTTCCTGGGGTTCTGACCAAAAGGCAATATGTGCCTTCATGGGAGTGAGACTGTGTTGCAACAACGTATGGGGAAAATAACAAAATGTGTGATAACCATGAAAAAGCTGCTCCTGTGGAAAGGTTATCATGTATTTATTTACTCGTATTTACCCTATGAACAATTTAATATAGGTTTGGTTTTGCCCACTCTTTTGATAATCATTGCTCAATTTTGGGGCTCTGGCTCATGGACTATATGTGAGGAGACTGTTCAACAATGCACCTCCAACGAGGTGCATTGTTAACATCTGGTGTAAAAACCTTTACATTCACAGCCTAAAACACAT
The DNA here is from genome assembly GCF_963454915.1 of Gymnoscopelus microlampas. Classification (NCBI taxonomy): domain Eukaryota; kingdom Metazoa; phylum Chordata; class Actinopteri; order Myctophiformes; family Myctophidae; genus Gymnoscopelus; species Gymnoscopelus microlampas. The sequence continues at coordinate 29,298,534 of NC_139940.1, read as the reverse complement.
TTTAACAACAAAAATTAAAAAACGAATTTGACTACAATGAATATCCACATTCCAACTATATCAACCTTTGCTCATGCTCTGCTTGTTCAGTTTAACTACAGAAATAAATAACAAATGTATTTGTGGTGAAAAAACACATTTTATGATGATATATTACATTATACAATGTCAACTAACATTCAATTAACAACTTAAATAGTGAATCATGGCTGGATAAAAGCAGGTCCATTAATTGAATAACTGTAAATATAGCTAGCTATTATATGAAAAAGATATGTTTGTTCCAATGTGTTAAATGTATGTGTGTGTGTGTGTGTGTGTGTGTGTGTGTGTGTGTGTGTGTGTGTGTGTGTGTGTGTGTACAGTATGTTTGCATGACAACAAACAAGCTAAAATGACAGGATATAAAAGTGAAAATTCTAGCAACAAGGATATCGTCGGTGTCCAGGACGAACCAGCTAACTCCATTTTCATCTTTTTTTTTCTTTTTCATAAATCGACGCTATTGAACACCCTTCACATCTGTGTAAAAAATCTAAACATTTGAACCAATGAAAAGTATTAAAAGGCGCCTCAGACGAAAACTCCCAACTCCATTGGATCCTCAAACTGTCCGTCAAAAACAAACAACTCCCCCCTCTCCTCTACACAGTGCTACAGCACAGCATTAGCAGTGCGCCTTGCGCAGTGAACGAGGAGGAGGAACACGTAAACAGACTCCCCATAGTCTGTTAAAACTATGCAGTGTACCTGTTTATCAAACAGCACTGACGCTAATGTTATGAAAACAAGTAATTATATTTCTAAAATCTATGAAGTGTTTAATGAGGAGAGCATTGTGATAAGAAGAAAGACGTTCATAGCATTTCTGTCGCGCTAGTGTTACTACCTCTTAGCAGAAGTTATTGTAATATTTAAAGTCCTGTTTATTGTTGTAGGCCTATATAATAAGTGTCATGAAGCATCAGGGCATTAATTCACACGTTGTTGTGATGCATTGTGAGCTTTTGGGAATCTGTACCCTTTTGAAACCTCTCTCAGCGGCGAGTGGAGCTACTGTTGTTTGGACACCTAACTCCATTTCAGCTTGATTTCTGCTCGTCTGAAACTTCTAACTCCACTCGCGCTGGGTAAAGTGTTGATTTACCCGCGATTTGGATAAAGTGTTGATAATATAATGACACATGCAAGTATCTCACAATATATACAGTCACTATACCAACTTTGAGGAGGTAGTATTGCTTTGTTTTAAAAATATATGGTTTTCTTCATTTTCTGAAAAACGTATATTTTGTTTTTTCGTTTCCTGAACAAGGAGCGTTTTGGAGTTAGCAGTTTCGCGCTGGACAGCAGAGATATACAGAATACAGCCTACAGCTGAGGGTCGTTTACATGTAAACTATTCAGTCATCTGATTAATAAGGATGTGGGTTTCAATTGGTTCCTAATGGCTCAAATGAATATTCATGATGGCTGGTGACGTCACCACAAGGCAGAGGGCAGTATAAAGGTTCCAGTTTGAAACTTAGTCATAACACATTATAAAGCCTTTCATAATGACTTAACATTCCAATGATTATAATATTTAATAATTTGACCACTTTTAGTAACTTATAATGACACTATAACATATTATAACAGTGATTTGTCAATTCAATCATCAGCCATCATCATCTATTAGCATTTTAACCAGGTGATAGAATGTGTTTCTTCCCCATTGACATTCAAATATATATAGAAATAAAGCACAATCACAACCCTATTGAAAGTAATTGTGCACACCTGAGTGCTGCTCATTCCTTCAGTACAATAGCTACACTATGTGAGGAGACTGTTCAATGAGCTCCATTATTTTATAAATGAGAGTAAAATGTTCAGAGGTCAACATGACCTCAAAGTCTTCATAACACACAAGGACAAATATCTGCAGTCTCCCTAAAATACACTGGAATATTCATTTATCCTTTGTCACTATTACTACTTTAACATTAACACTTACCTGTCCTTTACATTTAGCAAATGTGTTACTTATTGGGGTCATTTCAATTGGTGGAAAGTTCAAACTCAATGTTGTGTGTGTATGTGGCTAATCACGTAAACATGGTTTGCCTCAGGGCTGGATTAACACCTCTCTGTGCCCCTGTTCACTGGAACTGCAATGGGCCCCCCCTCATGCGCCCGAGCGCGAAGCGCGCGGGTGCCCGATTTGCAAGAAAGAGAAATGTTGCCATTTGACATCATTTATTTATTTCATTCGTAATAGATAAATGCAAAATGGGGAATATGTTTTGTTTGGGCACGTCCAAAGTGCCCATATGGTAGATCCGGCCCTGCCACTGTCACGAATGAGCGAAAATGGTTTCGACCAATGGGCTCGACTCACGAGCTTGTGCACAAGCTTGCGCACGGGGTTGCGCATTTACCAAGGCCAGCCAATGAGGAGAAAGTAACGAGAAAGTGACGACTAGTTACAGCGTCTCTTTATTGACAGGTTTGGCAACCTGTAAAAAAATTAAAGAATAGACAAAAACATGCTTCAATATTATTTGATTAATCAAAAAGTAATCGATATAGAATAAAGAAAATAGAAATAACTAGAATTCAAAGTAAATAACTGATAGTTTTATAGAAAACGTATTGTCTCTCACCCTTGCTCACCCTTGCTATCACAGGCAGTCATTTCCAAATCTTTTGGGTAAATAAAAAAATTGG
>NC_139940.1:29250822-29290822 GCF_963454915.1 Gymnoscopelus microlampas | reverse complement strand
TGCTTAAGCACTGCATTTCTATTGGGCAAGTACATTTGACTTAAAATTCAAAAACATTTGACAAGAGTAGACAGGAATTATACCCTCACAGAAAGTGTTTGGAAATGTGAACCTGTTACTAGCTGATTTGTTGTGGACTGTATGTCAGTGTATTAGTGTTTCCTTTATATTCATTCAGCAGTGGTGTACAATCATTGTAATCTAAAATATAATAATAATTGTAAATGGAATCGAACAAAAACAACAATTGGAATAGAACAGTAATATGAACAGTTAACAGATGCTGAGATTTTGCTTTTGTTTAAGCAATACTGTACATATCAGAAGGTATAGTATAATGGTGTTGTACCTCAGAGAGCCTCAAGAGGGTGAAAGAGTGTCTAATAAGTCTGGCAATATGCAGAGGCTGCAGAGACTACATACTGTAGGCTATGTTTGACTGTATCTGAATTACAGTATCTGTATTACAGTACTGAAGACTAACACCATTATACTTACATTATCATTATTTGATTATCATCATAGCTTGGGACCTTAACATGACCTTGATGACACACTCAAAAAAGCCCAAAGCCTCATGATCATGCAAGAGTCTAAACTGAGATCTTTTGAATATCTCGCTTTCATTTGACTGGCTAATAACCTACTGTCATCCAAAATAGTCAATGTTGTAACTTAGAAGTATATTTGTGACATGGAAGGACATCTGACCATAGTACTGTGAAACATGGGGCTTAATTGAGTCCCCTCAATGCAGTGAGAGAGCTGGCAGCATTTGCTGTGCTGTGAATCCTACCCTAATCCATTTGTACTGCATGCAGCTGATAGATGTGTACATACACAATTGTACTACAACAAAACATCATGTATTCAATACTGAAATGTAACTGGCTATTAAGTCTATTACGAGGTTACGAGGCTCGAATAATGCCCCCTACACACTAAACTTTGTTGTATGTGTGCAGCATGGTGCACACACAGCCATGTTTTTTTGCTTCTGATGAGCAATACGACCAATAGCGAGAATCATCCAATAGGCTACTCGCCACACTGGGCTCGAGCTTTGCCCTTGTCCCTCTGCAAAGTAATCCAACTTTATAGCCAATCGGCATTTTCAAGTGATAACACATAGTCAATCTACTGTAGGGATCATGTGTACCAATTTGCGTGAAATTTTGATAAAATCTGAAGGAGTAATATATATTTTTTTTACATAAGTCAGCCTCCGGTGGTGCTATAAAAGGCAGATATGAAAAATGCAGGGCATCACTGCTTGTTGCATTTTGCATAAATGAAGTCAAATACAGACTTTTTCCAGAGCAGAACGTTGTGGGCATGTGTTCTGCATAATGTGATAAAGGTCATAAATATCAGTTCCGTGACACAATAATCGTAAGACTCTGTTGTTAGTTACGTACTGATTACTGATTTTCTGGGACTTTAGTAGAATTCTTCTGCTGAACCTTCATTCCTCATGTGTGTTTATAGACAATTATGTTGTCTTGAGCTTATTACTGCAATGCATTAGTCAACATACATCTCTGCTGACATATGCTGTCATCATCATCAGCTGATCCATTGTCGCTGTTAATGTCATGGATGCTGATAACAGCCATACGTTTGAATAGTTTTAGCATGGGAATCAAGGGGGACAAGTGACCATAGTAGCCTGCCTGCAGGACTCTTTCTCTGCATTGTTGTCCAGTACCTTTTGGCATAACACTCTAGTGTTTCTTGTGTGTTTGCGATCAGACTCAAATAATTAGCACCAGTCAAATAATGGTCATAAATATAAGCTCTACATTTCACAAGAAGAAGAAGGAGAAGATTTTTTTTGTTTTACCTTTTCTTTGGCAAATCAATGCAGATGTGCGAGCAGGGTTGAAAAAAGTACTTTCACACCCCCGTTAGCAAATGGTGACTTTGTTGTAATGCAGCTAATGCTGCTTTCACACCTGAGTTGTCAAACCCTGGAGTTTTACAGCTTTAATGTGGTTTATCTGTGGGAGTGAAAACAACAAATAATCACACTGGTGAGCTCACTAACAACTGGCCCACCTGAAGGAGGATGTCACAGCTAGGCCACTTCCAAGTGAAACGATTCAAGTGATAACAGCTAGGGGACTGCATATTTAATTAAAAAAGCTCCAAATGTCTTCAAGATGCAGATAGACAGGCCTGCTATGTTTTGCTCTTTGCTTGCTGGAAATAGCCAACAAATTGAATAATACCAACCACACGCCATGCAAAATCAATTACTGACAGAATTAGCCTACGCAGTGATAAAGGCTTTTATAGCAATAATAAATAATACATTTATATTGCATATCTTTCTTGTTTGGATTCAAATACACATCACTTTCCACTAGTAAACATAATTGAGGTAATTATGATAAAGTAACAATTTCATTGCTAATTTCAACAAATTCAAATAAAGTATTGGTGAATTTCAATAATTCTAAAGCTTTTAACCAGGACATTATGTCATGTATAACTCAAATCCAATAACCTGAAGCACAATTATACACTATATGATGTTACCATGGAGATAAAAAAAAACATTTGCACCCAAACTCCATAGCTGTTTCTGACCTCAACTATGTTATTCAATAAGACAAACTCACAAACAGGCTCTATTCATGGTGTGTTCATAAATGAGTTGATTCAATCATGTCACATTCATTTCACAGGCAAAAAAAAACTCTTAAGTGACAATGCATGAGCTGTTTTATCCACTGGTTCAGGTGCTCGTTTGGTGTTTTAATTATATTTGCAAAAAAGCATGTCTCCTGCATGTTGTTCAGTAATTCATCCATACATTTGTGACATGTTGTCCATTTCAGCATATTGATAGTCCCAGGCCATCCGTAACCTGGCCAACCTGGCTCATCCCCGCTACTCCATTTGTCATAGAAATGTGAGACTTGCTTAAAATCATGATACACTGACATTTTCAGGGTGACCAGAAACGTGACAGTAAACATATCTATTGCTCCACATCCTGTGGTTCTACCTTGGTATTTCAAGAAAATGAAGCAGCTTCAACTTTAGCCCAAACACTCCATTGCCCATAATCCCTTGCATGTATGAGCAAAAAAAAAAGTAAATTGTGCCGAATACTGACGTCAAAAAAGAAGAAGACATGACCATGCCCATAGGGAGTGCTATAATAAGCACTGCAAGTCGAAGGCTCAGCACTGTGCCCCATGTGTCCTAGAGAGGTGACACTTGGTCCGGATGTGCATCTGGACATATTGTACAATTTAGCTTCCAGGGGTCTTGCCAGTGGTGGAAAGTAACTAAGTACATGTATTTAAGTACTGTACTTAAGTAAAATCTTCAGGTATTTGCAGTACTTTTACTTCTACTCCACTACATTTCGGATCCAAATATTGTTCTTTTACTCCACTGCAATTATTTGAAAACTTTAGTTACTAGTTACTTTGCAGATATAAATGATTATATTATAAAACATACATTAACCACTTTAGCCCTATATTATACCTAGGCTATTTGAAAATAGCCGATCTACAAGCTCACAACATGCCACATCGCGGCGCGTTGTGAGCTTGTAGATCAGCTATTTTCAAACATTTTTGTACTTTTACTTTTGGTACCTTAAGTACATTTTGATGCCAATACTTTTGTACTTTTACATTTTAAATTCTGGACTTTTACTTGTAACAGAGTATTTCTATATTGCAGTATTGGTACTTTTACTTGAGTAAAGAATTTGAGTACTTTTTCCACCACTGTACAATTTAGCCTCCAGGGTTCTTGCTATTCAGTGGAACACGGTCTATTGCTGCTGATGAAGCTATATAGCACACTTACCTCTCTTTCATCTCCTTAAAGTTTCAGTATAAAAATGACAACACATCTGCTGTAAGAATGTTTGGTACCATCAGTGAAATAATGAAAGTTGAGTGAAAGTAAACCAAAATAGAAGCATGAATTAAACCATGTCCTCACCAACACCAGCTTTGTTAGACCACATGCCGTATTAGAGGTTTCTTAGAACCTTCCCAAACCATAGGAATATTTTCAGGGGTTTTCCATCAACTAAGATAAAACAGAATCTAGCCCAGTGAATGCTCCCTCTGTGTGTCTGTGGCTGTCTGTTGTCAAGATGTGTGTGCACCCCACAGACTGTGATTAGCATGATGCAAGACCCCCCCCTACACACACACACACACGCACACACGCACACACACACACACACTCTCACTCCCTTCATCTCAAGGCTCACCCAGCAGTCAACATGTGCTTGTGCTGCAGTAATTGTTTCATTGTTTCTGAGATTTGTTCTGTGTAAGATCCACCCTCTCTCATCACTAGTAACACTGACGCCATTGGCTCCATTCATTAATTCCATAACCTTAGTGCACACCTGCACTGTACCAGCCAAAGCTTAATGATTATGTTACGTCAAGGTCAAGGTAGGAAGGACATGTCACATACACCCATTAAACCATATGTAGTTAATATGATCACATAGTTCAAATACTAGGACGAATGCACTCCTCAGAGTGCAGGTCTCCACCAGGCTGGGTTGCCGACCCAGGCCTACCCTGCATCAGTCGTCGGGTGCAGCCATCAGGACACAAGGAAGCACAATACGGTTGAAGAGTCATAGGCGAAAACGTGAAGCAGGCTGGTATAGCACCACCATGTACTTCCATGTACTTTTACCATGTCTTTCTAAATAAAGTATTCAATCAAACCATGAGGCCGATTGGGGATGGAAGTTCTTCGGACGGACGGGTTGGACGGACAGGACATCGTCTCCGGCCTTTGACCGTCAAGCCTTCGCCTGTCCGGCCTGACGGAGACAATAATCCTCACTCATTGTAAGGACTCATTGTATGTGATTGTATGTGATCTAATTATCACTCTAACACTAATACTCTCTCTCTCTCTCTCTCTCTCTCTCTCTCTCTCTCTCACACACACACACACACACACACACACACACACACACACACACACACACACACACACACACACACACACACACACACACACACACACACACACACACACACACGCACAATGCTGTGGCCTCCCATGCTCTTTGCGCTATACCCCAGCTGTGAGGTCCATGTGAGTCATTTCCCATTGTGGTCTGTAGTGCCACAGCTGGAGATCTCTCTCTCCCTCTCTCTCTCTCTCTCTCACACACACACACACACACACACACACACACACACACACACACACACACACACACACACACACACACACACACACACACACACACACACACACACACACACTCACACTCACACACCAAATTCACATTCTATAATTCTCTTCTTCTAACTCCCCTCCCCTAGGGCCACACTCATCATTATGGAAGTAAACTGTTGTAAGACTATGGATGATTCTCGTACAGCGGTTGAGGAGAATTGTGTTGAACTATTATGTTCATTCACTTTGGCCTGTGACGATACCTTGCCATGGGAGGAAAGGGAGACTTAAACCTAACTTGAATTCTGGATCAATCAGAATGTTGAGGCAAAGTTGACCAAACCCGGTAGTAATACAGTATTCGCGGCGGTGATACTTGTAGAATGGAGACCATCGCCTGATTGGCGAACTGCAAATTGAAAGCGTGTGATTGGCTAGGAATCCTCGTGCTTAGAATTGGGAGTGAAAGGTTTTGACTGCATGGGATAGCAGAAGTGAAGTGACGGTGGAATTCCCTATAGAACAAATTAAATAAAATTAGAAATCTGAATGAAAGTATGAGAGAAACGATCTTCCTTTGCTGAACTTTCACCAAAGCTTCATGGCAGTTTAGGGCCTTAACACTGAATATAAGAAATTATTCCTTAAGGGTAATTCAGACCACTGAGATGTTTCTCTGCAACATTCTAATGCTTAATTTATGCTCTGTTGTACGGTGGTGTCGCACACCGAAAATAACAGATCTACAAGCCTTGTAGATTGGTTATTTTAAGTTATTTTCGTTATGTCTCGTTGCCAATCTTTCATCTAAACTAGGCTTAAGTTCACAATACGATACGTGTGTGTGTGTGTGTGTGTGTGTGTGTGTGTGTGTGTGTGTGTGTGTGTGTGTGTGTGTGTGTGTGTGTGTGTGTGTGTGTGTGTGTGTGTGTGTGTGTGTGTGTGTGTGTGTGTTAGCCTGGCATGGCCAGACTAATATCACTGCGTACTATGCGTAGATATTAGTCTGGAATCTCTGTGTGGAACCTGCATTTCCAAGGGCCGAATTAAACCCGCCCCATATTTGCATACTGGACCCTGATTGGTGCCCTACAACTTCGGGGGCAGCGAAATCCAATCACAACCTAGCAGGCCAGACTAATCTGCCGAGGGCTGTGTGTGTGTGTGTGTGTGTGTGTGTGTGTGTGTGTGTGTGTGTGTGTGTGTGTGTGTGTGTGTGTGTGTGTGTGTGTGTGTGTGTGTGTGTGTGTGTGTGTGTGTGTGTGTGTGTGTGTGTGTGTGTGTGTGTGTGTGTGTGTGTGTGCGTGCGTGCGCGTGCGTATACGCATCATGCGCGTACACACATGCACAGTTGCAAGGAGGGGGGAGGGGGAGAGAGAGAGAGAGAGAGTGAGTCTGCCCTGCTGTGGGTGGCCAACTATCAGGCCCTCAGGGAACAGACGTCTGGTCTCTACCAAACATCGCCCACTAAAGCTCCACTCAGTGATCCCAGCTTGGGTCACCAAGCATTCCTATAAATAATGCACAGAGGTAGATCTGGTATGGAGTTGCTCAAACACACACTTAATTAGATGTTTGTTTTACTTTAATTCCATAATACAATACAGTGAGTAGCGATAGGGAAAATGTTATGACCTAGATTTCAAATAGTTCAAGCTATGAGCATAGTATGCCTCTTAGACAGACAGGCTATATGAATTTGCTAAAGTAGCTCACAGGTCAAAACACAAAACACAATATTACATGTTGTGTATTAAATGTGTTTTTGTATACTTGACAGTATAAAAAAGGGATGTCAGTTTCGGAAATGAAATAATGTAAGTTAGTAAAATAAAAACATCAAATGAGGGGTTCCCATAAAGCCTTATACATGTGTCAAATGAAGAGTAGTAGCAGTAGTTTGACCTGCAAATGTGCCGTGGAACTACTACATTCTGATATTTCATTATATATATATATATATATATATATATATATATATATATATATATATATATATATATATCACAGTATTTCGACATTCAGTGGAATTCATCAATGGAAGCTTTAATTTTGCTACAACCTGGTAACACATGGGAGTTTTTAAAACAATTAGCCCGGCTAAACAAGGCTCATTATGTGGTTAGAGGGTTCAGAAGAGAGGAGAAGCAAGGGAGAGAGAGGGGGGAGGTAAAGGAGGGGAAGAAGGGATATTGGAGGGAGGTGAGACCAGAAGAGAAGGAGGTGGTAGTGGTAGAAGAAGATGTAAAAGCAGGAAGGACTGCAGAGGAGATGGAGGGATCAAGGGGCGGGGGGTGGGGTGAGGCTAGGTAGTAGTGGAGGGGGGAGGGGGAGGTGATAGACGGGCCAGCAGAGGTGGAGGAGAGAACAGGAAGGGTCGGTGATGAGAGGGAGGCAGACTTCCTAAATTGAACTGAACTGAAATTGCTTTGACCCCAAACTATGTTAAGAACACTCCCACAATGAGATGACCAAGGTGGCAGGCAAGGAGGGGCATCAATTTGCCCAAACACCCCCACCATGTCAGTAGTCAGTCTGGACTCCAAATCCAGTTTCCTATCAACAAGGACCAACCTGGAATTGAATTTAACCACTTTCAACCTGGCATCCCTATTTTGGGCAAAATGTAAAAGATATATAATATTAATCAAGCTCACAACGTGTCATAATGTAATCAGCTATTTTCCCAGCACGACCCCATCATACGATTAAGTATACAATGGGTGGTCAAAGGACCATATAGGTGGTCTGGCATATTTATTGACTCACAGTACACTTTACATGAGTGTTTACCAAAGAAGGCATAACAGAAGTCGTTTTATTTTCAAAGAAGTCATTCGATTCTATTCATTTTAGGATAGTGTGTAAATGACTAACGTGAAACATGTTTGAGATACATGTAGCAGGTGTGTTGGATGGACATCGATGAGAAAACGTGGGTGGTTATGAGTGCTGAATAAAGTGTGGTGTATGAAAGAGCGAGATGCTTCCCATTGTTGTTCTGCTCCTGAACTTTTACTTACTTTTGGTTATTACTTAATTCCCCAGTCTGTAGTTCCATTAGTAAGGCATTATCACACTGATGAGCCAAAGCGGAAGCGCGCACACACACACACACAGTCACACACACACACACACACACACACACACACACACACACACACACACACACACACACACACACGCGCGCACGCGCAACACAGCTGCATATAATGGAAATCTGTCAAAGATGATTAGCCAAGTTGAAAATCTTGTGCACAAGTTTCCCACAGAGTGACATTTATACTTTACATTGGTGATTCGTTATTCCGCTACACGCCCCTCTCACCTACGTGGCACTGCCGATCTTACTGATATGGCCATATATGGACATCTCTGTATTGGTCAGTCCTTGTCCCTTTTATGCCCATATATGGAGATCTCTGTATCTGTCAGTCCTTGTCCCTTTTATGCCCATATATGGAGATCCCTGATATCATCAGTATTATGCCATGACAACACATTGAGGTCAGACTCACACTCCATATTTGGGCGTTGCTGCATTGGGAACACCTTATATGGTTATGGCTGAGTCGTGGTGACATGAGTGTGATGTCAGAGGTCCGCCCTGCCCTCCTGTAAGCCAATTTTAATATAGGATTCATAATCTGTACACAACATTAGATTTCATGGTGTAATATATATATTTAAAAAGGTAAGCGACATGTTACTCAAAAGCTACATTTCTTATAAAAGCATGCAACAACTTCGGGTTCAGTGGTCTTTGTGGACCCTGGGAGAGCCAGCCTATGTTAGTAACTGATTTGCCATTGTTGAAACACACATGCCAGTGATGTGCAGACAAAACAGACTGATTTTGCTATTTATTGTACCAATGGTGTAAAATGTAATGTTTAATTAGTCCCCCCATGTTCACCCCCGCTCTCTCTTACTTTTTTGTCATGTTAGTTGTTTGCATGTTAGAACGAGCGCAAATTGAGCTTGCTGGGTAGTTAGACTGATGGAGAAGTGAAGTTGAGCAGGAAAGTCCTTCGTAATTTCATAGTTAGTATTGGCAAGATAAACACATTCACATTGAAACAGAGAGATTTTTTTGGGCTGTATCCAGGGTCTGGTTGAACTTTACTACGCAGTAAAAAAAAAAAAAATTATTAGGCCACATTTGTACACTCTGTTAGTTAGAAAAGGATAAATTAACACTTATGGCCAAGTCTTGCTTTCCATGACAGCTATGATCCTTCTAGGCTCAGCTGTGCTCAGTAGCCTGAAGGAATTGCACATCTCAGCTCCCATAGGACAGTTATACTGCTATTCTATAAGCCATAGCACTGCCACCTTGCAAATCTAGCTCATACATTCCACTAGTTAGTCACGGACAGTATGCAGAGAACAGTTAAGTACATTAATACAATCTACATCGATATGTCAAATACTAGGGAAGAACATTCTGAACAAACATGTGTAGTGAGCTTCTTTTCCTTTGGCGCAAGTACAGAATCACAGAAAGAATCACAGAAAATCAAGCTATGGTGAACCAGAAAGCAAAATGTGATTCTTGTTTGGACGACGGAATATCAGGACTTTAGATATTTACAAAGAGGAGTCAGAATATTTTGAAAGTGCTCTGAAATAAAAAGGTGTGACCCTGCAGGGCCATAAAAATATTTTCCTCCCCAAATGATTGAAAACAGAAAGACCCTCCCCACCAAATAATGAAGGTTTGATTCCAGTCTGTTGTGTTCTTTTTTCAACTTTAAGAGACTTACAGCAGAAAGAGGCTGCAGCGAATGTCCTTTTGGACAGGCCCGTCCAAGTGGTGGGTGGGCGCTAGTGATGCGCGGGCCGACCTGTTGCCCGCAGGCCCGCGGGGCGGGTGGAGCGGGTCAACACAGGAAAAAAAAAGAACAAGGATTCCGATACCATCTCTCTTCTCCTGTTTTATCCCTCTCTCTCCCTCTTTCCTCCTCTCCCGTCTCTCCCCCTGGAATCATGAGCTTGTGTTCTATGTGTTGCTTATTTGATCAATTATGCACAGCTGCCTCTAATGATATCCCCTCTGTATGTCAAGTTTATTTATTTGAATGTCCCTTATGTTGTAGTAGTAGTAGGCCACTCACTGTATCTATCTACGTTATTGTTTAATATTCTCTCATGTAGCCTACACAATTTTAAAGGACAGGAAAAATATGAATTGTCTATAGCAGCTAAACCGAATGGTGCTGAATATATGGTTTAGTTCACCTCTCGCTCTCTCTCTTGAATGGACAGACTAGACGTTGCTATGTGCTAAGTGTTGAAAAGCCGGTCGGCAGGCTACTTTTTGTTTTTGCGGGTTGCTGGACGGGCATGGTCGTTGATTTATTGTTTTGCGGGATGGGTTGGGGCGGGTTGTGCTCTGTGGCGTGGCGGGTTATGAAAAAACCTGACCCGTGCATCACTAGTGGGCGCTGAACGAATAGATTGTTTGCGAGACAGCAACGTTGGATATTTAATACATGTGTTGGATAAATGTGTGCGTCTTTTCGCATGCGGTAAAAACTGATTGACCAATCACACCCTGTCTGCAAAGGCCTTTACTGTGGACCCAATCTCGGAACCCAGAGACACACTGAAAAGGAAAAACAGCGACCTCTGCTTTTCGTTTCTCCTCAGTGTGACTCTGGGACAATGCCGACGCAGCACATGTGCGCAAGGAAACAGGGTTTAAGTCTGCCTTCACCGCTCCACTTCTGGTGGTGAGCTTGCGTTTTCATTCCGACTAGATAACATTTCTACACGGAACACTAACACCACTTCTCCCAGAGAACATGGATCGTTTTGGTTATAAGCCCACTTGTTTCTATGATGAAAGAGTAAGTTCAAATGTGAATATCTTTCCGTGGTTTTGTCTGCTCCGTGGACGCTATTGTTAAATTAGTTTCGGCTAGTTTCGAGTAGGGAAGGACGACGGACACGTGAATCCCGCCCACTACATTTGATTGGGTAAAGCGCTGCGGGAGGCATGCGATAATCCGACAGACCTTTTCTCCGACTATGTGGCATCCGCGTGCGGTTAGGGTTAGGGTGCGGGTTTCGTTCGGGTTTAGTATTGAAACGTCGGAGCGCTGCGCTGTCGGAGGAATGCGCTGTCGGACTAACGTACTGCACCCGGGTAAAGCGCGGCCTGCTTCCTGATCTGAAGGCACGCCCACTCCCACACAGTGTGCACACTGTCCTGACGAACCTTCAGGACAGATTCCAACGCAGTGCAGAATCTGTTCTTGAGAGATTACTGTGGACCAGAATTAAACACGTGTTAAATCCAGTCAGAGAACTGCTGATGGTCACTTTGAAAAACAGAACAATATGTACAAAGTTAACAGTTTAATTGTCCCATCCGTATTTCACAGTGCATGGTTTTCACGTCGTAAAAACAGTATACATTACCCACTCTAGGACAAAACATTTATATAGTAATCAAACCCCCAGTGTGAAGCAGTGCGCCACACCCAGGTGTTGCAAATACTGCTAATTAAAGATCAGGCAGGCTTCTGTCAACTCTCTCCCTCTCACTTAAACGAATGTGATGTGTTGCAGTCAGATGCAGCTGTTGATACCATACTCATACAAACACTCAAATCAGATGTGTCAAGGATGCAGAGTAAATTGAACCCAAAAGGCAGAGCCACAACAGAATAGATTTTGAAGTATTTATTCACAGAATGAGGCAAACCTTACAGCAATGTAGCAGGCAGGAGTCAAACAGTTGACGATAGCAACACAGTCCAGAGGAACAAACAAGACAAAACGTCCAAGGCAGAACATCAAGACAGGCAGGTATGAACTGACAATCTGTGCAATGAGTCCTGTTTTATAGGTTTTGGTTGACTTGAGAAGTGTCCACAGGTGTGTAATGGACATGCCACGAGGGAGTGGGGACAGTGTGTAACTAGTACTGAGAGATGGAATGGAATGTGGGAGCGGCCGAAGTGGGAATTACAGACAGAAATGGACAGAGGGAGAGACACAGACAAAGAGAAATAGACAGGTGGAGAGACACTGTGACAAGATGAAGCGTCTGGCACAGCTTAAAAAGCTTACACAATGGGCATGCGATAATTGAGGTATGACATCATCATATCCCAAATGCTCCGTTACATGGATACACAGAAACTGGAGTAAAACAAAAAGAAACAACTTTAATTCAAAGGTGTTTCTGTATTGGTTTTAGTGACCTAAAACACAGTTTGTGGATGAGAGACCAAAACCTAGAGGAAAATATTTGTTTTGGTGTAGACAGGGCTTTACTGTAACTAACACTTTAGGATTGAGCAGTTTAAGCATTAGGCCTATAGGTGTTTTAATGGAAGTGCTTCTTTCTCTTTATCACTGTATGCTACTTCCACAACAAGAGATTTAAGTGACATATGATGGGAACAGCAACACACTAGACTAGTATTGGATGAGACATATCCAGTGTCTCATAAAACAGAATTGTTGTGAAAAAATAATAGGCAGTATAGAAAGGGAACCGGGGGACGATTCAGGAGACGGCAGCTGAAGACAAGTTGCCAGTGGGGAGCCATTAGCTAGCTAGCGGCAGTGCTAAGCGGTGCTGTAATGTATTTGGCAGAGCTAACATAGAGATGGCGTTGACTGCTGACGCACTGAGGGAGCGAGGCTTGGCTGCTTCTTACTGCCGCTACTTTTCTGCCCACATGTGCTGTTCAGTTCTGCATGCATGAAGATTACATCATAGAAAGACCGGGGCAGACAGACACAGAGAGAGAGAGAGAGAGAGAGAGAGAGAGAGAGAGAGAGAGAGAGTGTGAGAGAGACACATATGGAGATGGACAAAGAAAGAAAGTGTGTGTGTGTGTGTGTGTGTGTGTGTGTGTGTGTGTGTGTGTGTGTGTGTGTGTGTGTGTGTGTGTGTGTGTGTGTGTGTGTGTGTGTGTGTGCGTGCGTGTATGGTACCACACCTTAGTTTCTGTGGTTAGGGGAAATAAACAATGTCTGGTCGAATAGTTCAAACAGTTTGCTATGAGAAGAATTTATGTTATAACCTTGACTTACAGCTGAGATTTTATACACAGGTTCACAGTAGTTCGTCACAGAAAAATCCTAAGTGTTAATATAACTCAGTTACCACAATTTAAATGGGAGGCATGCGTTAATCCGACAGACTTTTTCTCCGCCTATGTGGCATCCGCGTGCGGTTAGGGTTAGGGTGCGGGTTTGGTTCGGGTTTACTGTTTAATGTCGGAGCACTGCGCTGTCGAAGGAATGCGCTGTCGGACTAACGTATTGCACCCATTTAAATAAGTGGTCAATTATTAAAATTAACAATGAGACTGCATTGCTGTGATATGGCATGATAGCATGATGGCAAATGTGAAAGGAACAATGAGAATGATCAACAACTGTTTAGTCTGCGCTTCTACCTTTGCTCAGCTATGTAAAATATCCTATTCTAATGTGAACTAGCGTAAAAGAGAATCCCACAACATCTGTTTCTCACATCTGTCTTCGCATTTAGAAACATCACACTGGGACAATCCTGAGAAAAGTTCTCTTCACATTTAACTATATTTGGTTTATAATATACCTCTGCATGATTGATTGATTGATTGATGTACTTTATTTACTAAGACATGAGAAACAGTACATGGAAGTATACATAACAAACCCCTGGGGGGAAGCAGTAGATGAACAGAGCTCATCTGGCATGCTCTCATTTAGCATCACCGTCTTCTATTGGAGAGGATCCCATCAACAAAACTAGAGTCAACACCAAAGTAGTTCTCAAACGTTTTTCATGTCAAGGACCCCCATGCGTGCGCATGTGTGTACATGTGTATTGATTTTTTATATATTTCTGTGAGGTTTCTTTTCCTCTCAGGGTAATGTTCAAAAATGTGTAATGAAAATAGTCAGTGTAATACAGAACATGAAAAAAATCAGGCTGCTGATCTACAACCTTATCATTACTTTTAATGAAATGTAAAACAGGTATGCTGACATTGGTCCAGGTCTGGGCTTTGATGCCTAGACTGGCCTTTAAAGATGGACCTTTTATCTCACTCATTCATTTTGATCAGTTCTGCTAGTTGCAGACAGTAGTGTAAATTTATTTAGGAAGTGCATGTACTAGAGATGTCATGGAATTGCATATAGCCTATATAACAAGAACTGCACAGTGATGGTGAAGAAAGAGAACTAGGAAAGACCCTTGCGACAAAATACACACATCATTTGACTAGACGTTTCCAGCAGACAGAGAACCGAGAAAAAAATATTATATCTCTCTCTTTCTCTCCTGGCCCTGTATTATCGCTGCTTGCAGCTATATTCTGTACATTGAAACTATACAAACTATAGGATGCAAGGTCTACAAATGACCCTGGCATCTGTCTACATAACCTGCTATTACATTCTAACCTTTGCATAAGCCTGCAAGGTCGTCAAGACTAGGTAGTGAGTCTGCAGTTCTAATTGCAATGGGGAGTTCACTCCTTAGTTTGGGAGCCAGAAGGGAGAAGAGTCTGGGACATGTACTGTAGAGCATTGTCCAGGGTGTTTTAGGGAAGGTCCTGAAAACTTCCCTGTGTTATCATCTGAGTGAGCGGGACGGGTTGTCGGGTAAGGAAGTTACCCTGTGGATAAGTGGACCCGGCCCGAAACGGATAATTCATATGTATTAGACCCGGTCCGACCCTGCTACTGAAATAAGCACGCTATGCTGGCAATGATTACCGGAATATCGGAATATAGCACTGATTATAAATGAATGCATACCTAAATGAATACATAAATAAATAAACAAACAAACAAAAACGGTGTATGCATTGTCAGTCTCTCCAGCACCTCAGTGAGGTTCTTAAAGTTCATGTTAACATGCAAGGTCACAATAAACTTATTATGGAATACTGTAATCAAATTATATTGACTGCCCTACGTCAAACTGTGAATATCAGCAGAAGCTGCTGTCCTATGACTTTTATAACCTGAAGTTGGCAGAGAAGATCATCTTTTAGCAATCTGTGTTGCTGTCTGACAGATGATAAATTTATGCTACAGT
Organism: Gymnoscopelus microlampas; assembly: GCF_963454915.1. Classification (NCBI taxonomy): domain Eukaryota; kingdom Metazoa; phylum Chordata; class Actinopteri; order Myctophiformes; family Myctophidae; genus Gymnoscopelus; species Gymnoscopelus microlampas. Next base: position 29,275,572 of record NC_139940.1, on the reverse strand, counting down.
GTTTCTTTGTCCTCCACAACAGATCTTGTGCTTTTATCTGCTGATTGTTGTGTGACGGTGACTTTATAGTGTTTTTATATGCTTTGATCTGCTGATTCTTGTAATGGTCTTGTTTCGTTTTTGTGGTTTTATGTCATAATTCCCCAAACAGGATAACAATAACTATAAAGGTTAAATCAAGTTGATGGCAAAGTCCGCACCACAACTATAAAGACAATTAAAAACAATGTTAAACTATATAATTATAGTGCTTGGTGTCAACGGCTGTATAAACATTCTCAACTCACTTTGTACGGTGCAGATTCTAAACAACATGAATATCAGAAGAACATCGATCACAATGTAGACTTTTAAGGCAGTTCATGTGCCAAAGCAGCAGTCAATAAAACAACGGACATGTTTCAACAACTGTAACCGGAAATATATAGGCCCAAAACCTAGTAGCCCCGACTGTTCTAGTAGGCCCTACTAGAACAGTCGGCACCAGCGAGGCAGAACACTCGGCCTGCTTGGTGACTACAGACTACAGACCCTAATATTAAGTTTATTTTAATAGTTAGGCAAAAAACATTTAAAACAGCAGAGGAGCACCGTCTGAAGCCAACCCAGCGCTGGGGTGCAGGGTGTATGTAGTCTGTCAGATCGACAGCATAGTGCAACAGTCCCGTAACATCAGAACACAACACCCCAGCAGCAGTGTAACAGGTCAGGTCATTCATCCTGTATAGTGGCTGCTGACAGGTTTCGGTGACAGAGGTTTGGGGAATTATAGGAGGATGTGTAAGTTCTCACCCCTGACTGGATACAATTGGTATCCCAACTTGAAAATGTATTTTCTGTCTACTAAAAAGGTGGAAAGAGTGGAAGACCCCTGCTACTGAAATAAACACTCTACTATGGCATTGATTACCGGAATATATATCCATTTAGCAGTGATTATAAATACATAAAAAAAATGAGTCTATGCATGAATGAGTGAATGAAAACTAAAAAGACATAAATACATAGATACATAAAAACTGTGTATGAATTGTCAGTCTGTCCAGCGCCTCAGTGAGGTGTTTAAAGTCCATGTTAACATGCAAGGCCACAACAAACTTATTATGGAATACTGACTCTCCTACATATTCACAAACTGTGAATATCAGCAGTCATAGGACAGCAGTGAAGCAGAATTTTATTACAGTCAATGGCATGAAGTTGTCAAGAAAGATATTTTAGGGAACAGTGTTGCTTTCTGACAGATGATGCAATGTTGTTTTATCCTCCACAAACACATCTTGTGTTTGCATGCTTTTATAGTGTTTGTGTTGGTGATGTGCGGGCCGACCCGTTACCCGCAGGTCCCGCGGGTCAACCCGAGCCACGGGCGGACAAGTCAAGATTTCAGAGGCAATTATGCAGGCTGCGGGTGTAGCGGGTCGACACCGCTCTCACACGCAAAAAAAAGACAGTTACAGAATCGCATGCTTAATAGGCCTATTCATGTTCTAACTATCTATTCATGTTCTATCCTGGTGTTTAAAGACCTAATGCTATTGGCCTTTTGATAATTTTATTTGTAGATTGTTTAAGAATACTCAATGTTGTCGAGGGGAAAGGCTTCCGTGAGCTGATGGCATTTCCAGAATACACCATGCCCTGTCGTCAAACAATGACAGCGCACCGAGAGAGAGAACGTACGCTACGGTAACTGGAACGATCGCCCTAAAACACACTCGCCCCCATTTTTTACTGAGGTTACATGTAGGAGTACCTGGTGGCGACAGTTTCCAGGTCGCCGGATTTGATCTGGGGCGACCGTGTTTTAGGGCGAGTACCTCGCTGACCTTACCAAACGCTCCGTAAGATGTTATAAAAGTTTATATGAGGCCATATAGCTATATATTGTTGAACATGTCATGCTGTTACTATTATTATTTGGCATGGAGACGGAGAGCTCAGTCTGACATTATTCTATTTGTCAAACGTCAGCCTCGTTAGTTAGGCTGCTGTAGCCTACGGATTAAACAAGTGTTCTGTGTTTAATAAACACATGTTTACAAAATAAAGTCTAATTTTTATTATCATTAAGGCTTTGATGCAGATTCTAAACATGATGGGTAAAGCTGCAGAAGTTGTGGCGCTTAAAGAAATTAAGCTCAATTTGGCTCTCCGCTTAACTGCTGCGCAGCAAAATAAATACATTAAAGACTAGAAAAGGTGCTCCTCGGAGCACAAGTCTCCGCCAGGTCAGGTAGGTTACTGTGGCCTCCTGGTGGCGCTATAATAGGCCAATGTGAAAAGGGTGGCATTTCTTTTTAGGCCTTTTACGGCAATTGGACACTGCATTCATGATTTGAGGCATTTTGTTCTAAAAATGTGTTTTGTTAAATTAGACCTGCTGGTGGCGCTATAACAGGCCAATGTGAAAAGGATGGCATTTGTTCCTCGGCCTAGTGGGAATGTGCGTGTGAAATTGCACGGCAATCGCACACTGCGTTCATGATTTGAGGCATTTTGTTCAAAACGGACCAATCCTGCAAACTTTGTAAGTCAATGTTAGCCAATTAAGATGGAAATATGAAATATCGGACACATCTGTCTTGATGACATGACTATAGAGATACTGTGTACCGATTTGCATGATTTTTGGACAGAATCTGAAGGAGTAAGAGCAAAACAAATGTTTTTCAAAAGTCGGCCTCCTGGTGGCGCTCTAAAAGGCAAATGTAAAAAATGCAGGGCAAAGGTTGTTCCTTGGCCTCTAGGGAGTGTGCGTTCCAAGTTTCACGCAGATCGGTGCAGTTATAAGTAAAAACGTGAATCGGCCTGTTATAGCGCCACCATGAGGCTGATTTGAAAGTTTTGAAGTGGCATTTGTTCCTTGGCATAGTGGGAATGTGCATGCACAATTTCACGGAAATCGCATGCTGCATTTTGTTCAAAACGGACCAATCCTGTAAACTTTGGAAGTCAACCTTAGGCAATGAGGATGGAATATGGGAAATGGGACAGATCCGTGTTGATCACATGACTATAGAGATACTGTGTACCGATTTGCGTGACGTTTGGATAAAATCTGTAGGAGTAATGTAAAACAATTTGTTTTGCACAAATTGGATCCTGGTAGCGCTCTAATAGGGCCATGTGAAAGATTTGGGGCAGAGGTTCTGAATTGGTATCCAGGGAGTGTGTGTGCACAGTTTCACAGCGACCGGGCTAACGGTGCTGGAGATTAGTCGCTCGCAGACAGATGGACACACGGACGGACGGACGGACGGACGGAGGGTAAAACATACTCTCTCGCCATGCCTTCGGCCTGGCGGAGACAAAAAATCGATCGACACATGCCCTCGACACGTCGACTCGCAAAATATGAGTCGTTTCACATCCCTAATTTAGCACATGACAATATTGTGCTACTGTAGAAATTTAAAGCAACTTTGGGTACTTAAAAGAGCGCTATATACATCTGAGCTATTATGATGATGATTATCTTTTTTTTCACCGCGGAGCGGGCCGAGTCGTTGATTTATATATTGTTCTGCGGGACGAGTTGGGGTGGGTTGGGTTCCGTGGCGGGTGGGTTATGAAAAAACCTGACCTGCGCATCACTAGTTTGTGCAGTATATGATTTGTTCTGCATCTTTTCATGGTGTTGAGTTCTTTATTGTGGTCTAATCTCATAATTAACCAAACACTAAAATAACGATAACTATAAGGATACAGATAAATTATTCTAACTCAAGTGGATGGCAAAGTCAACACCACAACTATAAAGACAAGGTAAGATAAAGACAAAGGTAAACTATATAGTTATAGTTGTTGGTGTGAACGGCATAAACTCGCACATATCAACAGAACTTTGTACAGTGCAGATTCTAAACAACATGAATATCAAAAGAACATTGATCACGATTTAGACTTTTATGGCAACGGACATGTTTCAACAACCGGAACCGGAACGGTAGGCCCAAAACCTGGTTGTTCCCAATTCCCATTTGTTTCTCAGAACCCATGCAGCGGGCCGAATGTTCAGGAAAACACTTGGTGTTTGGTGAGAACAGTCGGCAGCACCAGCGAGGTGGTACACTGATCCATTACAGACTACAGCCCCTAATATTAAAGGAGGTAGTTAGGCAAAAAACAGACAGAGGCGCGCTGTCTGAAGCGGACTTGAGCCATGAGAGGCAGCAGTACCCCCGAGACCTCAAACGTTTTGCAGAGTAGGCTTTGGTGCCAAGTGTTCCGGGGGCCGAGTAGGTTTTGATTTCACCGGGCCTAGAAGGTTTGGAGGCCAACCGTTCTTGTATTGTCATGCAACGTGAGTGAACTATATGAAATTTGTTCAGTATTTTCATAAACACCCCATGTCTGTCACACACACATCTACACTGATTTTAACTATAATGAATCAAATAAAACACAGGAAGGCCAGCAAATGTGTCGTAGGACCCTGGTTGGACCTCCTGTGCTTTCATCTCTGTACCATTCATCCTGTCTGTGGCTGCTGGCTGTCAGGTTGTCTTGCCCTCATGGAAGCCAGCTCAACAGAACTTTGTACTTTGTACGATTCTAAACAACATGAATATGAAAAGAACATCGATCACAATTTAGACTTCAGAAGTCAGTTCATGTGCCAAGGCAGCAGTCAATAAAGCAACAGACATGTTTCAACAACGGTAACCGGAAAGCTACGCCCAAAACCTAGTCTACCCTGTTTTTTTTCTGCGTAACGCTTGGCCCTAGCAGCCTAATGTTCCAGAGAGCACTGAGTCTGTTTTCACCTGCTTGGTGACAACAGACTACAGCACCTTGTAATAATCGGCCTTTTTAACTGATCGGCCTTTTTACCAAAATGAAAAAACGACAGGATCGGTGGGTGTTTTAACTGATACGATTTTTTATATAATAATTTGTATTCCATTTGTATAATTTGTATTCCAAAAAGAACAGGTCGCTCGGGTTGGTCTCACCGGCCTCGGCTCCTCTCGACTCCCCTCCCAACCGGTGTCTCGATCACAACATCACAGCTTGAATCCCACGGCACGGCAGAAACGGCAGGTTCCTACCCCCACTGGGCTCGAAAGTCCTTTAACCTCGGCTGCAGTTTACTGTTAGGTTTACACTTTGTTTCAAAACTCTCTAAACTGGCGCTTCGAAGTCTATGCTTTCCTCCTCCGTTCAACCTGGCACAAACGGTTTGGTTCGTTCAACCCCTCTGTTGTGTACCACACCCTCTACTAGAGAGAGCCATGGAAACGGAATAGATTGATGAGAGAGAGAGAGAGAGACATGGAAACGGAATAGATTGAAGAGAGAGAGAGAGAGAGAGAGCCATGGAAACGGAATAGATTGATGAGAGAGAGAGATGGAAACAGAATGGATTGATTGGACATCTCAACCTATTGCCATTAACAGGAATCAAACTCTCAACCTTCGGACTAATAGGCTGCAACACTACCTATAGTGCTATAGCTTTGTCCAGGCTGATGTTGTCTGTTGAAGATCATAAACTCTTGCCTTCTGTCATGTATCAAGCCAACACTAAGATCACTCGTTCACAAACCATTTACCAATAGAGAAATTGTATGTCTCCTCGCAACCGAAAACAGTGAAAGCAGCCGATCTACAAGCTCAGAAACACGTTGCTATCTGAAAAGTTTTGAGATTGTAGATCGGCTATTTTCAGAATGAAGTATGTCATACATTGAAAAAACGTACTCTCAAATAAGCATAGGCGACCTTGAGATTGTGAGGCACTCATTTAAGGGAGACACCATTGGACCAACAGACAAGGAACTGTGAAAAAGGAGATCTCACAGATGATACAGTTTCACGCAAATAGCTGAAAAATCCTGGGTTTAAGTGTTTTTCAAACTGCTCAAAATTGTGGACAATCTAAGGGCGGAGCTCACTGGTCAAAGCGATAGATGTGTTCCTCATGAGTCAAGGCACAAGTGTAAGCAAGTTTCACGACTTTCGGCCAAACGAGGCATGACTTTTGCCTGTTTAAAGTTTGCATTTTCAAAAAATTGCTATAGCGCCCCCCTTTGGCCAATTGGAGTGAGATTGGTTTCAGTGATATTTGGAATGACTCTCTATATTACTGCAACGTTTCAAAGATATGTGAGTCTTGCATGTATGTGTTAGGGGCAGATGAATAATTTTCATAAAACTGCAATAGTTAAAATCTATTTCCTCCTGGGATTTTTGAGGAATCTGCACGAAACATTTTACACATGAACTTAGGACCTTTGCCGACAAAACAAAAGCGGCGGATTTTCCATAAGACAGATGGAGATGGAGAGTTCCATTATACACGCTACTACTTACATTGATGCAACAGCACAAATGTGACGCAAAGCTCGGCCAATCCATGAAGCAGATTGACACAGAGATTTGGTGCGTCCTCCTCAAACACCCAGACAGATACAGACATTTGTGTTTTGTCCCACAACCCCTGGGTCATCTGCCACACACATGCCAAGTTTGAAGTCAAACGGTCGGATGGTACGCAAGTTATGCATACATACACAGACGCAGGTTTTGTGAATTTATAGATAGATTATTATTGTTGGTTTTGTTGTTGTTGTTGTTGTGTCTGCTACAACTTCACCAAGGTAACATCTCTCTGATCTCACCTTTGGAGACACTGTGTTGGTCATTCCATGACCGCAGGTCTGGTGATCCAGTAAGCACCTAGTTACAAAAGGATAACATATTGGGGGATGTCTAGCCTCATTAGCCGCAGCGGTTCCCACAGTGTGTGAACTATGTCATCAACAGTGATTTAAGGTTGGGCTGGGCCGTAAGTTATTTAGAGATATTCAAGTATTTGTTTATGAGCTGCCTGGTTCTCCTTGTGTGGCAGAAATTGTGTGTGTGTGTGTGTGTGTGTGTGTGTGTGTGTGTGTGTGTGTGTGTGTGTGTGTGTGTGTGTGTGTGTGTGTGTGTGTGTGTGTGTGTGTGTGTGTGTGTGTGTGTGTGTGTGTGAGAGAGAGAGAAAACACACACAGACATACAGGGGGAGAGAGTGCAGCATGACAAATGTTAGAGTGTGTCTGTTTGTTGATTCAATAAACAAGCTTTCTTATGCCATGACAACCGTCCACCCCTCTACATTGGTGGATAGAGACCCTCTGTTCTCTTCTTAATTAATCTGTTTGTATTGGAGCAAAACCTGCACGCACGTACACACACACGCACGCACGCACGCACGCACGCACGCACGCGCAATCACACACACAATCACAAACACACACTCTGTCTCAATTCACTTACTTCATCTGTTTCTACTAGGACAACAGCACTAATGCCAGCCAGCCAAACAACTAGCAGGTCCATCTCCAGCCATTCAACTCAATAGCTGTGCTCAAGCACAGCTATACATTTGATGTCCAAATGTATCTTTATTCCATCTCTATCACTCATTTTCTCTCTCTTTCACCTCCATGGTAGACTATAGTAGACCTTCAGAATAAAACAATAAACTTGGACAAGACAGCATGATCACAAGTGCCACAGCCCAGTTTGTTTTAATGTCCAAGTTGTCTCAAATGTTCGAAGTCCAAATGTTGACAGAGAACTGACCAGATCCAACGCTTTTATCATTGTTGTCAGACAGAAGCATTCTATCACCATGAAATCAGAATCCATTTGAAATTATATGTTTAAAGTATTTAAATGTTTTCCTTACTTTATTTAGTAAGACATGAGAAACAGTACATGGAAGTACAATTCACAATACAAGGTCTACTAAACTGGATAACTCATAAGCACAAAGGTTGTTTAAAGTGAGTTCCCATGCACACAAATCATGATGACATATAAGAGACAGACAGATATACACTACTTTACAGAACGTCATACGATCAGCTTACAGGTTACTGGTATGAAACATAAGAAATATGTACAAGAAAAGAGTTGGGGGGGAAGACTTTGACAGGGGCCAGTTTGGAATTGCAATGCAGCCTCCTGAAGGTGTTTCTTTAGGGCAGTTTTGAAAGTGAGTTGGGTTAGCGAGTTCATTCCCTTTGTTGTGCCAAATCTGATCCGTGGAGCTGCCTCTGGTGTTGTGATCGTAGACGTGTTTCAAGTATTTTGACAGGTACTGGGGTACAATGTGCGTGTCAATGTGTGTGTCGTATCTTGTAGACCAGGCCCAATGCAAGTTGCTGTATAAATACAGTCAAATACAGAAATACCTGATTCATATAAGGGGAAAAGGCACTATCCATTCTATATCCAAAGTAATGTGCCAAGCCTATTGTGAAATGTATGTGGTTGTGAGAACACAGTATGTATTTAAATTGAAGATGGAGTAATGTGCCCATGTTCATAGCTATTTTCTTTTTGAATTCTTTCCAAATTAGGCTGGTGCCCAGTGTGGCTGGTGGATGATGCAAGTTAGGAATGCATGACCCACCCATTTATGCAATACCCCATTACACTTGTTGTCAGAGTACTCGTTGTACCTGTTGTCGCAGCACCCAGTGCAGTACTTAAAGGTTAGTCTATGATGTCAGTACTATGATGTCATATTGATGACTTAGCTACTCCATATATGGGCATAAAAGCAGGGCTGCAACTATCGATTATTTCCTTAGCAATTACTTTTTCAATTAATTAATCTAATAATCGAGAAGGGGATTGTTCTTTTTTTCTTTCTTTTTTTTTGTAACTTATTTTTTATTGTTTTCCAGTTAGAAAATTCAACAGTCAAATAAACAAATATGTGATTGACACATAGACAGAGAAATAAAATGAAATGAAAATAAATAAAGTACAAACAAACAAAAAGGCATACAAAAATTGTGTTGAGGTGGGCGTTATAACACAAAGATTAACATATTTATGGATTACAGTATTTTCTTTTTTAACAACAATCAGTCAATGAATTACATTTCTCATCAAACAGTAAGAAGTCCATTTCTTCCAGTTCTTCGTATATTGATCCGTTCTCAGCCTAAGAGAGAAGGTCAGATTCTCCATAGAGTCTATCTCACTGACAACCGTAGTCCAGTCTTCCTTGGTAGGTGGTATGGCCTGTAACCATTTCCGAGTGATGGCTTTCTTACAGGCAACCAAAATGATTTTGTACAGATATAGGTCCTGGCTCATGAGTTCAGCAGGGATTTTCCCCAGATGTTCTTTTTTCTTTCTATTTCAATGAATCAATTAACCATTTAAAAATGTTGGATTATGAATTGATAATTTTATAAAATTATCGATAATCTACATTTTGTACAATCAATTAAACCGATTAGATTAATAGTTATATTAACTATTGCACCAATTTATAAAATGGACACAGACAGACTTGCCGGTGCATCATGTGATGCAACGTCACTCGCATCTCTGGCAGGTCAGCTTCCGCCTCTGGTCGGTAGGAATATCTTTCGGCATGCTATCCACCTGTTTCCTAGGCTTTTCACTGTGTTCCACTTCCTGTCTTTTGATCCAATGAAATCCAATGAAACCGGTCAGATGACTAATGATATCCAATGAAATCCGACAGGAAGTGGAAAACACAAGCCTAGGAAACAGGTGGATAAGCCCTTCTGTTCTAGGTAAATAATCATAATTACTAGTCCATACGTGCAGTGTGTGTGCAGGATGTGAGCAGTCAAAGTATTAACAGACTTTGGGTTATGTGCTGTATACAGCAATAGTCCCAAAACCTTTTGGCCCCAAGGAGCCCTTCCAATATAATAATATTCATTACCAACCACCCGCAATGTATGTGAATGTGTGTGTTAAATGTTGAAGTCACAAAGAAACATCTATCCATTACTCTAACCAACAATGTGTATAACATTGTACTTTATAGTTGCATAATTGAGATATGTGATATTGTATGAGTAATGTGACTGCATGTCGTAGAGACTTTGATGAGACAGGGGTTATATAAGTTGGTGTCACATATGCTCTGTGTAGAATTACTGGTCTGCCTTAAGTCAGTTATGTGCTGTATACAGCAATAGTCCCAAACCTTTTGGAATATAATAATATTCATTACCAACCACCCGCAATGTATGTGAAATTGTGTGTTAAATGTTGAAGTAACAAAGACACATGTATAACATTGTACTGTATAGTTGCATAATGGAGATATGTGATATTGGTATGAGTAATGTGACTGCATGTCGTAGAGACTTTGATAAGACAGGGGTTATGAGTTGTGTCACAGGTGCCCCCCCCCCCACCCCACACACACACACACGGCTGGACGGAGCCGCACGTGTCTCGTCGCCAGGTCCTGGACTGACAGTGAACACACACGTGAACCCACACAGACACACATATATAGAAGCACACACACACAGATGGCTGAACCCGCACGCGTCCCGTCGCGTTGTGACCCCCAACCCCCCCACCCACCCACCCACACACACACACACACCGCACGCGTCCCGTCGCCACGTCCTGGACCCATAGTGCACATACACACACACAACCGTAATAATGTTTTGTTAGTGTAAACGGCGCGTAAATGAAAGTCCTTTAAAGGGATTGACGGCGAGTCAGAGATAAACAAACACCGCGCCTCCAGCAGTTCGTTTCCCCGACCACCAGGGGGTGACGCAGGAGGGACTTCCATAGAGCTAAGGGGACTTCTGAAGGGGCCATGCCGAAAATAGGTTGCTTTATTCGGATATAATTCGCGGAACTGCCCGCCCCTGCTGGTTCTCTGAATTTTTATTTTTAAATAGGCTCTTTCATGATAAATTGACCACATATATGAAGTTAAACAACTAAATTCTATCCAAACGCTATCTTAAAAGTAAATTCTGTGCCTCAAAAACGAAGTTTGAGAGCGTTTTAAAACCGAAAGTAAAAAGTTCACACGGACACGGATACATGCGTGCGTTAATTTACGCCCCGGACAAACATAAACAGTAGGGAAAATACGGATTTCAGAAAGAGGACTGTGTTTCAATGCAGGAAAACACCCCAGCATCCTTATATAGTGGCTGATAGAGGGGAAAAAATGCAAAATATATATATATATATATATATTTTTTATTTAGGCTTAATGTTGCCTAGAATCCCTTTAAGTTTAAACAGGTTGTCTGTGTGTGTGTGTGTGTGTGTGTGTGTGTGTGTGTGTGTGTGTGTGTGTGTGTGTGTGTGTGTGTGTGTGTGTGTGTGTGTGTGTGTGTGTGTGTGTGTGTGTGTGTGTGTGTGCTTGCTTGCGGCAGGTGGCAACACAGTAACAGAGTGGGTGTGTGGATTCGACCCATGCACAGTTTGATCATTCATCCCATAGGTCGGATGGCCATCCCAGAGGTCGTAACCATGGCGACATTCTTTTACATAAAAACGCTAATAAACAGCTGACATTTGGGGAAAGCGAAAAATGGGCTTTGGTGTTCCGTGCACATGCTGATGGTCAATGACCGTGTGCAAATACAGATGAATTGCTCCAGGCACTGAGGAGAACTGGGCGATTTTTTGCACACAGCACAGACAGAGCTACAGAGGCACAGAGCTCAGGTTAATTATTGGAGGGATTGCAGGGATCCTCATATCTCCATATTTAGTAGACCGATGAAGCTATTAAATAGAGAGGTAAAATCTGCTCTGTAAAAGAATGAAGTCCCATTGTGCTCGATAACATTTATATTGGCCAATCATGCCGATGCCTACACACTTTGACTTCTTAGGGCGCTCTCGCCGTCAGTGTAGTGCCACTGTACTCGTTACTGTAAATTAAACCGTTCTAAAAAACGTTTTCCTGAGAGGATCCTGCGGCCCAGAGGACCTAACTGGCCTTACAGCTTTGGTTGGTAAAACCTTTTTCTCCTGGGAGGCCAAATCTCAAAGCTACAGTATATCCACTTGAACCCACGTTATACCTTGAGACCAGACGCGTCGCTAGGTCTCTACTAGGTCGGGGGCTTAGCCCCGCAGGCAACGGGCACATGCACGCGCGCGCAGCGCGCGTGCATGTGCCCCTCCTCCCGCGCGCGCGCGAAGCGCGCGCGCGCGATTTTTTCCGCGGATTTCGCGGATTAGGGTGCTTTTTTCCCCGTTTTTTGTTACTTTATTTCGGTTTTAGGGTTAGGGGTAGGGTTAGGTTAGGGTGATAGATATATAATTCCAAAAAAAAAAAAAAACTTTTAATTTTTTAATTTTTCATTTTTTTTTATTGGTGGCTTTGGACAAAACATTGGTGGCTATAGCCACCGAAGCCCACCCCTAACGACGCCACTGCTTGAGACACAGTCTCATTAAAACACACAGCGGCGTTGGTCTTTGGCCCATTTTGGGCACCAGCTTATTTTCAGGTCTTCAAAAACTCAAATGACCTCACGATTCATTAGGCACAGGAGTAGTAGACCAGTATGAGAAATGCCCCCATTTTGCGTAAAACAAGTATGTGAGTCATGCACCAATCTGATATCACGTAATGCATCACATGACGATAGTTCATATACATGCTAAACAATTCTTCATTTATTTCAGGCATCGGGAAGGAAAGAATGGTATTGGAACTTCTTTATCACACAGTTCTGAATTCATACAGAAACAGTATTTGATTTTTTTAATTTGAAGTCTTTGCTCTGGGGCCCAATTTTAATGACTCACCAAAGATGGCAGACCCACATAAAGACTGGCTCTGGCAAACAAGGAGTGAAAAGGTCTTCTACCCCCCCCCCCCCCATGTCTCTCTGTTCGCCCAGCCAAAAACTATAATTAATGGGAGCTGACCCTACTTTAACTTGGCACTCTGCAAGGGGTTGGATTTGTGATAAGACATCAGAATAGTATCCTGTCCAAAGGGCGGATGAATACTACAGTCTGACTCACTAACACAAACAAAAGATGGCCCTTGGGCCATTATGGCTTGAACCAAGCTTACTTTCTTCATCATAAGATGGAGTGTCATTTCTCACGTCATCTTATCTGATCCCATGAGTCTACTGTCAGTACAGTGTAGTTCATTAGCTGGGCCTCAAGCTGAAGCCTTAACATTTTAAGTCATACTGTTTAACATTCATTTTAGTAGTCTGTTTTATACCGACACCCCTTGTAGCTTTGTTGTCATTACAGCATTTGTCGATATGGAGCTACCACTGAACAAGGAATGCTGAAGGGTCCTAGCGCTGGAGGATTTATTATTTATTAGCGTACCTGATGTATGACTAAGTAAAATTACATGGATCTCATTGCATTCCAAGACACCCATACAGACCCTACAGTACTTAATTAACAACAGTCTAATTTGTTTTAATAAAGCAACTCTCTCCACAGGCAAATTAAAATATTTGTTCTTTTTATTTGGCACAACACAAAAGTGCTTCAAGATAACACTGCCCATGATTAGTCTGGCACAAAAACAATTTCATGGAACATTTATTGGTCTCATTCATCATACCGTGGTGTAAATTCTGTCCTTAAAATGCTTAAATGTTAGACAAAGTTATTCTTTAAGGCACAACACACTGGTAACTGTAAAAAGTTACACATTTTGGAGTAGAGATAACATTTTGTGCAAATGTTCCTGGAACCTTTATGGTTTATTTGTTCATTATGTTTAGGGCTAAATATGATGCATTCCCCATATTTGACCCCTGCAATAATAATAATAATAATAATAATAATAATAATAAAGAGCTTAAAAGTGATTTTAGCTTGTATTCAGGATTAGTAAGACAATTTTAAGATAATTTAAGTCAACTTATCTTATTGCACAAGCAAATTATTTGGTTGGTGTTGATGTTGACTTTGAGTATCTTTATCTTCAACTTGATATCCTTAATACAATATGAAATCACTTAAGAAGCATGGCATTTTTGCTGTGTATACATATGGGACCCTATGGATATGAAATGTATACCAACATATTATTTTATATTATCCAAGGACATAAATCTCTAAATCACAGAAAGGTCTTAGCCTATATAAATATGCTGGTTTTCTATCAAAGTACAAAAAAACACAGGTTCATCACCCTTTTTTAAATCAATAACTTATCCCTAGAAATTGCATTTTTGTTGTTATCACTGCAGACAAAAACCCCAGCTTGTAATTTCACATTGTTTGGTCAGATATATACGTCATTGTCAGAACAGTCGAAAGCACACATTTTCAATGTTTTCATATAAAAAAGAAAAGAAAATAGAGAATCTTTGGTGGCTAAGCAAAAATAGAATAAAAATGTCTATAAAAAATGCATCAAAATACAATAAGTTGTCAACGGCTACAGCAAAGGGCCAACAAGGCAGAGAAATCCAGCGTTGACTTAAACTATGTATAAAAAAGGACACTTTTATATATTTTTTTATTTATCACAAAAAGATCATAAATTACTTGAGACCTTCAGAATGTGCCTGCCTTCGGACAGCATCCTGTCACCTCGATGCAATGCAAACATAACCACTGAGGTATATCATCTCGATTACTATGCGTCAAGCATCATGCGGCACCATGGGAGAGAGACATAAAAGTGCATAGAATTTAAATTCATGTCAGTCTGTAGTACTTGTTCCATTCCAAATGTAATTCTCTTCCAAGTGCTCTTGTCCCTTTCACTACCCCTAATAAAAGTACTGCATGTGTATGGATAAATATCAATGGTAATGTATTTATCAAATTCTGCTATTGTATCCTCTTTGAGGATAACCATCTTCTCCCTTCATATCTCTCCTCTTCTTAAAGTTTTCTGTAAAAAAACATTCAACTTGATCTTATACCAGACTGAGCTCCCATAGGATACTGTCCAAAGAGATGACATTATCTGGATTACCAGAGATTGAATAAGAGCAAGGGCATATGGAGAGACACACACTTTTTGGGTTGGAACAAGCCCATGATGTCCACTTGGTGGTATCATTCATGTTGGCAGAAAGAAATACATTAAAATCAAAATAGTGTTACAAAATTTCTGACACATACACTCATAGTATAAAAAAGAAAAACATGGTCTTTGTTTCTGTAGAAACAAAACAGTCACAGCAGCAATGATACACTGTCTCTCTTCTGGTCACATGACTTCACCTCTGGTCACCTGATCCCGTGGAGAGCCTATCTACCAATCAGTGATCAGTTTGAGATTATTCACTTTGTAAACATTGAGAGAGAGAAAGAGCAGCTCCCCTTTTCCTCACCCTTTTCCCCTTCTAAGTGTTCTTTGCAGCACTTCCAAAGCATTTTTAAGAACACTGAATACGGTATAAGGCAATGCTTTTTGCCCAGAAAATGTTCCTAGTTTGGTTGGGTGTTTAGACCATGTGACATTAAAAAATGCACCTTAACTTCTTGTAGACTGGGTGGGGTGTCCTTTTGTCAGGGTGCCCTAAGGCCTAAGCCACCAATTCAATTGATAAATGTGGCAATTGCACAGTAAACCTCACTGGTAACTGATGTTACCAGTGTCTCTTGATGCCTGTTCTTGCAATGGTATTCATTCTTACCAGTTTACAGTCATCTGACAGTGGAAATATACACACTTTTAAAAGTTGACATGACTAAACCCATGACAGACTGTTAAAAATACTAAATAATCACTCAGACCTGTTTTACTAGCAACCTTCAAAGACTCTAAAGTATCCATGTACTGTATACCACTCACATTATTACTAGGGGAAATACTGGTGCATAGCCTGTAATCTTTTTACCCCAATCCTCGTGATTTTAAATTTCATATAGAAGACATGTACAAAAGCATCCATAAGGGAATGACAATTTTGACGATGTTATTGTTTGCTTCTACTTTTAAGTCACAGCTTCCAAATACATTTTGTGGTAGCCATTGTGTCCCTCTTATTCAGTTTAATTTACTTGTTGGGGACGTCACATGGTGTGAGTGAGAGCAGCCCATTAGCAGAAGGTTTCTTGGAAAGAGACGAGCACTGTTTTTGCATCATACATCCAGCACCATGTCATAGTGAGCATCCTTCTTCCTCTTCCCGCATTTATTTATCAGCACCGCGTACAACGTCAGAAGCATGACCCAATAACTGGCGTACACAATCGCCCCGATGATCAGAACTATTTTCTCTGAATCAGGGAAAGGTTTTCTGGTCTCTTGGATTGTGGTATAAATAATACCAATGAAGAGGATGGTGAACCAAACCGATATGGGAATAAGACCGATGAAGTTCACCACAACAGTTTTCCTCCCCGAAGTCCCCCATCCGGATTTATTGATTGTCGCTATGGCAAACATTTTAGCCGGCAACAGACTCGACATGTACAGGACGGAGTAGAACGACATGAACACCATGACAATGTTGCCTCGTAGGCAGCTAGCGAATGCGGCCTTGATCAGTGCTACTGCTTGGACAATGAGTAGGAACAAGAGGATATTCCAGAGCCTTCCTTGGTAGAACAGCTGTATTGCAGTGGCAATGAGGAAAAACGGGAAGAACCCTGTGATCACAGCCTCGTAGGTCATCCACAGATGATGCTTGTGGAACCACATCGAGTTGTAGAGCCACTCTCTGAAGTAGGACTTACTCCATCGAGTCTGCTGGTTGAGCCAGCGCAGGTACGTGATGGGCGTCTCAGTGAGACATTTTGACCGTGCTGTGTATTTGGTTGCGTACCCGAGGCTGAGAACCCTGTTTGTGAGGTGGCGGTCATCCCCGAAACTGCAGTGAGAACCCATGAAGGTCTGGTTGTACCAGTCCTCCACAAACTCGTGCAGGAGGGAGTTTCGGTACATTCCTAAGGGTCCACTGATGCACTGGACGCAGCCAAAGTAAGACTGGCACGCTCGCTCTATGTTGAAGGCCATCCAGTACCGCACACTGCTCAAGAAGGAGATCCATGACTCATACTTATTCAGGATCTAGATAGAACAGGAGAGATTATACAGAGAAGGATTTCAAAAGATGATTAATGATGAAGCATGGCTGAAACGCTGTTAAATAAAACTTTCTGATGGCATACATTTAAGACTAAAGACATTAAAGGTAGGGTAAGTGATATTTTTTGGTTAAAACAAAAAGTATTTTGTTAAAGGTTTAAAATACTATATTCTAGTAATCATTGCTATAGAGTGTTTGTTCAGTAACAGGAGTCTCCCCGTCTCTCCAGCTCTTTAATAAACAGAAAATACATTTTTCGGTAGGTGTCAAAATCTCAGCCAATCAGGAGAAAGTACCCATTTTTAAGCTTAATTTGTATAGTGTTCCAGTTCCAATTTTGTCTGCTCATTTCTTAGTGTCATCACTTCCAATTTCACTTGTTTAATCTGTATCCTGATTGAGTTCTCTGTCCTGATTGGATAAAATTGGAAATGAAACTGAAACTGAAACGAAGATGCATTTCCTGTTTAATAAAGAGGTGGAGAGACAAGGAGACTCCTAATACTGAACAAACACTCTATAGCAATGAGTACTATCAGAATATAGAGATATTTAACACTTATTTTAACCAACACAAATCACTTACCCTACCTTTAAATAAAATACTCAGTTATCAAATGGTAGAGGAGATAAAGTGATCTTGAATTGATACCTGTACATCGCCTCCCACGCCCCCCACCATTGGGTCTTCTTCTAGAACCTTAACCATCTCCACCGATGATGCAGGATCCAACATGGTGTCAGAGTCACACACCTAAATGAAATGCACAAAATGCTCAGTACTTGAATGCATAGGGTTTACAAGCTTTGTTCCACAGTATTGTATGACAGTTACAGTATCTACTGAACACTAACCATGTTTGATACATTTAGTATGACAGTCACATATAGTATTTTGGAAACCTTTATCGTTCATTAATTTCTCTCAATCGCTCTCAGTTATGATGAAGCCCAAACTCTACAGACGTTCTGTGCATTTGAAATATATTCCATCATGTAATGCTTGAAGAACTACACTGGCTGTGCTCAAGTCACACTAGTTCCTACTTACTTCTCAACTTGGAGGTAGAAAACACCTTAGAATTCACACCTGGCAGACACAACACTGTGAAAATCCTCAAACATTCCCATGCCCTCGCCAACAACACCACTTAGCCTTTGATTTGGGACCTGTATCTCATTACACATAAAGCCGCTCTCTGTGACTTGTGGCAGATTAGGAAGCTCAGTTATGTTTGATTGGAGTGTTGGTATTGGTGAATTACCTGAAACACCTCACTGCATTGGTGATGTATTTGTATGAAGACAGTGGTTAATTTGAATTATGACATTCCATTTGCTTTAGAGGGAATCTGGTAGTCATTCATTCAAATGAATAAAGAATCTAAAGCTTATTTTTCACTACAATCTTCTATATGAAATTTCTGTTGCTAATGATGAGTGTAAGATCACATGTTTTGCCTATAACGGTCTTATGTGTTTATAGTCTTAAAAGAAGATCCTTCATGCCTAAATTGGGAGTGAAGTCTTCACTTAGTCCTTAATGACATCACCTACACAGGTGATGTCATTAAGGCCTAAGTGAAGACTTGTGGCTCATGAGAATACACATGGTTTGCTGTTTGTATCTCCCCCTCTCTAGTGTGTGATAGTTAAATGAAATGGTGCAGTTAATCTAGAAAATGTATCTTTTTTTTCCTTCCTTAACAGTTTTTCTTCAGTATATTGAGGCTACATTTCTGTGGGAAAAACTAAATTGACTGGTCTGAATCAAGCAAAATATGTTGCCAGCACATAATCTATTGAATAGCAGAATTCTTCACACCCAAGTAATCACCACCCACTATTACTTTGGATATAATCACCAACACTCACTTTTGGCAAGCATTTGAGTGGCACATGGCCATTTGACTCTCTCTTGCTGTCTGTGTTTCCCCCTTTCACTCAGTCCATAAATGGCAGAATTGTTTTGAAGTATGTCGAAATAAGTGGGCTCTGGCAGCATGTAGCCTGTTGCAGGTGTTTGATAGCGTCATGGCAAAGAAGGATCTTTTTATCCTCACAAACTACTCAAGTTTCTATTGGATTAAGACTAATAAAGCACCATTGAGTTAATAAGGTTGATTTCACACCAATTTTATCTGTCCTACAATTTACAATTTAGGTATTTAGCAGACACTCTTTATCCAGAGCGACTTACAGTAAGCAAGGCAAACACATGTTTGCCTTGCATCAAATGTATCCTGTATAAGACTGCATGGTTGTAGTAGGTCAAGTGCTACAGGCTGAGGTGGAGTGAAGAGGTGAGTCTTCAGATTACGGCGGAAAATTGTGAGTGAGTCTGAAGTTCTAACTGCAATGGGGAGTTTGTTCCACAGTTTGGGAGCAAGAATTAGGAGAAAAGTCTGTGACGTGTGGAGCGTTGTCCCGGATGTTTTAGGGAAGGTTCAGGCAATCAGGCAGCTTCCCTGTGTTAGCTGATCTGGCTGATCAGGCTTTATATATGCCATACCTTTGGTTGCTTTGTAGGCCAACATCAGTGTTTTGTACTCTGTGCAGGCAGTAACTGGGGAGCGGAGAAGGCGGGAGGCGTGAACATTTTGTCTGGTCAAAAGGTCAAAGGTAGTGGGTTATAATACCCTTTGTGTAACTTTTAATGGATTACACTGTAGGAATTTAGGAATTTAAATGATTATCAACAGTTTGCACTGAAAATGAGTGCTAAAAATCTGATGTGCAGTATGTGCATGGCTAAAGCATCTAGGTGTAGTAGAACCTTGTGAACCTCTAATTTAAATAGATGTTTATCTGTTCATGGGAAAATTGTTTCTGAGAGGCTTTGTCCTTCATTTCAGACAAGAGGTGAAACAAGGACTACCCTAGCATGGGGCCTACTTGTCACAAAAATGTGGATGCAATAAAATGTCTGAGGCCGTTAAACCAACATAAAACAATGGTGTGCATTATGCAACACTGCTGTACCATCTTTTTGTGGGGTTACATTTTGTGCCCTGTGCTGTCTGACATTGACAAGCTTCTGCTGGACAATGATAAAGCTTTATGTCTAATCAAAAGCATTGGTTTTGTAAACGAAATGCAGTCGGCACTATGGGTGCGTTTGCTTAGGGCAAAAATTAAATCCAGGCAGATCCAATGGGCATATGGAGTTGTGCAACACCCTATTTCCAAAGCTGTATCCCATTCTATAAGCATGCCAGGGGAAGTCAAAGCAAATTACAGGCTTGAAACCAACAACCGTAGAGAAAGAATAGTCACTGAAGACTTGCCAAAGAACTGACCTGGATATGAAACAATAAGTTTTAAGTAGACCCCAGGTTGGGCATTACACAGTCAGAGTTTCTTTGTATAATGTATTTATCTTCTTTCCCGATTAACTGAATGGAGTTGTATTACCCTAAACAAACCTCTGACCCAAAGGGTGCTGGTTTGAATGAGGCCGGGCAGTAAAATCTTATCAAGAGAGGTGTAGGAGTTTTTCCTCCTCCCTCCATAACTACCACTGAGGTGCTCCTAAGCAAGGCACGCTAAAGTGGCAGCTAATGTCAAGGGAGGTATTCAGACAGAATGTCAAGAACAGCTGCAATTTAAGTTTCTCATTAAAGCCCCCTTTTCCTTATTGTGTGCTTTTGTTTGTCTTTTTGAATCAACAGTACTGCTATTGTGTTCTTGATTTTATATGTGCTGCTGCCCATGCTATGTCAGCATTCCAACTAAATGTTGCAATATTTCCTCGTTATGTTCTCTCTCTGTGCCTCAAACTGAACTGAACCCCAGTTGCTGTGTGTTTAAAACAGTAGGTTATATGTGAATTAGATGTGACTCTCAGGTCTGTGGAAAAAGGTCTTCTCTTAGTATGTCTGGCTGTCTGCTGCCCCTCCCGCTATTTCACGCAACATTACACTGCGTACACACAACCACTATCCATCTTAAACTCAAATGTATCTAGGGAGTATTTCTTACAAATTAAATTGTATTATTTGCAACACCTTGAAAATGGTATTGTATAGAATATAAAATATCCAGTAGCTTCAGTTGTGTAGTATATTATAAGACTACACATGTGTGAAGGCACTAATGTACTCAAAATAACCTGGGGATTTTCTTTTTCTTTCCGTGACCCAGTTTTGTGTGCTGAGCCAGACTTTGAATCACAGTGATGTAGATGATGTAACAGATCTGCTGTTACATTTAGTCATCGGCTACCCTGCCCTGCCCTTGTTCATGCTACACCACACTACACGATGCACACAGCCACCATCCATCTTAACCAGACACAAAAGACTCTTTGTAGACCCCATATTTGGTTTGGCACAAGCCCTCGTTCCCTCCCCCCAGCCATCTCTTCATCCCTCTCTCCCTTCGTCGTACTACCTCCATCCCCCACTCTCTCCACTCTCACTCCCCAGCGTTACCTGCATATAGCCTCCTTCCCTGCTTTATAGTCTGTCTTCCATGTGCGCCCTCCATCATTGCTCAGATGTTTTCATGTTCCTGCACATGTTTACAGTAGCATCCAAACTGTGATGTGAACATCCAGTGTCTACTCATCCCACATCTGCTGTCTAGGTAGACTATCTGTTCATATAACCCTCCTACCGCATTTCCCACCTGTTTCTCCGTTCATTCCTTTCCTTCTCTCCCTTCCTTCACCATTTCCTTTCTACTACAATTGTTGTCTAATAAACCATCCATGCATCCACCCATCCATCCATCCATCTAGTCTTACCTGCACATAATCCACGCTCCTCCCCAGTGCTTTGAAGGCTGTATACATGACCTCTCTCTTTCCTCCCCACTTCTGCATGATGCAGACACACTTGTTGTTCAGCACCAGCCTGGAGATCTGCTGAAGACTCTCTGCATAGCTCTCATCCGTCTCCTCGGGTCCTTTGAAATGATAGTTACTCCTCCACACATACGTGGCTGCTTTGTCCCACCCCATGATCTCTTTGAATATTTCCATCATGTAAAGGTCATCGTCCGTGTTGCCGTCGATCACCATTATCACCTTGATACCCGGGTACGACAGCCTCTTCACGGACATCAGGCATTTCCTCAGGTAGGCTGGGTCTTCTTGATATGATGCGATGCACAATGCCAACGACTTGTTCAACTTGATCGGCGTCTCCAATGATCGTCTCATGTTCCGGTGTTCTAAGAGGGCAAAGAGGCTCTGGATGATGAGGTGGATGACCAGTATGGCGCCATACAGGCCAAAGGAGACGTGGTTGCGGGCAGTGGTGAAGAACTGATAACCCATTATGTAGGCTGTAGAGATGCCCACCAGGAGGGACACGCCAAACATGGTGGTGCCGAATACCCGCAGGTAGGTGAGGCCTCTTTGGCATTTCATCTAGGGACAAAAGATCAAAAGAAAACAGGCTCAAGTTTAGGACCCTTTGACATCTTATCGAGGCACAATAGAAGAAGAAACTGGTTTGATGAATATAGAGATGAATGAATAATCCCAGATTATACTTCAATCTGGAAAAAAATGTAATCTTTATTTTGGTTATTTGTAATGCAGCAAAACAAATAGAGAGGTGACAAAGTGGAAGGGGAGAGTAAATATATAATATTTTTTGAAAACATTAGAAAATTTATTCTAATGTAGTGAGAAGCACAAACTCAGGTTGAAAATGCAGTAATGTCTCCTCTCTCTCTCTCTCTTCTTCCCTCCTTCCCGTAAATCCCCCAGTCTAAATGTCAGACAGTTGTGAGTAGCCGATTGTTCCAACTTTCTTTGACGCGGGTGGTCGCACATTACAAGATTTCTTGACCTAATTTAGAGGCAAACTGGCAGCCCAGCCAAAAAGTCCAAGATCCAGGTGTTGTGAGAAAACTCATGAGACAAACCTCCACTCCTCTAAAACTCCAAAATTGTTCAGACCACCACCCTTATAACCTCACCCTGCTGGACTAGCTGGTCCATGAAGAGTTGTTATTATTACTCAAGTAACCATGAGAGACCCCCCCCCCCTCTTGTGACTCATTTTGTGACTCAACAGCTTATACAGATGTTTAATGCACAAAGTCCCAGGTAAACAAAATCATATGGTCTAGTTGTTGTGCTCTATTTCTCCTTTGTAATGCTGCTACCGCCATCTGTTTGGCAGACCAGAGCAAACCCACTCAGTGCAGGCTCAACTCGGCTCAACACAGTGCGGACCACCCTGTGATGTCATCTGTTTATATCTCCGTGGGAAGAAGAAGACAAGAGCTTTTAGACCTTAAGATGTTGCGCGTGGCTGTCTCCCCTCCTACATTTGGGAGTCCCAGACTGGAATTCAGGAATATACATATATTTCCTTCATCATATCATATACTGTGTGTGTGTGTGTGTGTGTGTGTGTGTGTGTGTGTGTGTGTGTGTGTGTGTGTGTGTGTGTGTGTGTGTGTGAGTGTGAGTGTGCATGCGCGTGCGCGTGCGTGCGTGTTTGTGAGTCCATGGCTAATCTCGTAAACTAATACATTGATCAGCATCAGAGATCTTGTGCACGCTGCCAGTAGCCCAAGGAATTCAAACCCCTGAATATCTTTTCCAGTCCTTCAACGGCAACTATTTTATTTTTGTGAATTCATAATCTCAGCTATGAAGTGGAACTAGCCAATCGGGCACAAATTGCCCATCCGCCTTTGGGATCTACTGTACTACTAGAAAGAGACTGTGCATAGTCCGACACAACTGAGGCAGAGAGAGACGCATAGTGAGACTGCGGCACCTATGACACCGCAAGTGCATGTGTGCAAGCACACCGACCTCATCACACACAGACAGAGAGAGAGAGACAGCGACACCTATGACTTCAGTTAAAGCCCACACTATTCAGTTAAAGTCCGCATCTGATTAAGGCCTATATTAAACGTGTCAACGTGCCAATTTCACAACATACCTTGCGCACCTATGATGCACGTGCATGCGTGTGCGGACTGTACATATACTGTAGGTTATGGGCAGGAGCTGAACCCGTGGCAGGATGATTTCACCTTTGCCTGAGCCACCAGGACACAACATTTCCTAGAACAGTACTTAGTCAATACCCAGACACTTTGAACAGTGTTTTGTGAATGATGTACAGGCACTGATAGCCCAGATTCACAATGTTATTGTTACTTGTTATTGTTATTGTAGTTGATCACATTCGGTGGTAATGTGTGAGTGGGTGCGTCGGCCACCCGTCACAGTTGTGACGAACAATGGGGTTGTCAAGAGAATAGTACTATGAGATGAACATTCTCTCTGGCAGGAGCTCTCCACACCACACCTAAACACAGACAGACAGAGAGTGAGGGAGCTAAACAAGAATGAAAAGGGGGAGAGTGAAAGAAGAGAGGCAATGATGAAAAAATAAAACATACACAGTAGTCTAATTTATTCTCTGTCGCACTCCGTCGTAATAGCTAATTGTCAAGCTTTGTGTGACGGAGTGTGAATTAGACTTTAGAGGACGAAAATCAGGGAGGAATGAGGAAAAAGAAACCAAGGGAGACAAAACGAGACAGTGAGACTGTTTTTCTGAAGCAGAGAGGAGCGACAGAGGCTCAGTAAAAGTGGTAAGAGACAGAAAGAGAGGGATAGAAACAGAGGAGACATCATGCCAGAGCAGGGAATACACACACACACACACACACACACACACACACACACACACACACACACACACACACACACACACACACACACACACACACACACCCTCCTTGGCACAGACATAATGCCTTGTTCATTTGATCATTGGATGAGAAGGCCACAACTAATGTAGCAGGCCTCTGCTGGCACGTGGTGGACCTCTTAACGTCAGACGCTCGTTTACGAGACCCTTGACACGTGTTACACACACACACACACACACACACACACACACACACACACACACACACACACGCTAAAATACATCAACATATAAAACCCCCTGACACCCCTGAG
>NC_139940.1:29223322-29248322 GCF_963454915.1 Gymnoscopelus microlampas | reverse complement strand
CAGATCTGCTATTAATTGGTTAATGTATGTTTTGCATTAATAATCTAAATCTACAAAATAACTAGCAACTAACGCTGTCAATTTTAGTTGAGTAAAAAGTACAATATATGCCTCTGAGATGTAGTGGAGCACCACTGGCTATAGATGTATTGAGATTAATGTTCACAAATCATTGCTGTAGCACTAAGGAAGGAGGCAGCTCCCACCTGTGGCTCGTATGATGTAATGGTGAGGATATTTATGAGAACAGCAGTATATGGAGAAACGTGGTTCATAAAATTTGTTCTAAAGACTGTATAGGGTGGAGGGTTGTACACTGATCAACATTAAGATTTTGGGGATCCATATGATGTCATTAATAAAACAACAATAAAACCTTCAAATCTTTGTGTTTTAAGGAGGACTTATCAGATTGAATAATCTATTTCACCCCCGTCCCTTGCTGATCTAGTTTCCGACCACTCTCCACCTAGAGCCTTGAGGTCGGTCGACCAGCTGCTGCTGGAGGTGCCGCCAGCACCCACAGGAAAAAACAGGGGTGACCGGGCCTTTGCGGTGGCTGCCCCCAGGCTCTGGAATAATTTACCCATAGGCATCAAAGCGTCCCAGTTGATAGCGACTTTTATTGTATGCTATTGTCTGTTTATATTGCATTGTTTGCTCTTTGTTGTGTTTTTTACCTGTACAACACTTTGGTTGACCTTGTCATGTTATGTGCTACTTTGATAGCATAACTTTGATTTGATTTGACAATTTGTTGTATGACCGTGTCAGTGAAAAAATTGCAAAAAATAGCTGATCCACAAGCTCAAACATGTTGTGATTGTAGATCTGTTATTTTGTTAAATGCTAGAGGTTTGCATTAACACACTGCTGTTAATCTTGATTATTTTACCTCCATATTTATACACACACGCGCGCGCACTGGCGCGGGCGGTACGCTACGCGGTCCTCAAACCTACGTCGCACCGCCAATACGACCAATATGTCTGACATTGACATATGTCATAGTGTCTGTGTCCCTTTTGTGGCCATATATGGAGATGTATCTGTCAGTCCAGGTCCCTTTTATGCCCATTGATTTATTGCCAATCAACGCTGTGTAATTCTTGTGTAGGCTTTGTACAGCACTCAGAGAGAAAAGCAGACAATAATTCAGGCTGATTGATCGATGTATTGGTGGGTGGATAGATGTAATAAAAGATGAGTAGACAGGCTAAAGAGACAGCCGGATAGAATCCTGAACAAATAGGCCTGGTAGACATATTGACAGAAAGACTAGTAGACAGACAGCACAGTCAAGGTTGAATTCAGGGAAGGCCATGTACAGAGTGAGCATGCACTTCTGAAAGTGTGTGTGTGTGTGTGTGTGTGTGTGTGTGTGTGTGTGTGTGTGTGTGTGTGTGTGTGCGCGCGCGCATGCGTACGTGCGTGCGTGCAGGCAGGCTGAACTGGGCTGGGCTGGGCAGGATGCATTTAAAAAGCATTACATTTGGAGACAGCCTCATGACAGTCGTAGCAGAAGGCAGGAAACTCCTGGCTCACAACGTTGCTACAACACAGGCTGTGAGACATGGGAGTTGGCTTCTATCATTGACTCGTACTCGACATGTACTGGACTGTCTCAATGGTGGGCTGACTTGCTTCATCTGCTCTTTGCTGATATGTATCATGTTACACTGAAACATATACAATTTGATTAGTTTTATTCTGTCATACATATAGTTTGTGGGAATACGATGAACTGGTAAATCAGATTCAAGTCGTCTGAACTGACCATGTTCACATGGTGGCAAGTGGCCATTTTGCTTTGACGTCATACGCAATTAACCCCAGGGTGGCGTTTCCCACCCCCCAAGTACAATATCATAGAAGGTTCTTGTAATGGCAACGCCCCCACAACAAGAGCATGCCTCCACCACATGGTGGGGGGGTGGGTGGGGGGGTTACAATGAGGAGGAGAAAGAGGTGGAGAAAAAGAAGGAGGAGCACAGAGGATAGGGACAAAGCTACATTCTGGTAATATCAGTGAAGAGACGTGATCCTTGATCGTTCATTTGGTGCCATGTCATTAGCTTTGTCCCTCTCGTCTTTGCTCCTCCTTCTCTTTCTCCACCTCTTTCTCCTCCTCCTCCTCCTTGTAACCCCCCCCCCCCCCCCCCCCACACACACACACACACACACACACACACACACACACACACACACACACACACACACACACACACACACACACACACACACACACACACACACACCATGTGGTGGAGGCATGCTCTTGTTGTGGGGGCATTGGTATTACAAGAGCCAGAACTAAACAGTATCACGACACACACCACACAGCGCTACAATGCACTTCTTCCTACATGATTGGAATCAGGTGGGCAGAAATGTGACTGGCAAAGACGCAAAGTTTCAATGTTACAAGGGCCTGTTTTAACATCCTCTTTCTCTTTCTTTTTTTCCCCCACCAGCATGCCCCTCTTAAATCCATTTCCTCCTCTTCCTTGTGTTATTGGAATCAGGTGTGACAAGGGCACTCGCACTGGCTTCAGTGCCGTTTAAGACAGGGGTTTTCAACTGATTTTGACCCAGGGACCACCATCCTGACTAAGAGCAACCTGGGGACCACCACTATTGTGCGTGGTGGGTCCATCATAGACCCACCCCACACAATAGTGGTGGGGGGTTCATGCACCACAGGGAGCTGGATAAAATAGCTATAATATCAATATAATATCTAATAAAATACAGTGATTTTGTTTGAATATGATGGAATATGATTAAGGATTACTGTGATTATGGTAAGCTCACATTTCATATCACACACACCATACAAAGAACTCCTGTAAGTTATTAAAAGTAAAGAAAATAAAAATAATAATAATAATGCATGGCCAAGGACCACCGGTTGAAAACCCCTGGTTTAAGACATTGATTTGTACACTATGTGTTTAATTTTTCATTGTTGTTTCAGTTGATTGGCAAAGGCAAGATCCTCTTGTGTCTGCCTCTCTCTCTCTCTCTCTCTCTCTCTCTCTCTCTCTCTCTCTCTCGCTCTCTCTCGCTCTCTCTATCTGTATCTCCATGCTCCTGTCTTCTGATCTATCACTCTTGCGAGAGAGAGAGAGAGAGAGAGAGAGAGAGAGGGAGGGATGGAGATACACAACAGAGAGGCAGAGAGACGGGAGTCATAGCAATGAGCTTGGCTCAACTCATTGAGCTGATGTACTGGAGTTGAGCTTCTATGGCATGCTGTAAAATGTTCCACTGGCCCAGTCACACCAAACCTCTCTATGGTACACTCTCACTTTTTTATATCTTTCTGCACATCAGTCTTTGCATGGGACTGTGTGTACAGTACATGTCATGACGACCACAAATCAGATTTGTGATCTTTAACAGCATAGAGCAGATATCGGTGTGCTTTCTAAACAGGAAAAAGACATTTGTGGCTGGTTTTGTCCATGTTTTAGTCATTAGACCATTTGAACTGTGCCAAATACTTACTTTATCATTCAAGTCTCTCTCTCTCTCTCTCTCTCTCTCTCTCTCTCTCTCTCTCTCTCTCTCTCTCTCTCTCTCTCTCTCTCTCACACGCTCTTTCTCTCATCCATTCATGTCACACCTTCTTATTTAGCTCTCTTCCGCTCCACATATAGATAATACATGCTATTCATAGTGCCAGCTATTATCACAGATACTTAAACCAGAGAGATAAGCTGTAGTATGTGTGGTCCAAGCAAACATTCAGGAAGAAATGGAAGACAGTGTAATTAATGTGTACCATTACCATTAGCATGATTGAAATGCATTACATCTCATTACAACTTCATTCTAATTATTTTTGTTCCTTGGTTACAAGAAGTTTGTTTCTTTCTTAGTTCCTGGAGTTACGCCATAGAGTTATGCCATAGAACCAGTGACACATTACAGATTCACTTCATTCATCCCTGAGGGGACATTAAAGTATTACAGTAGCCAAGATCTTGTAAAAGCTGCAACGGTGTACAAGACACATAAAAATGTACATTCTCTCGCATCGTTTATATACAGTCATCAAACCGTGCACTGCAAAGACAGTATGACTTAAACCCTATATAAGTTGTTTACCGGGGTCCCCCAGGGGTCTACTTGGTCCTCTCCTTTTTCTCCCTCTACACAAAATCTCTTCACCAAAAATAGCCAATCTACAAGCTTGGCTGTTTTCACAAAATGTTCACCCCAGACTAGGGACATGTGGCTAAAGAAACAGTGCATTCTGGAATGTAAAAATTGACATGTAAGGGTGGGAACTCAAAACCTCACTTACATAGTTCTGTGGCACAGCTAGACGTGCCACTTTTTTACAGCTGCTATGCTGTCATGCCCATGCATCATCAAGAATGAAATTTGACAACCCTGTGGGATTAATAGATTCAGGGTGTGTTGCGGTGGTTACTTTCAATGGTTACCAATGTGCCATACACAGGCTGCAAAGCAACATGTGGGACTTGTCTTCTCTGACCTAGTTGCTTGCGTAGTTCCCATGCATGCCCCCAAGGACTTCACATTAGAGCTAGCATGGACCCTCGCTGCGAGCAGTAATGGCACGTGAGACCCAGTGTAAGCCCTAATAGGCACCAGTCATGGAATGGCTTCCTCTGAATACACAGTAAAAATCCTCAGTGTTCATTTAGCCCTGAGACTCTACGGATGTAACCAAATGGACCCTTATTGGTCAATTTTGTTACATCTGTACAGTCTCAGAGTTACAAATCGAAGAAATGAGGAGTTTACTGTGTAGTGCTTTTTGCGCTCAGTGGAAGAGCCATGCGGTGATAATGATTAGGGAGAGTATGCGAAGTTTAGTGTGCTTGTATCCTGTAGGACTGCACAGTACTACTACTGACCATGTCATCTGTGCCAACATAAACTTTCTATCTTGTGATCTGTTAGTAATTAGCTTGTTAGTAATTAGCTTGATGTTAAAAAACACATGTTTATCATTGGAAGGTCTGGGTGTTTTTCAAAATCAGGCTACTGAAAATGTAAATGTTTAGGCAAGTTGTCTACAGAAAACGGACAGTCTGCTCACCATACTGTTGGCGTACAGTACTAAATATCACACTAATAGGGGCCAGCCATGGATTGGAATGCTTTCCTCATCAAGCACTGAGCAGTATACCGAGCCTTGCCCAGTAGAGGAACTCCCTACAGGGCTGAGATTAGAGACACTGTCTGTATTAGTTTGTGTCTGGGCTAGTAGGTGTGTACATAGACAGAAGGACTACACATGTGTGCTGGCTATGCACAGTAAGCTACATGTAGTGTATGTTTGTAAGTGATCCTTCTACCGGCTAGAGCGGGGAGCTGCTGCAGGGTGGTATAGACACTGTGGTGGTAGGCTACTTGCATATTCTATCAGTTCTAACTTAGCAGTAGATTTTTTTCCCAATAATTATTTTGGGTGTTGAGCAGCAGGGCTGCGTTCAAAAAGCCTAAAGTATAAGAAAAGTGTCACTTGGTCTCGATGCCAATGAATGACAGTGAAAAGTGAATGTGCAATAACTCTTGTACTCTGCACCATATGCACTTTCTTTGCCCCGAGCATAAGTGTTTCACATGTATGTACCTAAACAATGAATCTAAAGTGAATCTGAATCTGAATGCCTTGGGATTCAAATTGGTCATTCAAATGCCAAATTTGAATGACCTGAAGTATCCATCTAGACATGAATGAGTTCAAGACAAACTAAGTCCTATTAATACTCCTTCACAAAAAGGTTAATACAATTAAGGAAGGCTAGTGACCTGGGTGAGTGGTCATGGGTTTGAATCCCCAGACCTGGACTTCATCTGCATCAGGTGCACTCCCAAATGATCATTGCAATGGAATCATTGCAACAGCAATAAGAGTGTGAAACAGGTAAGAGTAAGAGTCTGTACTCTTACAAACAAAGATGGTAAGAATAAATAATAAATAAAAGTAAAGAATAAAATAAAATATCGACTAATTTAGATTCTGACACTATCCACTGGGTAGCTGAATGAATGAGTTAACATAATGGACAGTAGGCCTACTGTCTATCAATACATATGTCTAAATGCACAGTCTATCTGAATGTATGAATGAATATGGATGGATATATGTACAGACTATCAACAGTGAATAATATGAGAATGAATACATACAGTGTAAACCGTGTGAGTGTACGTATATCGTCTCTGTCGGGTGGAAACCTCATATGTCCAAATCTGTTACTTTTCACGATTCAAATTCAAAAATAGCAAAAGCAGATCTACAAGCTTAAAACGCCTCGCTTCGCGCTACGTTTCGAACTTGTGGATCTGCTACTTTTGATGCTTTTGTGTGACACTGTAGTATGATCAAGTAGGAAATTATTTTACGAAAAAACACAAAGATTTTGAATATGGAGATAGGAGGTTTCCGCTGGACAGCTACGATAATGCTGAAGAGTTTCCAAGACAGTAGGAAGTAGATAGCAGGGGTAGGATAGATAGATATGTGTCTGAAATGCCTAGACATCCAACTCACAGATGGCCATTCCTTGTGTGGGTTGTTCTCATGTGCTGAGCCAGCAGAACAAACTCAAATTGAGTGTTCACACAGTACAAAAGGCGGAAGGAGAGAGAGAGGGCATGTTAACCACTTAAACCCCAGCATCACTATTCTGAGGGGAACATAGCCAAAAATAGGCAAATTTTCTGCAACGAGATTTGGTGTAAATCGGGGGGGGGAAAGAGTGCAGTTCAACTCAGGTCCATTAAGTGGTTAACAGAGTGGGATACACAGCTGTTAGTTTTCATGGCGTAGGGGTCATCTAAGGACCATCCACATGTAGGCATTTTATGAATGGCTGACCCTGTGCTTGAATGGGCTGCATTCATATTCATAAATAAATATTGAAAGTGTAGGAATTGTGTGTCATATCACACTAGGACAGACAGCACAGAAGACACACACAGGAAGAGAAAGTGTGTGTGTGTGTGTGTGTGTGTGTGTGTGTGTGTGTGTGTGTGTGTGTGTGTGTGTGTGTGTGTGTGTGTGTGTGTGTGTGTGTGTGTGTGTGTGTGTGTGTGTGTGTGTGTGTGTGCATGCATGCGTGTGTGAGAGAGAGGGGGTGGGGTGGGGGGGGGGGGGGTTGCAGACAGCCTCTCACCTCTTTGTGCAATAACATCAGATGAAAATATAAGCCACAATATAACAATATAAGCCATACAGCAATATGACTGGCATACTCAGTTTGTACAGTAGGCATCAAATTACAACAAGCCCCAAATGTCGAAATGCAGTCTTTCCATTGGTTCAAACTTATCCCTGCGAATGACGTATGCCATGTGCAGTACTAACGTTTAATCTAATGGGGATAATGAAAGACAGAGAAAAGTGGATCGGATGCAACATCATTTCAGTGCAGCATTGTAGTACACCACAAATTAGAGCGGATGTCATCCAGATTTTTCCCTTAACACACATGATCGCACCAAATCAGCCATAGCTCTGTTTGAATGAAGTCCAGACTACTACTCTCAAGCAGACAGTGGATAAAGGTAGCTTACCTACTTGTCAGAGTCAGTATGTATGCGTAAACTAAAAAAAATCTTTAGCTTTTAAGTTTAGAAAGTGTAGAGAAAACTTGCTGGGTAAGTTCACATCTCTCCAAAGCGCAGCGCCAAATGAAGACTGACACTTGGCGTGCGTCCACATTTTCAGCATCACTTAAAGCCCCATTTGGAACCTCTCCCTCCGCTGTATAGCTCCAAGATGAGGTTCCACTGCTTCGGGTGCTGGCAGAGTGCGACACCGGCAAAAATGGCCCAATATTGTTGATTGTTACCTTTTTCTGCACATCGTATCAACAAAGTAAAGTTCTTCTGGCCTACTCTCAGTTGTTTAAAAATGTTGCGGTCAAGACATTTTTACCGACGGGTACCAAACAAGCATTGAAATCGCTTTTTTAGTCAGCCTGTGGCCAGTCAACCCCCGTCCGCATGCGCTGTACTGCTCCCGTTAAGGTTGCATTGGGAAAACATGCCACAGACTGACTAAAAAAGCGATTTAAACGCTTGTTTTAACCCGTCGGTAAAAATGTCTTGGCCGCTAAAATTGTAAACATCTGAGAGCAGGGGGGGGACCTTTACTTTTTGGATACGATGTGCGGAAAAGGGTAAGAATCAACTATATTGGCCACCGTTCACCAGTGTCGCACTCTGCTGGCACCTGACACAGTGGGACCTCATCGGAGAGCGGAGTGAGAAGTTCCAAATGGGGCTAAATATCACTCAGCCTTTGAATATTGAACACCGTGAAAAAAGGACACCAGGAATTAAGAAATAAATGTTTAAAAAAAGGCTAAACGTTTTTTTTTTTTTTCATTGGAAAGAACGAAGCCATAGTCAAAGAAAAAACACACATTTTCAAATCAAATAGTTAAACATTTTAGGGAGATTCCATCGGGTGCATTTATTCTAAACTCTTAAGACTTATATGTGAAATCTTAGCACTTTAATTACCCCCTCCACACAGCAACCTTGCTGAATTGATTGTGGTGTAAATGAACAGGTTTCATGTTTGTCATCATCATGTCAAAGTGTGAGACTATAGTGGTGTTCTACCTTGAAACAGCTGTGGTCCGCTCGGTCCGTCCTTGACCAGGGATGCGGTCAGTCAGTCACCTCCTCCTGCGTCTCTTACAGCGCTCGGCTTGCATGGAGAAAACTTCTCGACAAAGTTTCAGAGGACACCTTTATGAGTCTCATGAATCCTCTCCAAGTGATGATCCTCATGTGGAATAAAAATGAAAAGTTTGTGCACGTTCCCACAAGTGGTTGAATGGTTGACAACTTTTAAAGAAGCTGTGTTTCATGTGCTCCTTCTTTTAACTTGTCTGTTTGCACACATTAACTATGCAACGCGTGCATGTTAGATGTTTGCACACACGCATCTTGTCAGTCAGCTGTGGCACCATGCGTACAGAAAACATATATATCAAAAAATTGCATTAATAAAAAAAAAAAAAGATGTCCCAGGCTTTGGCAGTTTCATACATATATTGAAAGAAGGAAAAAAAAGTAGCCTATATGAGGAAAAAAAAATCTATCCAACAAACACCGGTTCACTCAACTTTGGCCGTGTCATTTATTAAAATAATAAAAAAGAAAATGACAAATGAACTACTATATCCAACAGTAGTCACTTCACTTTTCTTTTTTTAAGTTTGAAGGGGCGTGTAGGCAGGCAATTCAAGTTCCCCCAGCAGCATCCATCCATCCAGGTTAGGCTACAACACAGAGCGCACTGAAGTGCCCAAAACTCTCTCTTCTTGTCTGTGTTGTAGCTGATGTCTAATCCCTTCCAGACGGCGGTGTGTTGCTGCCTCGTTTATGCTTCCTGCGGCTTCCAAGACCCTTTACCGGCCTGCAACAGATTGGCGACTTGTTTTAATAAGGGGGGAAGGTTTGGGGCTGAGGATGAGGAGGAGCAAACACCCAAAACCACGCTCCTTCTTGAGGAGGAGGGAAGGAGAGAGAGTGACAGAGGAGAGGACACACACACACACACACACACACACACACACACACACACACACACACACACACACACACACACGCACACACGCACGCACGCACGCACGCACGCACGCACGCAGGCACACACACACACACACACACACACACACACACACACACACACACACACACACACACACACACACACACACACACACACACACACACACACGCACGCACGCGCATACACACACACACACACACACACACACACACACACACACACACACACACACACACACACACACACACACACACACACACACACACACACACACACTCTCTCTTATTCATTCAAACTTATTGGGTACAGATGGAGAAGAAGGAGAGGGAGGCGAACTCGTCTCCTCATTCAATTAAAGGGCATCATGACCGTGTGTGGTCGTTAATTATCCCGAAGCAAATACATTCACACGTATACGCTGGCTGTTAAATCTTCTTTTTTTCCTTCTTTTTCTTTTAGGTTTTATTTTGATGCGATCCTGCAACGTCCGAACAACTACGGGGCTACCTATTCTCAATTTAATGTAGCCTATAGATAGATGGCTTGCCTTGCCATATCTGTTATTTAAATAAGACAACAGCCAATTTAATATAAACGAAGCGAAAACAAACGGCCACATCTTCAGCACAAGAAATAGGCCAAGGTATCGCCGTGTCGGCTTTGGTGATGATGGAATGTTAGTTATTTCATTCATTCATTCATTTTGGCGCACTTCCGACATTTGACCAGCAGGTAGCGCCATATAATATATAACAGTGCTAAGGCTCTGCTGTACCAGCAGTGTTACATCTATGTAGAGACTGCTTAAAGGGAAATCCCACCAGATTCAGAACTTACACTGTGTCTATGACCATGGACTCCCATAGTTTGTGAGTTCTCACAACGAAATGGGCTGAACCAAAAATATGTTTTCACCTCCATAAAGTCACCATGTGTACTGTCCACTGTAGGCTACTCAAAGTTATTCAGAGCAGCTCCAGGATTTGTCTCTTGATTACGTGAAGAGTGCTTATTAGCCCACTTGTTTCAGGATTTGAGAGAACACAAACCAAACTTTTGGATTGTGAATTTTGTTTTAGGGAGAGCCCCCCCCCCCCTCCAGGATTGTTCCAGTATGGTACCTAACAGCTCTTGTAACACCTATCTGTGTTGCATCCTCATGAGGATGCAACACAGATAGGTGTTACAAGAGCTGTGTTTGACACTTTGTTAAACCGTGCTTGACAACCATGATTTATGAACAACGCATAGCCTACACATTTTCCTGGAAACTACAAGGTTATTCTCAAGTCCAAACGTCTTATTTTGTTTAGCATGACGTGTTTCAAAGATCCAAAAGTTACATGATGTGCAACCTTTCTTGCGCAAAACCTCATATTCAGAATGCATGTATGCAGAAGCTGAGTTGATGAATAGCAATGCATACCATATCACATGGTATGCATTGTATGAAAGCCCCTAGTGGGCTCCAGTTGTTTATGTATTGGGGAGTGAAACACATGGCCTCTAATCTCTAGTGGGTCCCTGACTCTACGAGACATTGAAGGACATTATTGTCAAAGAGGCCACAGTATTGTTTGTGGCCATTTGACTCCACTCCCCTTTGCGATTTACTTTGCACCAACTCATTTCCTCAACTATTTATTTGAGTAAGGAAATATGTAATGACTTTCAACCCTAAAGACCTCCAGGCTTTGAGTATAGAGTTAGGACTGTCTAGAGCAGTGGTTCTCAAACTTTTTCATGTCAAGGACCCCTAAATTGACACTTATTAGCCCGCGGACCCCCATTTGAAAAGATATGCCAGGGACCCCCCATAAGAGACGATTTTTACGGCTCTAGCAGTGTTTCTCAACCATTTTAATTTCAAGGACCCCCCAGTTTGACATGCATTACTCTACGGACCCCCATTTAATAGCATTTCTATCTCTGGGACCCCAATTTATATTGTAAAATCAATGAGAGTGTCCAAATGGAACCAAATGCATATTGTTTGGTAATCTAAGAATGCAGATAGTTTGAGAATGAAAAACCATCATATCAGTATGGTATAGCTATGGCCACTGGACTTACAGTGTCTGTAAGTCAGACACTGTAAGTCCAGTGTATTCATATTGATTGTGACACTGTAAGTCACAATGTATTCATATTGATTTCAAAAGGTAGTGTCACACACCATGTGCATTGACATTAATATCAAAATGTTCATTCTATGAGCCCTATGTCTTCTAGTCTCTATAATGGTCAGGGAACCTTAGTGTTGTGTTGAAGAGTATATGAAGCAATTATCCAGGGAGGTAACAAGGCCCAAGCCCATGTTCACGAATCATTTCACAGTGCTGATATGTGGTTTGTTTTTCTTCTGCCATAAGAGTCCAATATTGCAGCATAATTCTGAAAACTTCTATTCTATTCTAATTCTAAAAAAACACAAGTCATCTGCCATTCAACCAAAGAACTGAGGTGGTCATCTGAATCTTTTGGAAAATCTGATTTGGGTGACAGAGGAGTTTTTATTGTGAAGAGGTGAGGCAGGATGTTTTATTTTCCAAACTGAAGACATCAGACACCTGCTGTAAATGAAGGATCAATAAGAATAATTTTTCTCCACACTTGTGTTTTTAGTTTGTACATGAAGGCAATGGTAACCCTAGTTTATGAACAATAATGGATGCAGCTGAACAAAGGCAGATCACAACACATACACTGAAATGCTGGAAGCAACAGAAGAACCTCCTCAATTCTCACTATCTGATAGTAAAAAGGCGGATGTAACACATCAGTAATGGGAAACATGCCTCATGTATTATTATTATCAGCTGTTTTTGTTGCCAATACATTGTTTATCTTTGAGTGAGGGAGGAGAAGGTACAGGTGTGTGAGTGGACTTGAGAACACTGCAGCCAGCTGTCTTTTCTTGCCTTTATCTTGGCTTAAGTGTTGTTGTGTGTCCAATGTCCCTGTGTGCGTGCGTGCGTGCGTGCGTGTGTGTCCTTACATGTGTGAGAGAGCACACTGAAGGAATGTGAATTCTGTGTATACAGTGTTCTTGTCAGTGATTTCTTTGAAGTTCAGTACTTCAATTACAACCTCTCATCACTTCTTTGGAGAGTCAGTGTTTGAATCAACCTCTGGGCCAATTATTGTCTAAAGCTTTTTTGGCCCTCACCACAGTCAGAGTTGCCCATCTCTGCTGCAAGCTCTGCAATGGCAGAAATGAACAGCCTCAACTTTGTCTTTATCTTGTTTTTTATCACCCTCCATTTGCTCACCTCCTTCTCATATATTCTCTTTTCAAGTTGGTTCAAAATTCAGCCTGGTTTAAACGTTGTAAAGTGCATTGAGACTGTAATAAAATGTCATTTAAAAATAAACTTTAATTTTTTTCTTGATCTGAGACTATGGTCCAATAGTCTGTGACCAGCACTGAACCTTCTGCATCCTAACCACTTCTCTAGATCCTCTAAACTTGGTAAACTGGAGTTGGCTCTGTACCGCTTTTTTCCATCTGCACAAAATAGCCTATTTTGGCTAAAGAATATAGATGCCGGGGTTTAAGTGGTTAAAGCCAATATGATTTTCAGAGTTTTGTTGCATGGCTGGGTGGGTTTAAATCATCACTCCGCTTTGTCAAGTTGAACCACAACCACAAATCATTGACTGGCATGCTCCATAAGGTGTGGCTGGAGGGCGTGAAATCCTGTTTCTTGACAGCTCAGTCAGAAACCCAAGCTAAATGGGACCGTTGATTGAATGTCAACATCAGGTCTTGTGCCCTGTGGGATTGTCAGAGACACATACTTGCATGTTGGTACAAACACAAATACTCGCACGCACGCACGCACGCATGCACGGCAAATGGCATTTAGCAGATGCTCTTCCACAGCGACTTCCAATGTGCAAGGTCAGAGTAGTAGGTGCCATGAACATTTGCCAAACAACACCAGGGTAGGGGGTGGTCAAGAGTGCTCAAGGAATATAGGTCAACAGCAGTGTAGGGTAAGTTGTCAAGGAACATAGTGCAACAGAAGGGCAGGGATAACGTCTTTGTGTTGGCCAACCTGGAAGTTACCTGTACCATGGATTCCTATCAGATATATATCAGATATTCCAATGGAATGTTTGCATGGATTTGGGATCAATTTAACAACAACAGCTAAATCTGTGGCAAATAAAGGCTTACTATGCACACTTTTGCTCAACAAGATCATCTCCGCACAAGCAATTATAGAAGTGTAAAAATATCAGCTTCAAACTTCATGGTTGAGTTATTAATGGGTGTAATTTATGCTCACAAAACGTGAAAATCTTAAATTTATGTTAACCACAGACCTTATTTTTGGAATAAATCAAAAACTTCTTGGGGAAAAAAAGATTGGAAGTCTTGTGAGGGAACTCAATGCAAACTCACTTCCGGGTTTTAGGACTGTAAGCACTCACACTTTATAGGGCTACAGTAGAACAAGGAGTAAGTATGTTTAGGTTAACAAGTGAGCAACATACCAGGCCGCATTCTAAATGTTATAGGCTCACAAGAACACACACAGCCTGCCTTTTAATTCTTCCTCCTTCCATCTCTGTCCCTCTCTCTCTCTCTCTCTCTCACAGACACAGACAGACACGCACACGCACGCACACGCACACACACACACACACACACACACACACACACACACACACACACACACACACACACACACACACACACACACACACACACACACACACACACACAGAGAGAGAGAGAGCCATTCTCGCTCTTCCTAACAGAGAGTGTCACTCCAACAGCAAGAGTCCAATTGGTACCATGTGTCTCCCCTCCACATACATGACAACCTCCTCTCTATGATTTCCTCACATCTCTCCAGAGGGCTGTATGTTAAGCTGAGATTTTCTTGAATTTAGCTAAATTGGAAAATAGTCTTATCCCCCCCAAATCCACAAAATGCAATCAGTCATCAGGAAGGAATAATATTTAGGGAGGGCAGAATCTAAACCCTCTGTCTCATCAGAAAGCAGTAAATCTGACATGTCCCCATTGGTTTGTCGTAGATACATTAGGAAATCAGAATGACAGTATATTGCATGTACAGCAGCGAATATAGGGCTAATAGGGACACATACTGCATACACTGCAACCAAAGTAATTCTTGTCCTTCACCAGGCTGTGATTTCATTATACAGGAGAGAATTTTGCTCAAAGTCAACATCAAAATCTTGTTAGCATTGCTTGTGTGTGGCCATAGCTAAATGGTTAGAGAAGCCGCCTGGGAAACAGGTCCGAGATTCGGTTCCCATCCCCAGCAATGTGTCGAGGTGTCCCTGAGCAAGACTCTAACTGCTCTCTTTTTTTAAAAAGCTTTTTTTTTTATTGATGCAAGAACATTCTATATCAACTTGGTAACTCTCTGTTCTGAGGAGAGGACCAATTATATGATACAGTATGGTTGAAAATGGGTGAAGTGCACCTTTAACTCTCATCCTCTCTACTGTCTCATGCTGTCTTTGTAAGAAACCTCTTGCCTCAACATCAAATTAACCCTGATTTGGCCTAATTCTAATTGAACAATTAGGCTACATTTCTCCCAGGTGTCTTATGACTGGGACTAAACTAGATGTTGGATTTGAAATGTCAAAATTACCTTTACCTTTCCAATCATATGCAGAATAAAACAATCAGCTTTTGTGACATATTTCTGAAACAATGTTTTTTTGTCAGGTGTTTGGCTTGACATAATAATGCGTAGGTGATGGATATGCATTAGATGCATTATATCCTACTATGATTAAGCAAAAACCTCTGTCATCAAAGGGAACCTCTGTCATCAAAACCTGTTAAGCAGTTACAGCTGCCGAGTGCCGACCATGGCCACTGCCATACGCTGCAAACTTATAACGACTTTCATTTAGAGCCTGTCTCCACACACACTGCGTTTTATGAGCGGGAGGGCGCTTTGGATATCATCTTCAAAGCACTAGCACGCAGATTCACATGTGCAATGTTTGAATCTAGGTTGTGTTGTTATTAGCACACATAGCTTAGCTCAAACAGCTTAAACATCAACTTCTCATAGCTGTTGGGGAGAGAGCGCACATCCCCGGGTAGCACAACGGAGCAGAGCGTCGGATGCCCGCAAAGCATTCACTGTATGACAAGTATCTCTGTGAATCACAACGTGTGAAGCTGCCTTGTGTGTGTGTGTGTGTGTGTGTGTGTGTGTGTGTGTGTGTGTGTGTGTGTGTGTGTGCGTGCGTGCGTGCGTGCGTGCGTGCGTGCGTGCGTGCGTGCATGCGTGCGTGCGTTGTAACTGTCACCAGGCAGACATTGACTCATAGGAACACACGCCTTGCCCACAAATAACTAAAAGTCTGCAAATATTTTGAGTGTGCACATTCCCGGGTATGGACTAGTTGTGTGTTGTTGTATGAACATGTAGTTGTACATGTAATGCATGATTTATACTTAGTTGCACGCAGATGCCACACTCTACAAGCTCACAACGCGTCGCACTGTGACATAAATCTACTATTTTCAGCTGAAACTTTCGGTCAATCTTAAGACAGTCATGAAGACCGACTGAACATGACATGAATATGATGTTTACTGGTCCCTCTGAATGTCAAGGCTTCCAAGGAAATCATGTTTTTTTTAAAGACAAACAAGATGTCAAAAGTATATTATTATTATGAGAGTATTGTAGTGCTGATGTGTCGAGAAAAAATAACAAGCACAAAAATTCTCTGCAGTTTACTTTACTATTGCATTGAACACACACGCACACTCGCACAAATGCACACACTGTACACAGACACACACCCTTCTCTTCCACATGGGAAGACAGTTGACGTGGATTAGTACTGGTAATGGGTAGACTTGACCTTTGAACCCTTGCAGGAAAGCACCTTCCTCCCTCCTCCTCCTGTCTCCGTCCCTGAGGCACCGGCTCATATTTTCCACTGTGCCATGATGTCCCTGGCTAGGCTGCTATCACCGGTGTCCGAAAAACACATTCATTTGTACACACACACATACTATGCAGAGTTACAGAGTGCAGAAACATACACATACAAATACACAAGTATATACATAAATTCACACACATGCATGCCAATGCATTCTCACACCTGTTGCGTAAAACGGGTGACGTTGGGTCTGGATTTGACCATGCGGCACCTGTTTGATGTGGATGATTTACATTTCTCTGCCTATGGGTATGCAACTCCAACGGCGCTGAGTTGGCACATGCAGACTTTCCACCGCTCATAACAGCCACTCACTCGCCTAACGGCTCGCTCACTGATTAGAAGTTCACAACACATCGCCGAAGCGGCATGCTGTGAGCCTGGAGATCTGATATTTTTGGCATACGACGGTGACAAACTGAATGGTTAACTAGAAAGGAGCACAGGTCTCCGCCAGGTCAGGTAGGTTATTGTGGCCTCCTGGTGGCACTATAATAGGCCTGTTTGTTTAAAGTGTGCCATTTCTTCTTAGGCCTTGCACGGCAATCGGACACTGCATTCATGGTTTGAGGCATTTTGTGCAAAAAAAAAATGTTTTGCTAAATTAGACCTGCTGGTGGCGCTATAACAGGCCAATGTTGAAAGGGTGGCATTTGTTCCTCAACATAGTGTGAATGTGCGTATAAAGTTTGACCACAATTGGACGGTGCGTTCATGATTTGTGGAATTTTGTTCAAAACAAGCCACTACTGCAAACTTTAGATGTCAATCTTAGCCAATGAGGATGGAATATGAGAAATCACATCTGTCTTGATCATATGACTATGGAGATCATGTGTACCGATTCGCGTGAAATTTGGATAAAATCGGAAGGAGTAATATAAAAAAATGTGTTTTACATAAGTCGGCCTCCTGGTGGCGCTATAAAAGGCAAATGTAAACTAGAAAAAGTGCTCCTCACAGCACAGGTCTCCGCCAGGTCAGGAAGGTTATTGAGGGCCAGCAATGTTCGGAATTCGCCAAGCAGGATGGAATTTGAAAAATCGGACGCAACCTTGTTGATCACTTGACTATGGAAATAATGTGTACTGATTTGCATGATGTTTGGACCAAATTTGTAGTAGTAACATAAAATATCATCAGAGGGGTTATGGCTTAATTTGTTAATTAAAGGGACTTTGAGTGGGCTACTTAGAAAAGCCCTAAAATAATGTCAGGTATTATTATTATTATTATCAATTCAACAGTCACATAACTGCATCTGCATCAGGCTGTACCAGGTGATACGTGTGGCATTTACTCTCTCTGCCATCACTTTGTTCTGTCTTCATTGTCCCGTGTCAATTGGGAAGAATTAATGCCTTGAAAACACAACGTTCACTTACCACGTCTAAAATGGCGTTGAGCGCCACATCCAGCCACACCACGGTGGGTTTTGTGTGGTCTAGAACGGGCCGTGTTGCCATGTACATTCTGTTTCCTTCATTTCATTCAGGTGTATTAAAATGTCAACGTAACTGCACACCTGTTTAATACCTGAAACACAAGAGTGAACACAACTATGAATGAAAAAAAAAGTCAAATATGTACCACACACAAAATATCCATTAGCAAAGCAAAGCAAAAATAAGCCCAAAGTACGTTTGTTCTAAGCTGGTCCACCTGGCTCTCATTGGCCACTCTCAGTCAAAAATTGCAACCAACCACTCCAACCATTGCTCGACTGTTTACAAGACATAAAAATCTGGATGGCCACAAATTTCCTTCACCTGAATGATAGCAAAACCGAAGTTATCATCTTTGGCAATACCACTTCCTCCGCCTC
The DNA here is from genome assembly GCF_963454915.1 of Gymnoscopelus microlampas. Classification (NCBI taxonomy): domain Eukaryota; kingdom Metazoa; phylum Chordata; class Actinopteri; order Myctophiformes; family Myctophidae; genus Gymnoscopelus; species Gymnoscopelus microlampas. Next base: position 29,229,957 of record NC_139940.1, on the reverse strand, counting down.
CCTTTCCCTTGGTACCCTCTCCCCCAACATCCGCCCCTCTGTAAAAAACCTCGGTATCATTTTTGATAGTTCTTTTAAATTTGATAAACAAATTGGTTCCGTTATCAAATCCAGCTTTTTCCAACTTCGTTTAATTGCCAAGGTGAAAGCATTTCTCCCAGCCAAACACCTAGAGATGCTCATCCACGCCTTTATTTCATCTAGGCTGGATTATTGCAATGCACTTTATTCTGGTATCGATCAATCGCTGCTCAGGCGTCTGCAGCTAGTTCAGAATGCTGCTGCGCGCCTCCTCACAGGCACCAAAAAACGTGATCATATATCCCCAGTCCTGGCCTCTCTCCACTGGCTCCCCGTCAAATTTAGAATTGATTTTAAAATCTTAATAACTGCTTTTAAATCCCTCAATGGGATGGCCCCCCTTTATTTAACGGAGCTTGTGGAACACCACAACCCACCTAGAGCCCTAAGGTCAACTCACCTCTCTTTAATGACTCCCACAGTAACTGCTAAACTTAGAACCAGGGGCGACCTGGCTTTTAACCAAAATTAAGCTTTAAATTGGATTTGTTGTAATTGCTCATGATGTAATTGTACTTTGAACTGTATTGTGTACTTGTTGTTCTTGTTTTGTTGACCTGTACAGCACTTTGGTCGGCGACAGTCGTTTTTAAATGTGCTATATAAATAAAGTTTGATTTGATTTGATTTGATTAGCTGTGGTCATTGAGAGGCCCCATTTTGTGGTTCCACATATAGAAAGCCCATTCATTAAGCCCATAGAGGTTTCCGAAAAATATGTATTTATATACATTATTTTAAGCCTGGAACCAAGCCATCCAGACTCCTGGTGAATCATGACCATAAAACATTTGATTCTGTGTAAACACATATTTGAAAACCGCAAAAAAGGGTAGTTATTAAATATAGTATAGAATATAATAAAAAATGTAAATCATTTTTGAAACATTCTAACAACACAAATCTAGTACGGGGCTCCCTGGCACAAAACATTTTCAGATGGGGGTTAGGGGACAAATACATATTAATTTTGGGGTCCATGACATGAAAATATTTGAGAACCACTGGTTAAAATAATTTAAATTTAAAATTGTGAAGCAAGCCTAAATGAGCAACTAAGCCCAAGAAACCACAACCCACACAACCAAATTTTACAAGCAAAAATAAGCCCAAAGTACGTTTGTTCTAAGCTGGTCCACCTGGCTCTCATTGGCTCTCATTGACTCTCATGACGTAGATGTTCGTACCTTCTTTTTATATACCTTGGTGTAATGCAGGTTATCAGTTGCCAGATTTTGCAAAAGAAACAAGCGGCTGTGTCGATAAAAACAAGCCCAAAAGAAGCAACTAGGCTAATTCTTTTCCACTTTTACATCGGCTGTTTGAAAATAGCAGATCAACAAGCTCACAACGTGTCACATCATGACACGTTGTGAGCTTGTAGATCTGCTATTTTCAAAAAAGATTTGGAAAAAAAGTAAAATATTCAGTTTAAAAATCTTGTATGGGGGTCCCTGGCACCACATATTTTCAGATGTGGGTCTGCGACAAATACATATTAATCTGGGGTATCCTTGACATGAAAGAAATGTGGGAACCACTGGTTTAAAAAACATTAGAAAGCAAGCCCAGTGAAGTGACTACAATTTAAAAAATAAATAAATAAAATGCTCATTTATAAGCAGACATGGCAACACGGGTAACAGCGTATTAGGAGCTCCTTAGATCTTGCCGTCCTTTTGCGGTGACATCAGAGCGTGACGTTGTTGTTCCCCACTCTGATTTGAGTACTCCAATTGCCGCGCGAGCGCTCTCCTCCCCCCCATACACACACACACACACACACACACACACACACGCAAACACGACGACGGTTTGTTAATAAGCGCTGCTTGTTTGGAAGTAATAAAAGACTCTTATAGTGAAATAAACAACTCATAATATAACTTTAATCGACATAGACGTCGAGTGTCAGTGCTTACCAGGCTGGTGAAAAAAAAAGCTGCTAATGCTAAAACACACTATGTGAGCAGACTGTGGAAAGAGAAGTGAATTATCTCTCCATCCATCAAACAGGTGAGTTTTACTGCAGGTGTGTGTTAGCTTAGTGTCAACCTAACCCATGTCAAGGTCCCCCAAATTGACACTTATTAGCCCGCGGACACTCATTTGAAAAGATATGCCAGGACCCCCATAAGAGAAGATCGTTTACAGCTCTAGCAGTGATTCTCAACCATTTTAATTTCAAGGACCCCCCTTGACATGCATTTAGGCTACGGACCCCCATTTAATGAAATTTCTATCTCTGGGACCGTCATTTATATTGTAAAGTCAATGTTAATTTGAGAGTGTACAAAATGGAACCAAATGGACCCGGTTCCATTTGTACACCCTCAGAGTTGCAGACCCATAAGGGTCCCATTTGGTTCCTAACTATCCATCATGTAGCTGGGGACCCCCTAGAACTCCCTCAAGGACCCCTGGGGGTCAACGGACCCCACTATGAGAACCAATGGCTTAGCTCAGTGGTTCTGAAACTTTTTCATGTCTAGGACCCCAAAATTGACACATAATAGTGGAAAAAGTACTCAACGTGTGGAATTCCAAATGTAGGCTACTTAAGTAAAAGTACAAACGTATTTGGTATCAAAATGTACTTAAATTACCACAAATAAAAGTACTAAAATGTTAGAAAATAGCAGATCTACAAGCTCACAACGTGTCGCGAGCTTGTAGATCTGCTATTTTCAAATAGCCTAGGTATAAAATGGGGCTAAAGTGGTTAATGCATGTTTTATAATGTAATGATGTATATCTACAAAGTTACAAGTAACTAAAGATTTCAAATAATTGTAGTACAATATTTGATGGTTTAGGTGGTTACACAGATGTGTTCCCGGTTTTAATGGGTTAAATGAAGGTGCAATAACACATAAAACCCCCTCTCTGCTCTCTCTAGATGGCGAGCAACAGGTCGTGGCACGCCCGCTACCCCGTGCTGACCTACGTGCAGATCATGGTGTTCTACAACGTGTTCACACCCTCCTCAGTGTGCCCGCCGAAGTGCTGCCGCATCCGCACGCTGGTGATGCAACTACTGCTGGACAAGCAGCTGGAGGTACAGTAGCAGCACACACAGTAAAATCAGAAAGTTATAATGGGGCGCTGATGGCCAGGTGGCAAGTACATATCATTGTGGGGGTCCTTTGACATGAGAAAAGTTTGAGAACCACTGATATTATAGCAGGATACGTTTAAAAAAAAAATTGTTAGGATTTAGAATACATTTGTAGGATCCCCCAGAAGCAAAAGATTTGAGTAAAAAATGTTCGGTTTAAAACATATATATATTAAAAGTTTGGGTTTGGGGTCTAAAAGATTAGGCTCCAAGAAAAGCTTAGGTTCGGGGGCCCAACACATGCTACAAGGCCCCAACTACAAGCTCACAACGCTTCGCACTGCAAGGTGTTGTGAGCTTGTAGATCGGCTATTTAAAAAAATGTTGCCTTTCTTGTAATATTTGACAATTTAGCCAATGTTTGACCATTTTTTATAGTATAGTTGGCTGCTTGCGCAGTAATGGTTTATTAGTTTATTTTTATTTGTCATTTTAGAGGTATTAAAAAGGTCTTAAAAGTCCTTAAATTGTAACTTTAGAAAATGTTCAAATACCCTGTATTCACTTATACTGTATGTTGGTTTGTTTACTGTTGAGTGAGAAAATAATGTTACACAATAAGCTAATCATCTGGGGACCCCCAAAATAATTTGGGTCCCGACCCCCAGTTTGGGAACCATTGTTCTACTACTCAATGCTCAATCTAGGCATTATCATTGTATTGTGTAACTGCTGTTCTACTTTTATGGCAGTAGTATGGCATAATTTACAGTAATACAAACGTTTAAAGGTGGGGTAAGTGATTTTCTTTGGTTAAAATAAGTGTTAGATAGCTCTATATTCTGATTGTAATCATTGCTTTAGAGTGTTTGTTCAGTAACAGGGGTCTCCATGTCTCTCCAGCTCTACAGAAAATGAATTTTCAGGTCAAGATACCAATTTTATCCAATCAGGATAGAGAACTCAGACAGGATACAGATTAAACAAGTGAAATTGGAAGTGATGACACAAAGAAATGAGCAGACACAATTGGAACTGGAACACTATACAAATTAAATAAATGGGCACTATCTCCTGATTGGCTGAAACTTTGTCACCTACCTGAAATAAAATGTATGTTCTGTTTATTAAAGAGCTGGAGAGACTGGGAGACTCCTGTTACTGAACAAACACACTATCAGAATATAGTGCTTTAGCCTTTTAACGAAACACTTTTTCAACCCAAAAATATCACTTACCCTACCTTTAAGAAAATGTAAAAATGCAATGTTGAAAATATTTTGATAAATCTAAATGGCGTTTTTTTAGTCAATATCTCATCTGCTTTTAGAAGCAATTGAAAATACAAATGATGTTGCGTAGCCTATACTTTGTTGATGCCCCCTAGGGGCACTGTGCTTGAATATCTGTCAGCTCTCCAAGATGATGAAAACCTTAAGACTTAATGCCACTTTTGTTAACCACTTGAAACCCCAGCATCCCTATTCTGGGGGGAACGTTCAGCAAAAATAGCCGATCTACAAGCTCACAGCGTGTTGTGAGCTTGTAGATTTGCTATTTTTGGCGAATCGATTTGTGTAGAGTGAAAGAAGAGCATACCAAATGCGCTCTTTACAGGTCAGTTTTTATCAAGTATTGAGCGTTTAAGTGGTCCTGAATTTGCATCCTAACAAAAGCTTATTCATCCTAGTGTATGACGGAGGACAATTTCACGATAAATTAAAATCTCTGCGATACGATTATTGTGACAGGATACAGTATACGTATACAGTAAACATATTGCCTCAATTCACTGGCTCCCTGTACATTTCAGAATGATTTTTCAATGATATTTCAAGAAATAGCAGATCTACAAGCTCATGTGCCGAGCTTATAGATTTGCTCACTTTAATTAATGTTTGTTTGTCCTTCTTTCTTTCTTTCTTTCTTTCTTAGAGTGGAGACAGACTGTGCCGTTGAAAGGCTCAACCCGAGGATGCCCTTAGAGATGGAGATCTCTCTCTATCCATGGATTTGTTTGCATGGGGGATTCCTCCGCGCCAACGGCCCTGGTCTTCGGTGGTCTCCACCGTGGATTGATTGCTGATTGACGCAAAATTCCACGACAGTGTGTATGATGTGTCTTCATTGATGCAGAATTCCACGACAGTGTGTATGTGTCTTCGGTGGTCTCCGCCGTCGGCCTCCACCGAAGACCTCGGCCAGCCGGGGGTTTCCTCTGAAGACGACTCTAAGTAGGAACCTCTTTTACTTTTCCTTTGCTGGATGCTGCAGCTGCTTCATGCTGCAGTTTGTTGGATGCTGCTTGTGGTGTTGGTGTTGGATGCTGATTGTGTCGTATGCGTGCTGATGTGGTTAAAGATGTTGCTCTGCTGCTTTTTTCCCAGGTATTTTTTTTCAGGTTGTGGAATCAAACGCCGACGTTGAATCTACGACTATGTTGGTAGTGTAGTGTTGTGGCTGTTATTTTGTGGCTGTTAGTTAGTGTGTGTGAGAGAGATAATTTGCATTCAATATGTTTTTAGACATAGGCCTCTGTAAATCCGGGCATGAACCTGGTAATTTGGTGGGGGGGGGGGTGGCAGGCGGGCGTTCACACTAATCACATGACGCTGCTACATTTTAATCAATGACGAGCCACATTTTTCATTTAAAAGTTTAATTTCTTGCCCGAAGAAGATCAAGAACATGTCGATGTGTTCCAACATACCTGAAATGAGTCAACGAAAAGCACAATTTGAATGATTTCTTCAGTCTTCAGTGAGAAGATGATTGATTTGACAACGCTGGACATCACTTATCACGATGTCTGGGAAATAGTTTTAGGCCAAAAACAAAACACAGAACAAACTAGAAAAAGTGCTTTCCGCCAGGTCAGGTAGGTTATTGTGGCGCTAAATGTGAAAAGGGTGCCATTTCTTCTTAGGCCTTGCATGGCAATCGTACTCTGCATTAATGATTTGAGGCATTTTGTTCCAAAAATATGTTTTGCTAAATTAGACCTGCTGGTGGCACTATAACAGGTCAATGTTAAAAGGGTGGCATTTGTTCCTCAACATAGTGTGAATGTGCATGCAAAGTTTATCCTCAATCGGACGCTGTGTTCATGATTTGCAGCATTTTGTTCAAAACAAGCCACTACTGCAAACTTTGGATGTGAATCTCAGCCAATCAGGATGGAATCAGAAAAATCAAACAGATCCGTCTTGATCACATGACTTTAGAGATCATGTGTACCGATTTGCGTGAAATTTGGATAAAATCGGAGTCATATAAAAAAAGAGTTTTACATAAGTCGGCCTCCTGGTGGCGCTATAAAAGGAAAAATGCAGGCCAATGACCTTTAGGGAGTGCGCCGCATACAAAGTTTTACACAGATCGGTGCATTTATAGATAAAAACACGAATCGGCCTGTTTTAGCGCCACCATGAGGCTGATTTGAAAATTCAAATGGCATTTCTTCCTCGGCCTAGTGGGAATGTGCGTGCAAAATCTC
>NC_139940.1:29193322-29218322 GCF_963454915.1 Gymnoscopelus microlampas | reverse complement strand
TGTTCCTGGCCAAGAACACTGTATGGAAATCTCTTTATCATACGGATTCGTACTTTCTACCCAATTTACATTTGCAAAATCATTGCATGAGATATAGTATTTAATATATTAATAATAAAGGAACTGTTGCTACTGTACAAAACATTTATGTAATAAATGGTAAATGGTGCATTTATATTGCGCCTTTTATCAAAAAGCACTTAACAATGTGCATTACATTCACCCAGTCACACACCGATGGTGGAGGAAACCATGCAAAGCACTAACCTGCTCATCGGGAGCAGTTATGGGTTCAATGTCTTGCTCAAGGACACCTCAACACTAACCCGCAGGGCCGGGGGGAGCCGGGGATCGAACCGTGAATCTTCCATTTCCTGAGCGGCCGCTCTAATGTACCTCCTGATCCTGACACCATGCAATATTATGAGAGAGACCGGGTCTGTGTGTTATCAGTCAGACATCTTTATTTAGAACTACCTGCGTGCCCCCAGGGGGCAGCCTTATATCCTATATCACAACAACCACTATTTATAATAATAAAAACCCATGTATTCTCATTTATCCATGTGTAATCATTGAACAATGAAACAATACATTTAGCATTTTTCAATTAGCTGGAAGCCATGAACAAAAAAAGTTTCAAGTGAAAGGTCTTCTTTAAAGGTCTTCTTGTCACCTATGGTGAATCCTGACTTATCACCTTTACAAGACTTGTGTTCTGTTGTGGTCCATCCTTCCTGGACCCTTACGGGTGAAATACAACAGGAAGAGCCACCGAACGCTATATCAGGCTTAATCTGATAAAGTGACTCAAGTTGTGCAAACAAACACATATATGCACTCACGCACACACAGATGCACGCACACACACATCAGACAAACAGAACACCCCTTTCAACGCACTCATACAACCCGAGACCCTTGGAGGTCACGGTGCTAATCGATGGCCCTCGGTGAATCAGGAAGTCCTATGGTCGTTCTTTAGAGCTTCACGTCCTCCTTAAGCTGTCCTCTGCTCTGCTTCAAAGAGTAGCCATTACCAACCCCTGTTCACTAATGGTTTTACTCAGGGGACTAAAGTGGCTTTTATCTGCGAGCTAAATGACTGTTGTTAGTCACAAATGGCCCCCCTCCCCCTCCCGAAACAGTTTTCACCGTGACTTCAAAACCGTTACTGCAGTCCAGATGGAATGGCTGTTTTTACACATTGGACCATCAAATGGTTACTGTTTGTCACTAACGCCATGTCCTTGTGTTGTGTTTTCACATAAAATGGCTAATGTGACATGTTGAATAGTTTTCTAACCAATATTCTCACTTATTTGAGAAATAAATGGCTGTTGTGTAATACCCATAATCTCGTTGTGTTTTAACCACATGGACCACATGTTCAATAGTTTTCTGGCCAATATTCTCACTTATTTGAGACATAAATTTCTGTTGTGTAATGTCTGTAATATCTTGTTGTGTTTTAACCACATGGACCCTAGCGGCCCTGTTCTGTCTATTTAACTCTATAACTAAATCTAGATAATATAGTGAATATCACTGTAATAGCTATACCAATTTTTAATCTAACTTAACTAATTTATATCAGTAAAACACATTCTGTACTGCTCAATTCAAGTTTGACTCTATTCAGAAAAGTGATGACATCATGATTAATTTCTATAACACCAAATATCAAATATTTCTCCAACTCTAAAATCAGTCTGTAAACCATTGTTTGTAAACACTGTCTTTTCTTGGAAAATGAGCATGATGAAGTTTTTCACGGACAGCAATGGGCATTGAAGAGAATATTAAAAGCATACAAGTAAAGTGTGCTGGCTCCTGTTATGATTGTCACAATAAGGACCACGTTTATATGTCATGATGGTCAAAAATCCTTTGTTATTGTGTATTGTGTGTGTATCTGTCATGCATTATGATTTTATTGTTCTCTGTAGTCTAATATGTAGTGATTATTGTTGTATTAATGTATTTATTATTATTATTGTTGTTCAGAACAAAAATAAATACATAAAATACAGTAGGCATGAAGAGGCGGGGCTACACCGCACACAGATTCATATCATATTTGGCTCCCCACCAGTGTAATACAAATATTTCTTTTAAATGTTAGACGTGTCAATTTTTATGAATTTGTCTGTCCCTAGGGTTAATAGACTGTGATAAAAATGTGCTCCTTTATTATGAGAACTGGCATGAAGGGAAACAGAATTGCCAGAAATGTTATTACAACCAAGCAGACTCAGACAGCATTGAAACTATCCAAAGAGTCAAGGTGCTAACCTGTGATGTAATCTTGATGTAAAAAGTTAAAAACGAGTTGCCGCTTTGGCAATGAATGGAAGAATGTTGTGGATGTGGATGTGGATTTGCTAAACGTTTACTGAACTGTTTTTTGTTGCTGTGTTGTTGTAGTTAAGAAGCTGGCTTACAATCTACTAAGGCAAAAGTATTCACACACTGTATTCATCGTGAAAACAATTATCTCTCTTGTCTGTATTTACTGAAGGAAATGTTCAATAACTTAAACCAATCCATCGTTACAAGTGTCAGGAAAATATGGGAGAGAAAGGGAAGATAGCCTGCAGCAGTGCAGCGTAGACCACAAACCTTGACCCAAGTGTGAAAGTATCCATAATGTAACCATACAGTGGCTAACTGTACACTTAGTCACTTAGCTCCTGATGAGTTATTGCCATAACTGACCTTGGTTATTGATGCTTGACAAAGTGACTGTCAACTACATTATATATATTGATTGATCAAAGGCATATTCAGAAGACATTCAGGGATGATTTATATTTTGTGTCAGTCAGATTTAATTTCCCAAAGTTGTAACCCGAGGGGTAACAGTAGTAAATGGTGTTTGTAAATTGGGCTTTTGTTTTTTAGGCACACAAAAGTCGGTTACAATTCTCACAGTCATTTTAGAGAATGTGTTGACATGAACACATTCCTATTCACAGACACAGTCTTCGCCATGCCTGTCGGCCTGGCGGAGCCAATAAGATAGAATAATGGCGTGCCCAAAATAGGAAGCCATGTTGAAAGTGGTTTGATTGATTGATTGAATACTTTATTAACATACTTTTTAACTGTACAGGTACACACTTCGAGGCCCATTTTGTCAGATGAGTTGTGACCTATGGTCACCAGCTTCCTAGTCACATTATTGGTTTCAGTTTCCCCTTCTCATTAAAGACACAGAGATTGGTGGCTGCAATACCATGTATCTGTGTGTGTGTGTGTGTGTGTGTGTGTGTGTGTGTGTGTGTGTGTGTGTGTGTGTAACATTGTCATCATTATCAATTAAAATCGTCTGGAAAATCATCAGCAGTTGTCATGCATTGATTGTAATATCTGTGGTCCTGCTTCTCTGCGATGTGGGCTTATCTGTGAAGACAAGCAACATGGTCACAGGACTGGACCCCTGCTGGTCTGGGATCAGAACAACTGTAGGTCAAATTCTTCTCCTCACTTTGAATGACCTCCACCTCTGACATATTGTCGTCTGGTTCATTTATGTAGGTATGCATAATTCTTCTCTCTCTCTCCCCTCTCCCCCTTTCTTTCTGTCTGTCTGTCTGTTGGTCTGTCTGTCTGTCTGTCTGTCTGTCTCTTTCTCTCTCTCACACATGCGTACAAATATACATATACATATACACGCACGCACGCACACACACGCACACACACACACACACACACACACACACACACACACACACACACACACACACACACACACACACACACACACACACACACACACACACACACACACACACACACACACACACACACACACACACACACACACACACAGGCAGCGTCACACGTTGTGATTCACAGAGATACTTGTCATACAGTGAATGCTTTGCGGGCATCCGACGCTCTGCTCCGTTGTGCTACCCGGGGATGTGCGCTCTCCCCCACAGCCATGAGAAGTTGATGTTTAAGCTGTTTGAGCACACACACACACACACACACACACACACACACACACACACACACACACACACACACACACACACACACACAAATGAGCTTTCTTTGATTTTGATGTGTTTATTGGCCAGACATAATTGCCCCTTTGACCTCTGGGTTCAGGAGTTAAAGCACAAAAGGTCAGGTCTAGGATCTCAGACGTCCAAGGGATGTGATCACAGAACCATCTGGGGAAACTAATTACGGGGTATGACACTTCGTTCAAGCTTCTGAAGGAGTTGTGTCATTGAGTAATCTGCTACCCTTTGAAGCCTCTTGTGTATATGATTTACATCTTAGAAGTAATTTTTTTTAATAGCCAGTATTAGCCAAAACTCCTACTGAACATTCTGTCGAGAAGCATTTGGAACTCAAGATGCCAATTGGACTCTCGCTTGTTTTTCCATTTCTGCTTCACTTTGGCATAGAAAGTGTAGTTTTTGGCATGTTTGTGTCTGTGTGTGAGGTGAGCTGTCAGCCACCAAATATTGGCTGTCTCAGTGGCCTCTAGTCATGTCACAGTGCTTATTTTTGTTCTACATCTATTGGACCGAGGCTGCCCAAAGCTTTCTTTCCACGAGAACAAACTTGTACTGAGACGAAAATGACAGACATTATCTGTTATCTTGAAATGACCCACTAAGTGGCTATTTGGATTACATGGAGGACATTGTGAAAGCCTTGTAGAAGTTCTGCAGCTTAAGGCAAAACAAAAAAGTACCAACTCAGTCATTACAGTTGCCCAACTTTGAAATCAGTTCATTACCTCAGAGAGCAAAGCTCCCCTGCTGAGGGGCATATTAGCTGAGTGTTTCCCCAAACACATAATTCTATCTGATAAGAGAGCTGTTTCCTACTTTTTATGCTACAAAGGGAACCCCACATGTTTCAATGTTTCCATTCCAATAAATCTTTTGACATTGCCTGCCTGCTAAATCAGTGATAAGAGACTACAAGGGCTTGAGGCACCATAAAGCGAATGCCTCACAAAGGGGAATGTATATATATCCAATAGGGAGGGCTTTTCAATCATTCTCGCAGTAGTCGTCAAATAAGAGGGCATTTAAATCATGTCTTTTCACAGCCTTCGAGCGTAAGGCATTTTTGGTGTTTCCTTCTCATTCCGCTCCCAGCAGGCTTGGTGGAGATAAAGCTTGGAGAATGCAGGGCATGCTATTAAGGTGCAGGTATATTTCATCCAAGGGTTAGAGTGGATAAGCCATAACTGTCCAGGAGGCAGTGGACTAGTGCTTGAAGTGATTAATAACCTTTGAGAACTGAGCCATCTAATCTGTTGACTGACCAACAAATTGATCAGTCTCTGGCCTACTCACAAGAGTTTTCAATTTCTATTTATTTCTATTTCTTCCCAATTTCTTCCCAACGTGAATAGACCTTGTCACTGCCAACCGCCACCGATACACATGGAATCACCAGCCCCTTCTTTTCAACCTGACAATGATGAGTTTCAGCGGGAGGGACGAGGGTGTACACACTATTCCACCCAATTCTGCTCCCTACTGGGCAGGTGCTCCAACCAATCTGTAGGAGTCGCTAGTGCAGTGAAAAAGAATGGCCTTCCCTGCCAGCTGTATGTACTTGACCAATTGTATCACGTCGTCTCCACAGTGGTGTGCAGATACTTTACCCCTGTGCCATCTGACACCCATGCCCACTCATGGGTGTCTAAAATTCGGTTCCGAGTTAGAACCGAATCAATCATTTCCTAAATGCCTGAATAACCTTTCATTAGGTAGCCAGCTATCTGCAAGGATGTAACATATCTTCCTAAGTTACGTGACTACATCACCCATCAGTACGACAGTGTCATATCCATCTGTGTAGATACAAGCCACCGTGTAGCATGCATGGCTGGTCCTTCCACTACAATTACAGTTAACGCTCTGGCACACTTCTCTTTGGTCAGCTTCCCCATAATTGACAATGAGAATGGGGTGATGTGACTACCTGTCTGTCACTGGCTATACTGGAGGTGCTAGTGAGGTGCTAACGTTGCTAGCACTGGCTGGTATCTTACGCTCTTGGAGACTGAAAGACATCAAACTGTATACGCTTTCAGATACGCTTTTCAGTGTTCTTTATTGTTATGTCTTGTTTGTCGTCTGAGGACGACGTAGAGAGACAGATACATAGGAGAAGAAAATGTATTTTCTTCTGGTTCCTCACCTATAAAGCATCAATAATAATAATAATAATTATTATAATTTTGTACCATTTTCTTATGGATCTAAAGTGTACCATTTTCCATTTGTATGTGTTAATATGGTTAAAAGTCTCAGGGCCTCACAGGCAGCCTACAACATTGTTTTGGTCTGATGGGCTCCTTCTGCTATGTCAACAATATTAGATAGCAGGTTAACCTCGATACCCCAACCTTGGTTGCGTAGGAAATTGATCCATTCAAGCCATAACTTACGGCTGACGTGATGACGACAGGCGTTACCCCACGTTCTGTGTATAATTACTTTGTATCTCTGTTTTAACGTCAGAAGAATATATCTGGAACTATGCATGTCCAACGCTTGTAAGATCTCTTCTCTGGAATAAACCCAAATACTATTATAACGTTTCCTTCCTCCGTTTATTGATGTAATTAATTCTTATCTGACCGATAGATATGGACCGGTATTTACTAGGAAAAATATAGCTATCAATAATAGTAAATACATACAACAACTAATGTTGTCCAATGCTTAAGTTGCTTGCAGGTGTTGTGCGCAAGGTTCTTACTCCTAGGTTATAAACATATAAACATCTGTGTGCATACAAAAGCAGTACAAGTGACCTGTCTCTCATCCTAATGAAAATGCCTGCGGTGCTTGTATACGTGTGCATACATGTGTGCATACATGAACGTGCAGTTCATTTAAGGGTCACGGTTTGGTGGTTTGAAAATATGGTCTCCCTATTCAGTAGCTTTCCTATATATAGGATGTACAACAAGCAGCTCAAATGTTATTGGTTCAACAACTACTCCTTTTCACTGTCTAGTCATGGAATTTTGCTTGTGAGAGATTAATATTCATTTTCATACTTCTTAAAGTTGGTAGTTATTGATGTAGGTTAGGGACAATTGTGTTGTTTGGTTATTTTAAACACCAGTATTTCAAGACAAAATGTTTCAGCATCGCCTCCATCTCAGGCATTATTAGTTTGGTTTGTACTAGTAATAGTAGTAATTCAGTTAACGTGTAAACACTTGACAGAACTCAAATTCAAACTGCCAGCTCTCTCTCTCTCTCAACTTCTGACCTTCAGTGTCTGTCTGAACCTTGCTCTTATTTCTACTCTATTTGTGTCTTTCTCTTTATCATCTTGTTCTGGCTCTTTACTTGAATCACTTCCTGTCTGTTTCACTCCCCTCCTCTCTTTCTCTCTCTCTCTCTCTCTCTCTGTGCATTTATGTGCATCTGGACCGCATGGCCTTTCTCTGGTTCATTCGCCTGTGTCTTTTTCTCAAATCAGTTCCTCTCTCCCGCTTTCACTCTCTCTCTCTCTCTCTCTCTCTCTCTCTCTCTCTCTCTCTCTCTCTCTCTCTCTCTCTCTCTCTCTCTCTCTCTCTCTCTCTCTCTCAAAGCCCCAAGACCCCATGGCCCCTGTGGTTTTCCATCAAACTGAGGGGCCTCTCATGCAGTGAAATAGTGCCCCATGTTTGTGACTTCAGAAGCTGGAGAGTGTCACCAGGGTTATCTGAATCTTTTGCCCTGCGTGAACCATGTTTCAACTCAGCCTGGTTCACCTGAGCAAAAGGCCTCCCAGTCAAGTATTGTTAAAACAGCTTTTATTCAGCACTACTGACAAAATGCACGGTCAGGGTGTGATATATGAATCTGTGTCATCCTACAACAGGATAAATGGTTGGGTTATTAATGAGATAATAAAACAAGGATATGCTAAAAGGATTACCGGTACAAGAACATTTATGACATACTTCACAGAACAGATATTTAATAAAGGTGTAGTTTGTGGTATGTGCACATTAAAGCTGTCAATGACCAGATTAAATAATACATATGATGATGACATACTTAGCCTCCATGACAGCTGACACCCTTTTATTTTTCCTTGTTAGAATTTTGTTTGAGTATATATGAGATTTTTCCTGCTTGAATTTAATTATGTCCAGAAGACTACATCCCAGTGCATATTAAAACACCATGCCACTGGACCAGGTTAGAGGTCGAGTTGAATGGGCCATGACTCCCCTTGGTGAAGACATTTTGGAGGTATTAACACCTTGGCAATTGGCATGAAGGCAGGGTCAAGGTCACCTGATCAGGCTGGGATTAAAATCCTTGTTCTCTTGTTTCAAGTGTGAGAGACACTTGGCGATCAATACTCTGCACATTCCTACTGCACACTCACGCTCATTCATCTGTACTGACGTGTGTGCGTTTGTAAACTTAAACTTGCCAGTGGCACAAGTCATTGCACCGTACCAGAAAACTTTAACTTTAATTATCT
Source organism: Gymnoscopelus microlampas (assembly GCF_963454915.1). Lineage (NCBI taxonomy): Eukaryota > Metazoa > Chordata > Actinopteri > Myctophiformes > Myctophidae > Gymnoscopelus > Gymnoscopelus microlampas. The sequence goes on along the minus strand of NC_139940.1, from coordinate 29,209,841 downwards.
CTCTCTCTCTCTCTCTCTCTCTCAGAATGTTAACACATATCTTCCATTAGCTAACCATGTTTTTTTATTTGGATTTCACATGAGGAAGACACTCATTTCTTAGCATGCATTTGTTTAGGATAACCATGAGCATAATGCTTGGTTTGAAAAATGCCCTACTTTTCTGACTGTTGTTAGCAGTCAAATCATTAACTGTGAATGAATTAGAGTATATTGAATAAATACTACTTAGGGTCATGTGACAAGCATGGATTGATGATTCTGGGTCATTGTGGGCCTCTGGTCTCAGCTAAGTTGGGTTACCTATATGGCTCCCTGCGAAGAAGGTCATCAATACATCTGGACCAAGACCATTGAGTCCAGCTGGGCGGGGGTCACACATGTGGAGTTTCAGGGGAAGGTCCAAATAGCAGAAAGACAGATGCATTCCGACCACACTCTAGGTTTTCTGATCAAAAATAGACTTGTGTTTCTAAGGGAGAGTAATTAGCTTGTCCCATTTGAAAACATTCCCATACAAGATTTGTGTTTCAAAAATATTCCAGAGTTTTCAAACATTTTCGAGATTTGTTTAAAATAGCTGATCTACATGCTCACAATGCACCACTCACATGCTGTGAGCTTGTATATCTGCTATTTTCAAATAGCCGAAATATATACAGTTAAAATGGTTAAACAGATTTTTAGGCTATGTTGACACATTTTCCTTCGGGACCCCTTGGAACCCCCCTCAAGGACCCCTGTGGGTCCCTAGATCCCACTTTGAGAACCATCGACCTATACAACCCAAGGGTTCTACCAAAGTTCAATGTTGCTTTAATGTACAATCATTTGAGTAGAAGGCAGAGGTGTATAATACTGTAAGTGTGCAGTGCTATGAATGCAGGTCAATTTGTGGCATTCTGTAGGTTGACAAGTGTCTTTCTAAGAAGTGCTGGGTGGAGATATACCACAAAGTCCCTCATAACGTTGGCCAGAATCCATAACATTCTACAAGGCTGCCAAAATCAAATCACAAATGGAGAGCAATTACAGTGCTAACATGGCAGCTACTGAAGACATTTCCAAAGTCTTTTGATTAGTTACTGAGATTGGAATGGCTTTTTGGGACGACTTTATGGTCAGGGAGTGTTGCCAGCTCTCACACATCAGGGATGCATCTCAGAGTTTATGTTCTCGCTTCTGTAACATATAACTCAATAGAAAGACATCGAGATGACCCCATGTGATTTGAAAACACACGCGCACACACACACACACACACACACACACACACACACACACACACACACACACACACACACACACACACACACACACACACACACACACACACACACACACACACACACACACACACACACTAATCTAAATGTCTGCCATACATGCATCTGAGCACACATTCTCAAATTCACATGCCTGCAAGTGAACACACTGCCCCCAAACCCACTGCCCCCAAACCCACCAGTTTCTACTCAGGAATATTCACTGGGTCAGCGCTGTCACAGCCACAAATTAGAAAACTCCCTGCGGTGCAGAGGAAAGTTGAATTTCCTATTTCTCCATTGAAGGAAGAGCAGGAGAATGCCTTGGCCATTGCTCTCTGGCCTGTGTCAGTCATCATGGCTATCATCATGGCTATCAGCTCAGAATCGTAAGGATTCACATAGAATGTGATTAATGCATTTGGATGGGGACATGGGGTCATAGTATACCATATGAAGAGTGAACAGCAAGTCATAGAGGTGTCAAAGTGGCGCTGCTTGATGGAGGTTCATGGGTCCACTATCATGACATCTTAATCACTGGAGTAGGTGGGGGGAGATTTTGTGTTCAACCCCCCAACCCTTTGAAATATTATGACTAGGGTTGGGAGCTGAGAACTGGTTTCAGTGTTGAGAGAGCAGACAACATGTTTGACTTTACGATTCCTATTTCCAGAATAGTATATCTTTTTTATAAATAGCGCATATTTATTATCTGTATTCTTCCTTTGTTTGCATATGTTGTGTTGTCTACAAGTGACAGATGTGACGGCAGACTTTATGTACCACCCTCTTTCATTATCTCTGCCAGGCCGTAATGTGGCCGGGAAGTGGAGATGTTTTCGCCCCTCTCCGTGTGTGTGTGTGTGTGTGTGTGTGTGTGTGTGTGTGTGTGTGTGTGTGTGTGTGTGTGTGTGTGTGTGTGTGTGTGTGTGTGTGTGTGTGTGTGTGTGTGTGTGTGTGTGTGTGTGTGTGTGTGTGTGTGTGTGTGTGTGTGTGTGTGCGCGCGCGCATGTGAGTGAACAGCAAGCACCGCTGGACCGAGTGGCGTGAAACTTTGCACGCACACCCAGTAGACCAAGGAAGAACCTCCACCCACCAATTTTTCAAATTGGCCTCATGGTAGCTTTATAACAACAGGCCACTTCATGTTTTGGCCTATAACTCTTGAACCGTAGGTCCTACAATCAAAAACACGTTTTCCCTGGATTCCTTGGATCATGACACAACCGCCATTTTGCGTTTTCTTCAAAACAGACTTTTTGCTACTATTACAGATTTTGTCCAAAACTCATGCAAATGTGTACACATTAGCTCTGGAGTCATGTTGGATTCAAGATGTAGGCTATCAGTCAGATTTTGTTTAGATGTCATTCTGATTGGCTATGATTGAATGTCCGAAGTGCATTTATCATTTTGGACATGTAATTGGTCATAATTACGATCTTCAGTCACTGTTTTTACCAACAGTTTTCAAAGTTATAACCCCCTATCTTCTGCTTATTGATGTTCTTTCCCTGGAATATCCATTCCTGCTGAAGCTGAAGGTGATATTGCTCATCACTGACACCATTGACTATTATTATTTTAACCCTTTAGGTATGCAATCACTGACACAGTGCCCTGATAATTAGAACCATCACTGACTGAGGTCATATATCTCTGAGAAAGGCAGCACGTTTCGAAGCACAGGCTCCAAACAAGCTTCCCCCCCTTCTCTGTTCACATGCAGGGATCTATTAGTTCAATGACGCCACAGTGCTGTGAATGCGTCAACGAGAAGCGCTGTATTGTGTAAAAAATCTCTTACAGCACGGATGTGCTGTGGGTGTGTGGGGTGTACAATATGTGAGAGAGAGAGAGAGAGAGAGAGAGAGAGAGAGAGAGAGAGAAATATAATGGAGAGCACTGGCAATGGTACAGCAGTGTTACACTGGGGATCTCTGGTTTCACCCTGTGATTTCCCAATAATAAGCATGACCATATGAGCCTCATAAACTTCTCTCTCCATTTTTCTCTGTCATTTTGCTGGGCCACACTTTCACTCTGTGGGGCACCTTTGTGTCACATTGTCCATCTATGTTCATGCAATAATCTCTCTTTCTCTCTCTCTCTCTCTCTCTCTCTCTCTCTCTCTCTCTCTCTCTCTCTCTCTCTCTCTCTCTCTCTCTCTCTTTAATTTTGATTTTAAATGGTGTTAACACAAAACCATTTTGCACCAGTGGCAATTAACCCCCTCGTATGCCACAGTGCCCCCCCCCCCCTCTCTCTCTCTCTCTCTCTCTCTCTCTCTCACTTGCTCTCTTGCACTCCACCCCCACCCCCCTCAGCCTATTTAACTACAGTATAAATAAACTCCTTCAGTCTGTATTTATTTTCTGTAGGAAGACCTGGCCACCACAGAGTTTCCTCTGGGCCATTTCAACATTTACCTGCTTAACAGCCGTGTTAGAAAAACTGAGAGAAAACTTAAGAGGGGATTCTAATTCCACTAGTGGACGTATTAAGGATACCTTATTAGATACACAACATCCCGCATAAATATGTTACTTTTTCTCATGCTTTTATTTGAATTCTCATTATCCTCTGAGGATTTTTTTGGGTGGCATTGTATGTTTTCTTTAGATAGGAGAGAAACAGGAAACCCGGGGGGCAGAGAGAGGGCAGACAGGCGAGACGTTCAAGATGTGACGGCAGTGGGATTAAAGCTCAGATCCGTCATTGCACTAACTGGCTGCACGACGGGGCACCCCCTAACACATTGGTTCTCAAAGTGGGGCCAGGGGTCCTTGGGGAGGGGGGGGGGGGTTCTAGGGGGTCCGCAGCAAAAGTAGTTAATGTAGTATCACAATCATTTTAACCACGTTAACCTTTTATACTTTGGCTATTCAAAAATAGCAGATATACAAGCTAGATCTGCTATTCTTCAAAAATCTTGAACATTATTGTGAACATTTTTAGCACAAATCTTTGCGTCTGGGGGTCCCTAGCACAACACATTTTCAGATGGGGGTCCACGGCCAAATTTTTATAAATTTGGGGGTCCTTAAAATGAAAAAGTTTGATATTTATTTTCTTAGCATGACATGCAGAAAGATTATTTCACCTCCCTGGGACTAAGCCATATTAATAATCGGGCAAAATGTGTAAAATGTCAAAAATGCACAAATGAACGAGGTAAATAATATGTTTAATCTTTTTTCAGAAAATGTGATTTATATTTTTTTTGCATGATGCTGACTATAAGGGAAGGCAATCCATGGGTCATTCAAGGCTGCTTTACCTCACTTGCCCTTTCAAACCAAAATGTACCAAAGCACTTTGTACTGTATGCATGCCTCGCCGTGCACATACCACTAGCCTGTGTGGAGCTTTTTGTAGATTGATAGATGTACTTTCATCATCTGGCGTCTATAGTACAAAGTTGGCTGCTTATTTTACACCAAACACCAGCAAAGAGACGGTCTGCCAACTGTGTGTTCCACTTCATCCATCTTTCCCTTGTTGTCTTTTAGCCATCCTCTAGTCTAGTTTGTATATTTGGCAATGCATCCTCCTGTTGTTCTCTTTTCTCTCTCTCTCTCTCTCTCTGTGTGTGTGTGTGTGTGTGTGTGTGTGTGTGTGTGTGTGTGTGTGTGTGTGTGTGTGTGTGTGTGTGTGTGTGTGTGTTGCAGTCTCTCTTTGTAAACGTTTGCTTTGAAACAGTCAATTATTGTTGCTGTTGGATGGAAACCTCGTATCGCGTCCATAACCGTTACTTTTCAGGAAATGGAAAAAAGAACAGAATATGTGTTCCAATGGATCCAACTTATAAGTCACAAACTTGTGGTTAACATTGTCATTGGTTAAATATTTATAAAACCCACACACAATAGTAGATCTTGTAGATGGGCTATTTTTGCTACTTACGTGTGCTGTAAGAAACACAAGATGAAATATGGCGAAATAAGGTTTCTACCCAACAGTGGTGGAAAAAGTATTAAAATGTTTTACTTAAGTATCAATACTGCAATGTAGAAATACTCTGTTACAAGTAAAAGTCTGTAATTAAAAATGTACTTGAGTAAAAGTACAAAAGTATTGGTATCAAAATGTATTTAAAGTAACAAAAGTAAAAGTACTCATTATGCAGAATAGTACAATATTTGCCTCTGAGATGTAGTGGAGTAGAAGTAAAAGTACAGAAAATTGGAAATACTCATGTAAAGTAAGAAATATCTCAAATTGTACTTCAGTACAGTACTTGAGTAAATGTACTTAGGTTACTTCACACCGCTGCCCAACAGCGACTGTATATACTGTAGGCATACGCAGGGACTTGACAAGAGAACCGACTGATTGGCAGCTCGTTTTGAAACATAACAGTCGAATGGCCTGCCAATATACAGTAGAGTTAGCCTACATCTCTAATCTATCACTATGTGGTGCATGCTCAGCCTCAGACTCTCCCTCTCCTTCACTGTCTGCCAGTGCCAACACACACCACAGTGCTTTCCAACTAGAGCATTCTGTCATTATCATGTCATTATACATGCTGCAAGCAGCGTTGGCTAACAGCAGAGGTTAAGATGCATAAAAACAAGACAGAGCACCTTTTGTCTCGTCAAATTACTACCAGCTTGTTTCCAGCCTATACCCGGCTGCTCGATCGGCCTTTTATTTGTGCGATAAGCAGCGCTGCCTTGATTCTTGTCAGAATCAGAATCACATTTACTTGGTCACGGTCTTCACTCACACACACACACACACACGCACGCACACAGTGGTGGAAGAAGTACTGACATGTTTTACTTCAGTAAAAGCAGCTATACTGCAATATAGAAATACTCTGTTACAAGGAAAAGTCTGGAATTCAAAATTGACTTGAGTAAAAGTACAAAAGTGTTGGCATCAACATGTACTTCAAGTACCAAAAGTAAAAGGACTCATTATGCAGAAGGTTTTCACATGTTTAAAATGTATAAAAATCCTTTGTAAATAGCAGATCTACAAGCTCTCAAAGCGACGTGTTGTGAGCTTGCAGATCGGCTATTTTCAAATAGCCAAGTATATAGGGCTTACGTGTTTTTACAAAGTAACTAGTAACTAAAATCTTCAAATAATTGTGGTGGAGTAAAAGTACAATACCTCTGAGTTGTATAGTGGAGTATAAGTAAAAGTACTGAAAATTGGAAATACTCCAATAAAGTAAAAGTACCTCAAAAGTGTACTTAAGTACAGTACTTGAGTAAATGTACTTAGTTACTTTACACCACTCCGCACGCACGCACGCACACACGCACGCACGCACGCACGCACGCACGCACGCACGCACGCACGCACGCACGCACGCACGCACGCACGCACGCACAAAACCTCCCCCTGTTGTACTTTGGTGAGTGAATGTATTCATGGGAGATTGTCATTGTCTTGGACAGCTCAGATGGTTTGTCAGAGCACAGTAGTGGGGAAGACATACGTCGACCGCAGATAGTTAGATCGTGAAAGGATCTTATTCTTCTCAGGAGGCTGACCTGAGCTCAGCAGGACAATGTTGGTTGGCTTGTCAGCGGTGCTGCTGACAGCATATTGCAGAAATAAGCCTTTGTGTATATATCGTCGCGGTCGGGACAGAAATCTCATATCTCCACATTTCAACTTTTGAATGTTTTTTTAAAGGAGTAGTTCACCCCAAAAATGACTTATTTTCTATCAATTGCACACCCCATGAAGCCATGGAGATGTTTTTGACGCATTCCTGAGACAATATTTTGATGACCGGGTGTATTTCCGGTAGGAGACTCAAAGAGACTCCTTTGAGTCTCCTATTGGCTCAGGAATGCGACAAAAACTAAAACATCTCCATGAATTCAATGGTTCGTGGGGTGTGCAACTGATAGAAAATAAGTAATTTTTTGGGTGAACTACTCTTTTAATGCCCTACTTCGTCGTACAAGAGTGTCGCACACAAGTACTGAAAATAGCCACGACATGGCGTGAGTATGTAGATCGACTATTATCACAATTGTATTTTGTTTAATCAAATTATTTTAAAAAGGAACAGTTTTGGACATACAAGGTTTCCACGCGACAGCGACGATATGTATACTGTATTGTACTGTAATGTGTGCGTGCGTGCGTGCGCGCGTCCGTGCGTGCGTGTGTGCGTGCGTGCGTGCGTGCGTGTGTATCTACGCACGGCTCTAAGAAAACTGGACAGAGAGCTTATTCATCTGTTAGAGGTTGTGTGAGGTTTTAAATGCAGATAGTGGGTCTGCGGTGTGTCACTTCCCCTTGATCAAATGAGGAACACATTGAGAAAACCAAACTCTGTCTCTGTGTGTGTCTTGTGTGAGTGTGTGTGTGTGTGTGTGTGTGTGTGTGTGTGTGCGTGCGCGCGTAAAAACTGCTAGACAACCACTCCGGCAACATCTGGCTCTGTATCCATTATAGTCCCTGTTGCCCAGAGAAAGACGCTATTGTTTTAATAATTAGACACACACACACATACGGTATGTGTGTGCACGCATGGACACACACATACAGTATACACATGCACGCAGGCACAAACGTACGCACACACACACGCATGCACACACACACACACACGCACACGCACACGCACACAAACACACGCACATGCACTCATAAACAAATAAACAATGAATAAAAGACAATTGTGCATGTGCACATACAGTACACACCACATGGATGTGCGTGTATGTGTGTGCTGTTCTCGAGCGGGAGAAGCGGTTCATGATGTTGGAATCAGGTGTTGCATGTGACCTGCGCAAGTTCGTCTGTCTGCAGGGCAAACTCAACAATCGGCCCTGTTGGGAAATTACTGCTGAGGAGACATCAAAGGTTGGCTCCTCACCAAAGGATGACTGAATCACAATGACTGCAACCTGGACTGGAGGGAGATCGTCTCTCGAACCAGACAACTCTTCCGCAATCTTCGAATGCTACAGAGAGTCTGTAGCTGCGCCTCGCAAACGTTGCGTCAGGAAGCTGTCATTGGCTTGTCATCTCCATTCAGGAAAATATAATTTTAAATATATTTAAAATATAGTATTTTACAATTTTCATTTTCTGCTAAGCAGCAAGCTAGATAGGCTTTACATCATTTGATTTACAGTAGGAGGGCTTATTTACGCGACTGCAAATGCGAAACGGAAGCGTCAGGAGACGCTTTGTTATATAATTAGTTTCAACGCTTCCGATGTACAGACGGTTAGGAGGAAGCATTTGAAACTTGTGTGAGCCAGCAGTCTGTCTAGAGAGACTAGGAGAGATGTTTCCAGTGGACCACTTCACCCTTTTTCAACCTATCTTCAAATAATTGGTCCTCACTAATACTCATTATAAAATGGCAATCAACTTGTTTCTGTTAGTACAGTACCAATACTCTACTCTACTATACTACTGCCTACCAGTGACACCATCAATTCCAAGTTAATAGAAACTACTTTCTCTTCCTTGAAAGTTAGCATGCTGAAATAGAAGCCATTCTTGCATTAATAATGTTTGAACGTTTGAAATATCCTATATTAAAATTGACTAATGGGCAGACCACCGCCCATCACTATGAATCAGACATAACCATATACTGTATAGAGTTCAATATGACTTAGACATAACCAAAATAGAGTTCCCACTGCTTCTACACACAAATAGGGCACTTTTTAGTTTTTTTTAAAGAAAGCACTAGTACTTTAACTCAACTACAAATTTGACTGAGCAACTTTCACTTGTAGTAGAGTAATAAGAGTATCTATACTTTGACATAATGGGGTTGAGTACTTTGTCCAGCACTGCCAGCATTCAAAAGAACAGTTTACATGGAATAGACAGAATCACTGTGTCTTGGCAACCGTCCGCCATCAAACAGTATTTTGGTCAATATGGCTGCCACTGAAACTGCGTTGGCCAAACACTGTTTCTCTATGGCTCTCTGGGTTTACACAGTACCTGTTGTCCTGACAACAGTGACCCGTGATTGCATTATATGACATCATTGCTGAGTGTAATTGAGGAAAATCCCCTATTCCCAGCTCACACAGCCACGTTTCACATCAGCTGCTCTCTCTAGGAAAAACTCTGCGCTTTGTGTAAAACATGCTTTAGTGCCTGCATGTGTTTGCTTACATGTGCACGTGCAAACACGCATGCGCGCGCACACACACACACACACACACACACACACACACACACACACACACACACACACACACACACACACACACACACACACACACACACACACACACACACACACACACACATTAAACATGTGTGCAGTGCATGTATGCACATGCATATGCATACACATAGAAACAACCATGCATATACAGATGGATTTGTGTACATACACACGCACACACGCACGCACGCAGGCGCGCACACGCACGCACACGCACACACTGACTGACTGACTGACTGACTGACTGACTCACAGCTGCTGGGAACTGATAGCCCAGTTGTTAGGAATAAAGCGCCATACGTACTTCTTCTTGGGGAGAGAATGACAGTTCCAAACACTTTCACTAACATCATTATAGCTTCATTATAGGTTTTACAGCAAGGACTTGTAGAATTTAGAACTGTTTTGAAGAACTGGAACATGTCTTGAATACTTCAACTGCAGGGTTATAAACTAAATAGCTAAGAAGATCATTATCTTCAGCTACATTATCTTTATAACGTATGAGAACTTGAATTGAACTTGAACTGAGAATGGAGAAAACAGAACTTCATGATGCATGGTCCTTATTTTTATACGTCTTTTTTACCGGTACATAAGAGTAAAATTAACTTTTGTTCGGCTACTCGGACAAGAACAGTGATAATAGAATATGTGATTGTGATGCAAGGTTTTACCAGAAAACTGACAAGAGGACTGTTTCAAGTTCTTGTCACTGCAGTGCATCTCAGTAACACTGGATACATTAAAAGAACAAAACAAAAGCATCAATCCTGAGTCAGCTAAATGTAATAAATACAATTATGTGATGGTTTATAAATGGACTGCACTTATTCATACACTCCCATGTATGTTGGGAGTGTGTGTGTGTGTGTGTGTGTGCGCGCGCGCGCGCGCGCGCGTGTGTGTGTGTGTGTGTGCGTGCGTGCGTGCGTGCGTACACGTGCGTGTGTTTGTGTATTCATGTCTATGTGCAAGTGCATGAACACTGAATCACCCTCGGCGATATCATCCAATGGGAAAGTGGGCTACAGCCAACTCCGTCCAATAGGAACATGGGCCAGAGCAAACAGGGGTGTAACCTCTTAATGCATCAAGACATGACTCCACCAGGGCGGGGTCCTGACCACTGCACTGCTGTAGGTTTGACATAGGAAGAGGAGGAGAAAGCGGAGGTGTGAGAAAAGAAGGGAAGAGATTTGTGGAGGAGGAAGAGGAGGGGGAAATGATTGATCAAGTGGGTTGACTAAAACAAGGGATTATACAAAGCTGCCTTCCGTGCCAGAAGAACAAAATGATGGATGTTTTAAATTTGTGTTCAGTGCAGAATCAAGTCTATAGGAGGTGAATGAGGATCAGGCTTGATGGATCAATACGTTGAGTTAATTTGAAGTAGTGAAATAAAGCATTTGCACTTTGTAAAGACAACTGTTAAAACCCCAAGTATTGAAACAATGACCAGAAGTTTATTTCTTATGTGGATTCTCCATTTCACTTTAAAAGACAAATGTGGGGCAAATGGTACTGGCTGTAATTAGAGTATGATAGAAAGTAATAATTATGGCTCACCATTGGCTGGCAAACCATGTTTAACTAGAAAAATGTGCTCATTAGAGCGCAGACCTACACCACGGAGGCAGCTTGTCCATAAAGTATTGCAGTGCCATGCCCACTGCCACGTCCCCTTTTGGGAAAAGGTTCAAATTCATATATTTTACAATAAAGCAGGCTTTACTATAAAAGAGTATTGTATTCATTCATTGAGAGACATACTAAAAAACAGAACTGGGCTGGGGTGGTCGACCAGTGAGTCGAGTCCACACCCAACACCACACCCCCTTTTTCCCAATCAACATGAAACGTTGATCAGTTCTTCCTTGCTCAATGACAAAACTTTACAAAATGTTTTGTTTTGTTCAGAAGTTACATGCTTTTGTGAAGCCATGCTATCCCCTGTTATGGGCCATTTTTACCAATTGGTGTGAAAAAACTTGTTTAGGTTCCTTACGCCACAACAAACATTTTCACAAACGTTCAAATCCAATGCTTATTAAATCCACACAAGAAGCACCTCTAAGTCTTGTTTGTTTGCACCCCCCAACACACGTATGTCATGCCAATTCCCCTATTCACACTTACTAACATGTGACGTCGCTGAAGCTAAAAGAATTGCAGAAGCCATATGGTTGTTGTAAAAGAGCTGCATCAGGAGGGATGAGGACATTTTAAACAGAATGGATTCAGTTCCCTGTTGAATTCAGTCACATCCAAAAAAGGCATTTACTTCCAAACTCGATTATCACCAACAATTTTGAAACTGACTCAAAAAATTATTTTAATTGACATAACACTGAATAAAGGCAAGGGACAAGATACTACATAATCAGAGACAGAACAAATACAATAAAGCTTTAGCACTGCCCAGACTCCAGAAGGGATGTGGAGTTTTTAAATGTTTTCTCTCATTCAGAAACGTGCCTGTGTGTCGAATGCTGTCATGTATCTGTGTTCCATGATGACATTCTTCTGTTGGTTAATGGCTCCCATGAGATCACCTAAAGCCAGCTGAAGCCCATTGAAGACTGTCTGTTGAGGGAGGCTGGGTTACAATGACACGCGACACAAGCATGCAAACATCAGACATATAGTACGCATTTACTGATTCATAGGCATGCCCATCAGTGTGCACGCACGCACGCACGCACGCACGCACGCACGCACGCACGCACGCACGCACGCACGCACGCACGCACGCACGCACGCACGCACGCACGCACGCACGCACGCACGCACACACACACACACACACACACACACACACACACACACACACACACACACACACACACACACACACACACACACACACACACACACACACACACACACACACACTATACAGAGCCCTTTCTGTCTGTCTCATTAGCTGACACCAACGTTTTTTTATGTAGTGCACCCTGTTTTACACCAGTTAGGACATTTATTTGATTTGGGTTGAGCTCAAAATTGGACAGGGTCAAGTATTTGGCATGGCGATAGATAGCCAGAGCTTTGGCTGACGTTATGACTGTGGCATATGGAGTTGTGTTTGTGGAGAAGTGGGTAAAACTAAGGCTACTAAAACTGTTGAGGTAGTTTCTGGGGATTGTGAATCTGGACCAAAGTTAAAAGCAGAGTTACAGCAGGCCCGTTTAAAAAAAGAAGGGATGTGATATGGTTCAAAGCAGTTTGGATTAAAGTACGTGAGGTTGAGGGAGGTAATAGAGAAAGTTCCAGAAAGTGGTATCACACATTTAATGAGATACACTGTAAATATCAAGTTTTTAGCTATTTTCAGCTATTTTTAAATTAGGCTTTAGTCTCAAGCTCAGTTTTCTACCTACAACACTATTGCTATAGGACCCTGTGGAGCTGGCCTATAGAGCATATACAGCTAGGGCTGAAAATCCAACAAGCTGAAATCACCTAATATCACATCGTAAATTTCACCCGTTTTGCACAATTAATTGTGAGCTCTACCTTGGGCACAGCACTGACGTTGGCAGATGATCATGTTGAGATAGACATTTTCCAGCAGGCTCTCAGCACACTCTGAGCCAGGCGTTTTAGAGGATTAGACTGGCCTCGTGGGATGTCTCCAATAACTCAGCTGCTCCTACTGCAGTTAAAGAATATCTGTGTGTTGTCAGTGCAGGTCTGGGTGAGTATGTGTGTGGGAGAATGTATACTATCTAATGTTGAGGTAGAGCTAAGCTGATGAGAGATAGAGGGGGAGAGGGTGTTCCAGTTTTATGAATGGTTGGAGAAACGTGCGTTAATGTTTGATTATCATCAATAAGTTGCCTCTATAGATTTTAGAACCACTTTAATTGTGCTTACATGGTGTTGAAAACAGGGAAAAGACACTTCAATCTGACGAGCCAGATTCTTGGCCTTTCATAGGTGAGCATCCTCAAAACATGCCAACCATTACTTCATTCAACATTTTCTATGGAAATATACTAATTAAGGCTCAATAATTATCCAGTCACTCACAGAGGGGAGTCATTGGAAGATGTAGACTCATTAACTTACCTGGGAAATATGTTAAGTAACCGTGGTGGCACAGGACAAGACAGGAAAGCAAGCATCTATAAGGCGAGAATAGCGTCCATTCTACAGGTCATCACACACCATGAGCGACGTGAATAAACGATAAGAAAAAGTGATGCGATTATTTCACATCAAACTTTTATTTTTGGTGATGCCATACAGGTTGCTTATTTTATTCGCTTTGTTTTGAAAAATAAATACATAGCTTCATGGCCTCGTTGTAATCACGCTGTACTCAAACAGCGGTTTAAATTCATGTGAATTGATCGCACAAAATATACACTCCCAGTGTTTAATGCATAATGTTTGGACCTCCACAAAGATCAAAAGCTAAACAAAGCTGTACAGTCAAGCCTGTGCTTCTATATGGCTTTGAGACATGGAGAAGAAGTCTCAGACATATTTATCAATAAATGGCTACAGAGGATCCTGCGCCTGAGCTGGAGTGACGGTAATGAGAAGAAGAACTGGGTCCCAGTGGAGGAAGAGCACCGAAGGCGGTGGTGGAACTGGGGCGGCCACGCCCACCTCTGAAAGCTCCTGCCATGATCACTCATCGTCAAGCCCTGACCTGGAACCCAGAAACACCTGGAGGTGGAACCTGAAGTTATAGATGCCAAGACAACTGAGTATACCTGGAGAGACCTGGAGAAAGTCAGAACTGATCACAACAACACTCAGTGGAGGACCGTCATAAATGGCCTATACTCCCCTAGAGCAGTGGTTCTCAAACATTTTTGGCTCACAACGCGTCGCAAGGCGATGCGTTGTGAGCTTGTAGATCTGCTGTTTTTTGGTGAAGAGATTTGGCGTAGATGGAAAAAGAATGCATCAAGTACAGTGCATCTCAGGTATAGAGGGTATAAGTGGTTAAACTGAAATGATATTGATGAATTCCAAATATTATCAAACTACTCTGCGGCAGCCCTGGACTTGTGTCACGGCACCCTAGGGCATGGGTTACCAAACTTTTCAGCCCGCGTCCCCAAAATAATGTGAAAATTGACTCGTGAACCCACCTAAACCTGGAGGTCATTTAAGCACATAAACTTGCACGTTTGGTGCGCATCTGTAATGTATTACAATTCTAAAATGTACTGTTTGTAATCATTTTTAGATTGTATTTCATCCATTCTGTTGAATTTAAAATTAAAAAAAAAAAAAAAAAAAGATGCGACCCCACCGTCAGTCTCCCGCGACCCCAAGTGGGGTCGCGACCCCACCTTTGGGAACCCCTGCCCTAGGGTGCCAGGGCACCCACTTTGAGAAACCCTGCCCTAGAGGCATTGTAATTCTCTTAGAACTGTGCAGACATACAACATGACTGCTTCTGGGATGTCTAACTAACTAGGAGGCACCTCAGGGTCGACAATGAGTCTGTGTGGACCCTGCAGACATACAGTAGATCTGAATACTTTTTGGAGGGACTATGAATTGGGCTTTACACATATAGCTGCTGTAGCTGCAGCACTTACTGTAGCTGCCAACAGAAATTGTTTTTATAATGATATTCTTTTTCTTTCCAGCAGTGAAAAGGTATACGGGATAGTATTTGGAATGTTTGCATCATTTGAAAAGGCATATGTGCTTTGTGTGACATTATGCAAATGATTCTACTTTATAGGAATTTAAACTGAATTATCTTCAGTGCTCTCAGCTGTGCTAATGCAGAATAGAAACAGACTGTCTCCTTAACAATGGCCTCCTCTGTTTCATATTAATCTCCTTTACCTTCTGTCGGCCATCTGTGTGTACTGATTATTTATAAAGTAATTGAAGTATTACAGTGTTGGACTACTTTTTGTACACAGCAAATGAACTGTTAAGAGTTTGGGCAATTTTTTAGAGCATTAGGCCCACTTATTTCACTCACAGTTTATCAGCACCACTACAAGAAGTACACTGGATTATATTGAGATAGTTCACTAAGACTTTTTCTGAATTCTCAAAATTGTAAACACACTTGAAAGAGCTGAAATGACTGTTCAAAGCTCTTAGT
Source organism: Gymnoscopelus microlampas (assembly GCF_963454915.1). NCBI lineage: Eukaryota > Metazoa > Chordata > Actinopteri > Myctophiformes > Myctophidae > Gymnoscopelus > Gymnoscopelus microlampas. The sequence continues at coordinate 29,194,303 of NC_139940.1, read as the reverse complement.
ATATTCTACGAATATCCTAAAGGGATTCCATGGTTGCAGGGATGGTGTATATGCTCATAGGACGTCCTCTCAGGGATCATGGGCAGCTAGCTGTTTATTTGGTCAGCTATGGAATGTGTTTATGACCGATTGACATATTCTTCAAGACAGATTTGGTCCCATTTTCTGTCAAAATAACTGTCAGCTATACCCATCTGCTCAGTGGTCTCTGGACAAAACAAAGTCTCCACAGTGTTTAGTCATCTACACCCCCAATGTGGAAAAATAAAATGTGATGAGGGATGGTAGAGCCAGTAAACCTTCTATGAGCCAGAACAGACCATAGGGCAGGGGTATTCATCTTCCAGGTCTGTGGTAGGGGACTGCTTGACGTATGGATGTTGTGTTGATGTAGCCTACAGATGATGGCCTGGTCCAGGGGGTGTACTGTACATTCTATTTAGATTTATTTCTAAAGTGACATACTCTCCGTAAGAACCGTGGGCTGACACAGGGAATGGAGGGGGAGAAAGATTCGTCACGTTTTGTCCGTCGAACTTCCCTCAAAATTTCTATTTGTCCGGCTGCGGACTGAACTCAACCCGACTTACTTTCTCCGTACAATTAGCCAGCAGCAAGGCTACATAGCGTCTCCCATAGAAGTGTTGCCAGAACTTGTGAGAGAAATAAGCAACCAGGTCTATGAAAACAAGCCCAAAAGAAGCAACTAGGCCACATGAATTGGCTATTTGAAAATAGCAGATCTACAAGCTCACAACGCGTCGCAGTGCGACACATTGTGAGCTTGTAGATCTGCTATTTTCAAAAAATCTTGAAATAAAATATGGAATGTTTGGAATATTTTTTTAACATTCTAACAACACAAATCTGGAACAAAACATTTTCAGTTATAAGCAACTACACTTAAGAAAGGAGGCCCAAAAAAAAACACAACCCACAATTACCAATATTTACAAGCAACTTTACAGAAAAACAAGCTGC
>NC_139940.1:29127167-29193122 GCF_963454915.1 Gymnoscopelus microlampas | reverse complement strand
AGCAACTTTACAGAAAAACAAGCTGCTTATAAACAGCGGACACGGCAACACTGTCCTGTGCTATTTACTCTCCCAACTGCCATCTAGTGGATGAATAGGTATATAGGCCTATAGGTTCTCGTATAGAGCACCGAAGTCTGACGTAATTTACACATCCTAGGTTTGTCTACCTGGTTCGCGGTTTTCCACCCCCATTCTGAATCCCCATAGACGTATTTATTTAATATCGCGTCAAATAAGAACTGTGTTCCAAAAATAAACAAATGACCCTGGTGGTTTTACTCTTATGGATATGAAGCATCAACTGACGGTGAGAAAACTTATATGAGACGATTCTATGATGACCCAATGTTATTCTCCATAGCGAAATTACTTTACGAACTTGGGGATGAACGAGTGACGTCAGGACTTCTGTACTCTTTAAACATATTGGACTATGCTAGGTGTTATAACGAACGTACGGCCGTCCTCACCCTGACACATGTGAAAACCCATCTACGTGTACTTTGAACGTGCCTTAACCGTTATATTATACCTCTATGGCCTTAACAGGGTATGTACTGAATGTCTGTCCCCTCAAAAGTAGATCAGTCATCATAAAACAGAACCACCTCCAGCCATAAATGAATGTAGAATGATCTGCACAACCAGTTAATGCCTGAATTGAAAGTCCAAGTGAAACTCATGAAGAGTGAAAGATGGATCGTGGTTGATCATTTTCTAAAATGTTTGGTGAATCTCTTATTTACAACATTGTACCTTGTGATATATATACTTACAGGTGAAGTATTTAAAAACTATTTCCATTTGGTCAAAGAAGACATACTGTAGACCTTCACAACATTAGTCGACATGCCCACAAGCTGCCAGTCTGGTGCAGTTACGAAGCCATTCTTATTTTTCCATTAGATTTAAGATCACAAGAGGATTATTGCATACAACTCATCTGTTTGACATTTGTTTCTATTTTATATCTTTAAAATTACTCTCTGTGAGAGTAATTTTCGTTATTAGGGGTTCAAGCCCCGAAGAGCTGAAACCCTATAGCTTTTTCCCTGTGAGATGTTAAGTGCTAGAGACATGACATTTTCACCAGCGATTGTAAAGCTGTGTTCATTACTTGCACAACAAATACGACTCCAATTGACATGATGAAGGCACTAACAAAAAACTGTATGAACCGTAAGTTACACACACTGGATTCTATGAGTTCAGATGAATCTATTCATATAAGTCATGCCCATTTGCACCTAGATAGATTTTCCACACATTTTACTGTAAAAATCCTGGAAATGCCGGCTTCTTGTAGTGCTGCCGGCAAGCAAGACTTGTGCAGAGTAAAACTCTGGGTTTCAGGTTTTACATAGTGCAGAAGTCCAGGTTAATGAGTCAGCCAGCTTTTTGAATTACCCCCTGGATGACTAAATATGACTACATGCGTGGTAATCATACAAAATAATATAACTTTAGCACTGTATAGTCCCAATTGGATGGTAAAATCTTAGCATACCCTCGAGTCCTTGACTGAAAATTATAAGACTCTGGCTGTGACAATACCACTTAAAATAAAGTGATGTTCAGGTTATGTATAATAACAACTTTAATCAGTCTTGACAAAGTGCATCAAACAAAACTAGTTTCTCAAGAAATAATGTCTTATATCACTATGCCATACACCCTGCAGGCTAGAAAATAACTCTCAAAACGTCTCTGACAGTACAATATGAATAGTGTCAAAACTTGGTTCATCAAGTACACAGAACACCGCTAAGTTGATCAGCTATAGCACCATAAAGCATAAAAGAAAAAATATATAGTACATACAGTTAGTTCAGTATTACTGAAAAATCATTAGGGCAGCAGTGGCTCAGGAGGTAGATTGACTGCTTTGGAAACAATAGGTTCCCGGTACGATCATTGGCCCCCTAGTGTCGAAGTGTCCTTAAGCAAGACACTGAACCCCTAACTGCTAATTAGGTTGATCAACGTTTCAGTTGCTCCGCTGACTTCATATTTCACAATAAATGTAGAGGCATATATAGGACATAGCAGTGGTGGCCATTTTGTGGTTCCACAAAAATATTGATATCAATTATTTTAATCCTAGAATCAAGCCATCCGGGCTCCGGGTGAATCATGACCATAAGCATAAAACATTTGATTATGTGAATATTTTTTTCAGAAAACCTCAAAACAAAGAGTATTTATTCAATCATCGATACTAGGCTAAAATAATTGATATAAATATTTTTGGAAATCTCTATGGGAAAAGTTTATGGGCTCATTTTGAGTGGAACCACAAAATGGCCACTGCTATGCCCTATAGTGAATACACAGCTTTATACTGATCTTTATACTGATGGTCTCAACTAGCTTGCATACAGCTAGTGTTTTTCCCAATCCTTATTATATGATACAAAGCGTGAGACTTTTATGAAGAATGTGATTTTTCATTTGCCTTCATCTACCTCCGTCCACCGATTGTTTGATTTGTTTAATTTAGGCTAGGAGGACTACACTAGTGTATTTCTGTTTTCTGTTAGTGTGCGTTGCAATGCGTTGTGAAAGCTTTCCCCACAATACGGATGCTGCTGGTTTAAGTGGTTAAGCAATACTAAATTATGAAACACTTGAAAATAGATTCCTGGATAATTATTCCTGGACAGATAACAAAATTCCTGGACTGCGTGTCCACAGGCGAACCCTGGATGGGGTTCAACCCTACCCCTAAACCATAGCTGTGATTGTCATATTTTCTGTGGATCATTACTGGACTAAGTTGATCAACACAGCTACATATTACAAGATATTGACCAATGAACATAAAAAGGGCATGGCTCAGCACATAAATAGACCAAAGTCTACATGGGGGCAATGATAACAGGATGTCGAAGTACTTGAAACATACCCTGAAAAGTTCGTTCAAATTGACCACTAGGGGGCGATAGAAATGTAAAACAATGACTATATATTTTTTTTGGGATGTTTCATAACACCATTGAACAATGTGTGTAAAATTATTTTAAAATCACCCCAATGGGGTGCTACATGTGCATGCCTGACACAAATGCTTGGTGTTGAGCACCCACAGGCGAAAACATAAATCTGCACTTCACGCATGGCAATACTGTGCCTCTGCGAATTGGCCTTGACAGGCTCTCAATGGCTTGAATTCCAAACTCAAAATTGAATCTCTACAAAGCCACAATGTAAATCATTGCTGTCGGGCAGAAACCTCTTATCTCCATATTCTAACTTTTGGTGTTTTTTCGTAAATGAATGTCCTACTTGATCACACTACAGCATCACACAAAAGCACCAAAAGTAGCACATCTAAAAACTTGAAACGCGGTGCGGAGCGACACGTTTTGAGCTTGTCGATCTGCTACTTTTGCTTTTTTTTTTATTTGAATCCTGAAAAGTAACAGTTTTTGACATATGAGGTTTTCACCCGACAGACGAAATGTATGTAGCATTCTATAAGCTTTGCTTATCCCTTTGCTGGTTCCCCACATTCACAATACAATTCTTTCACAACGCAAAAGCAAACCCTCCCAGCGTGTGTTCTCTTACAACCAAGTACATGTATACGACTATTTACATTGTCTTTGAAATTGAAATTGAGTTGCAGGAAAACCGACACATGCTTTGAATTTAGAAGAATGCATTTAAAAGTGAGGTTATGGGTTATGAAGGGTTATCAGGTTATATTATCTTTAGGTTGTCCTTATTTCCATAAAGTGATTTATGACAACTTATTAACATCATGCGAGTGGATTCATGTGCAGTTCAGTGTTACTGGATTTACACTCCACATTAGAGCTCACAGGCCTTTCCACTGGTTTCTTATTTTCTATTCTTTTTTCTCCCCTTCCTCTTCTGTTGTCTGATCTCAGGGATTCCTGTCATCCTCCTATCGTCACTCTCCCCACTCTTCCTCTCTTCTTCTAACCTTGCTCATTTATTGTCCTCTTTCTGTTTCACACATTTCGTCAGCATCCCTCTCATCTCCTCCGTGTTCCTTTTCTCCACAGGAATACACAATTACACAGGACCACAATGGAAACAAGCCCTCAGGGCTTTTTTTGTGTTATCCTTTTAGCACCATTTGTACAATCGTACCACTGTACCTTTTTGCAAACTGTTAATAAAGTACCAATAAAAATATATATTCCTGTTCCCCCCACCTCTGCTCTGTCACCTATACCAGTGGTTCTCAAACTGTTTCATGTCAAGGACCCCCAAAATTATATGTATTTGGCCACGGACCCCCATCTCCAAATGTTTTGTTCCAGGGACCCCCAGAAGCAAAGATTTGAGTTACAAATGTTGGCTTTAAAAATATACATATATTCAAAAATGTACGCACATTTTCAAGATTTTTCAAAAATAGCAGATCTACAAGCTCATAGCGATGAGCTTGTATATATGCTATTTTTCAATAGCCAAAGTATGCAATAATGGTTAAAGTGGGTAAAAGGATTGTGACGCTATATTAACTTATTCAGCTGGGGACCCCCTGGTACCCTGCCAAGGACCCCTGGGGGTCCCCGGACCCCACTTTGAGAACCAATGTCCTATGCTCTTCTGTCCTTTCCTCCCTTCCACTGCCCTTCTCTCCTCTATGGTCTCCTCTCCCACCAGTTTGTAAGTGCTCCTGGGGGCCTTGAAGAAAGCCCTACCCCCCGCATTGACATCTGTTGCCTGCTACCACTGAGTCACAGACACACACACACACACACACACACACACACACACACACACACACACACACACACACACACACACACACACACACACACACACACACAGAGGCACACACAGAGGCACGCACACACGCACACACTTCCTTTCCTGAATCATCACACCCCCACCACTGCTGGTTTTCTCCATAGAGTTATATTAGATAACTCTACTCTATAGCTCCCTCCTGTTGTTTTATACCTCTCTATATTACTTTCTTTCTTTCTTTCTTTCTTTCTTTCTTTCGTTCATCCGTCCATCAGGTCTATTAGGGGAGAAGGGAACCCTGCGAGACGAACTTTCAAGCAGATATTTCACAACAATCTTCACTTTTGCCCACAGTCCTGCTAATTCTGTTTAGCTCTGCTTTTATACAAACACATGTGCGGTGGGGGTCTAACTCACATGGGGGTATTGGCAGCCAGTCCTTGCAAGCTGTCTTAATACAATACGTGTGTGCGCGCACGCGCGTGCATGCACGTGTGAGTGTGTGGGGGGGGACTACCCCCTATGATAACACATTTTCAGGAAGAATTGCTCATGAAGAGATGTGCTTATTATGTGTTCCATTTTGCTGCCCATTCAACCCCTTTGGTCTTCAATGTGTAAACTGCTGCGAGCTAGCCAATAAGCTGCTTGCCAACCATTTTCTAGAAATAAATAATTATTTACATTTAATGTATGGGTATTCATTTAATAATTATATAAAAATAAACCTAAAGCATGGGGTTTTCCTCAAATTGGCAATCTAATCTATCTTTAGGAATGTTAGGGATATTTTTTGGCTTGTTTAGTTGGACGAGAGTCTGGCGTGTCCGTGCACTGCTTTGGTTGAATTGACATTATAAAACATTGAGCGCCAGCCACACCTGCTAATCGCATAGATTTGCAATCGATAGCGAATTTCCCCCCAAAGTCTGTGATTCTTCTAGTATTCATTGGATAGCCCTAATACGGTGGGGCAGTTGCCAAATTAAGGTGTCAACCAACTGTCTGTCAGCGAGGCCAACATGTATCTCAGAAACTACTGGCTGAATTGTCATGGAACATGCCTTCATACTCCCCAGAGGATGAACCATACTGATTTTGGTGACCCCATAGTCTTTCTAGTGCCAACCTCAGGGCAAAATAGCAACTTGGCATACAAGGTAATCTATTTGGCAGATATCTGCATGAAGACATTTTGGTGACCCCATGGCCACCCTTTGGTCAATATGTCTGGTTGTGTGTAGGGAGCAGCACCTCCTCTAGGGGCTATTAGTGGGGCTTAGTCTTGTTCTTCAGGAATATGAACGGGAAAAGTGCTAACAATATGGTGGTAGCATCGAGACTGGTAAGAGACACATGGAGTACAACAAGACACGAGAACGACCCACAGAGTAGCAGGTTAAGGACTGAAAAAGTTTCAAATTGAAGGCAGGACTAGACCGTCTCTTTTAGGAAGACTTAAAAGGAGTGTAACTTTTTTGGGTCATTTTTTTCCCCAATTTAGTCATTGACAAGTCCCCCCATGTGTACTGCGGTCCCTGTCACTGCCAACCTCCACTGCTGGTCTGAGGGTGTAGACAACCACAACATGCCTCCTTCCCATACACACTGAGTCGCCATCCGCTTTGCGACAGTGAGGAGCATGCCGAGGAGAGTGCAACACGTGCAGAGGTTCACCCGGTCTTCTTCCAGGAATCTTCTGTTGCAGTGACAAGGACACAATCCCCTGCCGGCTTCCAAACCTTGCACACTGCCAACTGTGTTTGTTGGAGTGTCGCCAAGCCGGAGGCACCGGTGCCGGGAAGTGAACCCTGTGCAACAAGGATTAAAGCTCTCTGTGTGTGTGTGTGTGTGTGTGTGTGTGTGTGTGTGTGTGTGTGTGTGTGTGTGTGTGTGTGTGTGTGTGTGTGTGTGTGTGTGTGTGTGTGTGTGTGTGTGTGTGTGTGTGTGTGTGTGTGTGTGTGTACTCATGTAACTTTCTCTAAAATGTCACAGATTTAACTGAATATTTAAGTGGGATATGAATTAATATCCCTATGGAGCCTGCATTCAATATATGGGTGGTCTTGAAGACACAGTATACTGAAAATATTCCTATTGTGTTGCAATATTGCCACGTCGGCATTCCGTGCCTCGATCCCGCCGTGATCTGTGCGGGTCTTGACAAAGGATCAGTTGAATAAATAGATTAACATTCTGTGAAGTTAATCTATTTATGGTGGTGATTCCCTTGGGATTCCCTGACTGTGTGGCAAGGGGGTTGGAATGGTAACATGGCTGGAGCAGCTAGTGACCTGATTCACAGACACCACTGTTGGTATGTATGTATCCAAACCATCCACAGCAAAGTGGCGGCCGAGTTTTGTCCATGTTTGACATGGTGAGTTCATTCTGTGGTGGGGTCGCTCATGGTAACAGTTCTGTGTGCAGTGTTTTAGCTTGCACTGATTGGTCAGCCCTAGGGATACAGCTCTGTCCTTTCTTAACTCCCCTCAGATGGGGCAAATAAAGGCTGGGTATGAAATAAGAACATGAACATGGTAAAATCGATTTCAGATTTGATCCTTAAAGACTTTAGGTATTTGGCACTGTAGTCTCCTCAAATACTCATCTTACACGAACACACACAAAAAACAGCTCATCTATGTCGGTTTTAGCTTTAAGAGCTAATAAACTCCTTTCCCACTGCAAGTAAACGAGTATTTTCTGTTTTGTTGTTGTTTTCTTTTTCTGGTGTATTGCATTCAGCATCACAAATGTGGCATATCATATGGGCACCATTACAAATAAAAGGATGTCTGTCCTCTTATCAATGTGACATTCTTTTGCCAGAAATGAGGGTTTCATAGACGGTAAACTCTCTCTCTCTCTCTACAATTCTCCAAACTTTCATTGCTATGATAAGGAATGGGTTTGGGGGGTTAATAAAGGATCTGTTTACAAAAGAGTTGGAATTCCCTTGAATAAATTGTCTTTTACTTTGGATTGGATGATTGTAAATATTCTTTCCAGTCCAGTTTTTTAGGGGCAAATGCGAGTGAAATATTCCCATTGTAGAGCCCCTGTGTCTCTTTATTTGCTCTTCCATCGGATCAGAGGAAAAGGTTAAACATTAGCAAGTCTACCTGTGTGTCATGTTTTCATCACTTCTGATCCGAGATGGAGCAACCCATGCCTATGTCTTGTTCCGGGAAAGAATGCCGATTGTAACTTTTCCCACAAAGCCAGATGGTAGTGGGTGTTTTTGTCCAGTGGGAAATGGGTATTGGCAAAAAAAGATGGCAAAACCATTGCCCTCTACAAAGACAGAGTCTGACAACAATTTTTTTTATCCTCTTAAGATCAACATTTCACCAGCCAGCTCTAACATTCAGTCAGGAACAGTCAAGTTATAAGTAGATTTAATAATTTATTGCAACAAATGGAATACAGTTAAACTTGAGCTTAAGATGATCCCTAAAGATGTTCCCTAAATCAGGGAACGCTATGCAAACCTCCCTTATAAAATAGCGGCCTAAGGAACACATTGACTGATTAACACATCGGGTGCCGATCACGGTCTGAACCGTGTGTTTACATAGTAGCGCTCAGGTGCCGTTCACGGTCTGGACCGTGATTTCAGTCTTTTTGTTTTTTTCGTTTTTCTCCGCACGGGCGGGGCTAGAGCACCTCTGGGAGTACCCATTGTGATCTTGAGAAGGAAGGGCCAGATAGATCACCGGAAACAAAAACATGGCTTCCGTTCCTGTCTATTTCCTTCTTTAAAACGCCTATATCTCCGAATTCGTTTCCTGTGGTGAAAACCGGTCATGCACGATCCCCCCCCCCGTTGTAACTCGCAAGTGAAATGTTATGGTTCCAGGTTGTAGCCAGGGTCATCGCTCAACATGAATGGATGCTTTTTTTTACGTGGATTTGCTTGTCGCGGAGTCTAAAGCTTTAAACAGCAAAGCGCAGTCAATGGGGAGAATGCTGGCACCCAACGTAAGTTGTTATGAAAAAATGCTGGCACCCGATGTGTTAACTTGAGTCAGCAGACATTAAATCAGAATAACATTTGAGTCTATAGTACCAGACTCTGATCAAAAAGGTGGAGGCTGGGGTGGAGGAGGCAACTAGAAGTAGAAGTGTAGCAGCGTGAGAAGCAGAGCCAATGAAAGAAGAAGTCATTTTTAAAGGAGCTGCCGTGTTGAGAGCATATGAGCTCTTATTGGAGTGTAGAAAAGCGTGGGTGATTTGGTAACGATCAGCAGAGCTGTGATTGGTGTGTAGAAAAATGTGGCTGATTGAAATCAATCAGCAGACTGACAGCTGATTACAGTTGAGGTCTGTATGACTCCTGTGCCCTGCATGAACGCAATGCTTCATTTGTTTAGTCCTTATATGTATGGGTCCAGTAGAAACTGGTTAGACCCATACATTGCTGCCAGTGATACACCTATGATTAAATAATGATGGCTGCAAATGATACCGGGTCTTCCAAGGTGGGCTTGTTAGTTTTAACAGCATGAACTTTGGTGTCTGTGTTTGTTGTGTTTGTCACATGGGATGCATCCTCTTCCTTCAGGGCAGTCTTTGGTGCTGTCACTCACACACTCAGGCTGTTGTAGCAGTATGTTTAACTATGAGAATTTACAAATGTAACCAACCAACCTGTAAGGGATTTTACTGTGTATAATAACTGCTCTCTGTGGATATGGCTTCATCTGGTGGGGATTTTGAAGTGTGTGTATGTACTTGTGTCTACATGGAGCCTTCCTGTTGCGATTACTGTTATACTTGATGTAGATTGATTGATTTTTTCTTTCTTGTCTTCATTGCTTTCTCTATTTTCTACTCTTCCACTACCCCAGTGATATTCAACGGGTGTCCCTTGGGATCAGATCTGGCCCCTGGTAGCTTTCCTGTTGCCCCTGGAACACAATCCATATTACACTTCTTGGATGGTTGGTTGTACATAGGGAATACTGTTTTGAATGTTTTTCATGACTCTTCAATGATGTCAACCATGTTCGCCATAATTGATTTTGAACTATTTCACTAGTATTTACCAGATACACATTTCTTACCGGTTACCAGTTAAACAGTTCACCGTGAACATTTTGTTCATTTTTATTGTCACAGTCTTGTGGGCCCCAACTTAAAGCCATTTTACAGTTGTGGCCCCTTGCCTATAATCTAGTTGAATACCCCTGCTCGACCCCCTCCTATTTCAGCACCTTCTCTAACTCCTCTTCCTCTCTACTCCTCATTCCACCCCCACACTACCCAACTCTCTCTCTCTCTCTCTCTCTCTCTCTCTCTCTCTCTCTCTCTCTCTCTCTCTCTCTCTCTCGCGCACACGCACACGCACGCGCACGCACACGCACACGCACACGCACACGCACACGCACACGCACACACACCTCACCATACTCCTCCCCTCATTAACTTCCATTCCCCCCAGTCCACCACCATATGTTGCGTATGTTTCCGGGCTTACAGCCAAACTTGACTCAGGGAATTGTAGGGAAGATCCACAAGTGCCAAGAAACATAGCGTTCTGTACGTTCTGCTTTACATTCAGACACTTGTGATTAAGTCCTGTTGAAGGAAAGCCTGTTTGACCGTGATGTAATGGCACTATACCCTAATATATTGATGTCTCATCACTAAGGTCAATGATGTTTTCAGACATGTCAAGGTAAGATTAAGAGTTACAATCAACAGATACAGATTTGTGCGTGTACGTGCAAGCATATGTGTGACACTGATTTAGATTAAATTGTTATTTTAAACTGCTCAATTGAAAATGTAAGTGCAAATTCTAGTTTATTGAAATCGGTTGCAAATTCTGAGTAGATTAGAGGAGTAGAGTAATAAACTAAACTAAAATGCAGCTCAAGGATTATACTGAATTCATCTAGTTTAAATGAAATTGATATATATATTACATGAAAAGATACATCACAACACACAAATTAGGAAATGACTGTATGGCTACAATTACTTTGAGTGATTAATTAATTTGCTGCGTTGACTATAATAATGTGATTAGTTTGTGATTAACTGGTTTGCCATCACTTCTCTGTGGCCAAGAACTATACCATTCATCATGGATTTCTCTACGGTTTGTTTTGATTAGACAGAAGCGGGGTTGTGGTTATGCGTACATGGTGACTTGAGACATTCCACCGTGTTGACTGTCAACTGATGAATGGTGTCAGACTCACTTCCTCTGCAGGAGCAAGTGGACATCAATCAATAGACATGAGTCAGGACTCAGGGGACTGTGTGTCAAGCCAACACTAAATACCAATAGCCATTAGACCACCAAAGGTGAGACCACAATAAACTGAGCTGTAAGGTTCAAGAGGCAATCCTACAGATTATTGTATTACTTTCTTTGTTGTTTTCACTTGGAAAATGTCTGGTAAATAATAATAAACATAAACATTTGATTTGTAAGCTGTAATTAAAATCATCGCAATGTTTCTCATAACCCATAAATGCTGTTGGTCATAATCCAGTCCAATATCCAAGTTGTTTTCGGTTAACTTAAGTTCAAAATCTTGAAAAATGTGTCCTGAGGTAGAAAAAAATGTCTAAAACTTTTATGTGAGTTTTTGTACAGTGATCAAGGGAATTCCATAAGTATAAGAATGATAATGGTTGTCACATAATTTCCTCATGCTGTGGTTATATGACACCACATTCAGCCATCCGTTCAACAAGCCCCTGAACATTCCCAGATCTGGGAAAACTAGAATCATTATCCTGTTTCTGTGTTGCTGATCCTCCATCTCTTGGCAAAGTGAGAACATTGGTTGACCACAATCTATCAATCACTGTATAAGTTTAAACACCACCAACATTTACTCACCGATAACATGCCTTTATAGTCTTTGGACAAGAAAGCAGCCCTACCACCGTACCTTGTATCCAAGTTATTAAATTGGTAAGAACTACAGTATAGCTGCACTAATGATTATGGTACTAAAATCTTCTGGTGGTCTATGTTGTAACTACCGTATAGCCACACTATACATACTCATACAAAGGCTCCACACTCCATGTTATGGGTACTCCTATAGCAGAAACACACCTGCTGCATATTTTGTGTCTGGAATGCCATACTTTAAGAAATGCAGCATTATACCATATTACAACGGGACACAAAACTTGACAATGATTTTAAGAGACACTGCAAGTGTTTTTGTGTCATTCATCTTTCTGCTGACTTGAATTTCCATTTTGTGGAAATATAATCTGTGAACCACTCCCATGATGTACAGTCTGCAATTTATATCCCGCTAGCTACATTATATCTTTGTTGTTGAATACTTTAACATGTTGGACAGCTCTCCAGATGGGGCGTACTAAAGGATTACCATGTTAGGGGACCGGCCCAGATGTGTAATATATTGGTCTAACTGTATCACAGTTGCACATGGTTTCACACAGAGAACAGGATCAAAATTAACCCTTTCTGCCGGGCACCTTGTAAGCCCATGGATTGCCCTAAGACATGGAGTGGTAAAATAATATTATAATAATAACAATAATACATGCAATTTATATAACGCCTTTCTAGATACTTTCCATTGTATTTTATTTTAATTTGGTTATCCAGAGAATGTGTGCTGGGTAACCATGCTTTTTGTTTGTCCATGCAATTACCGTCATTACATATAAAGCTGCAATCCTCAACTGCTAGTCACTGAACAGCCCTTGTGGATCCAAGGCAGCCTTGGTGATAGTAGCTGAAGGAGGAGCATTATTCATTCACTATCCTAAGATTTTTCCCAGCCGTTCTGGGGATTAGATATGGGAACCTCCTTGTCACAAACCTGCTTCTGTAAGCTGGAACCGATTTGAACATCAAAGCTGTAGGACATAAACAAAGCACAGCACATGCGAATTGAACCAAAGGTTTAAGGTGCAGGTCCTGTGTCGGCCTATTGAGTCCACAGCTTCCGCAAAACGTGATTCAACCCTGTAATAGTTGGATGAGATTTTCTCCTAAGAGTAGTAGTTGGCTCAAATCAGAGCTGATTACTGTATGCTAACACTAAGCCTGCTGAGACCAATAGCCCAATGGCTATACCACACACACACACACACACACACACACACACACACACACACACACACACACACACACACACACACACACACACACACACACACACACACACACACACACACACACACACACACACACCTCCCAGGGTCTGGCCACAGCCGCGAGCTTTTACCTCCCCTGTCCCTCTAACTGCCTTCAGCTGTCCAAAGTAAACACACACACACACACACACACACACACACACACACACACACACACACACACACACACACACACACACACACACACACACAGTTGTTGTATCTATAAGGATGTCATATTGAGAGAGTATGGATGAGAGCAGTGAGGCACTTATCAGAGGTTGCTCTTGCCAACATTAACTAACCCCACTAAAACACACACACACACACACACACAAAGAAATGCCATACACGATATATACGAACATATTCAAACACACGCACACGCATGCACATACAAAAAAAAAAGTCTGTTAAAAGATTGCAGAATTACAAGCTCACAGCGCGTCACTTTGTCCTGCACTGCGAGCTTGTATATCTGCTATTTTTTAAAATATTTTTTTTAAACCTTGAAAGTATTGAAAAATGTTGCATAAATTTGAATTTTTCAACACACATCTTCTCTTCTGGGGGTCCCTGGCACAAAATCCTTTGTGCCAAATACATATCAATTTGGGGGTCCTTGACATGAAAAGGTTTGAGAACCACTGTCCTAAGCCACTGCTGCCCCATACAGCATATCGGTATAGTTCAGGCCAAACGTTTTGATTGGTCGAACATTTGGCTCTCCAGCATAACTCAGCCATGCACCGATGAATTGTGCCTCATCACAGTAAATATCACTCCACCATTGATACAATAATATTATCCTAATAATAATGTCGCTTTTCCGTTGGTAATAGAAATGCTGTTTAGCTAACCTAAGTGTAATTGCCTTGTTCCTAACTGCATCACTGTCATGGAAATAACAGCAGTAAAGAACAGTTATGTTGCTGAGCAAGAGACTTCTACAGATCAGAGGTTCTTGACCTTTTATTTCAAATCCAAACTGTGCCAATTTATTCTAGAACCCAACCAATATTAATGAACCAATCAATCCTAAACTGATCCTACTTTAGAGATGTGTTAATGACATTCATTGTTTTATGTCATCTAAAGCATAATGCTTGAATTCCATATGTCCATATGAAGGCTCTAGTGAATCTGCTGTAGCTGCATGATGTCACCGGTTTCATAGTTCGACGTACAGTACAGAAATCAGTACTGTATACTGTACACATAACACACAAGCAGCAACTTCGATGAATGCAGTGATCTTGTTCCAAGGGTGCTTGCTGTAATGTAAACAGTGGTGTTTGATGCTATTCCTCAGCGGGGAGTCTTACAAGCTAGCCTGCAAATACTTGCCCTGGGTGGACGGGGGAGAAGATAGCTTCCATGTGCAAAGATATCTGGATTACCAACCTCAGAAGAGGGACTTCCCGTTTAACAAATTCATGTTTTATTGACATAAACTCCTTACAGTTATCAACAAGTTTGATAGCGGTGGATAATTGATTTCCGAAGTTGGCAATTTGATGCAAAATTAGGAAAGTTAAGATTTTATCAATATAATCAGCTCTTAAGTAGCAGTATAATTTTACCTCTAACTGATTGGAGTGATAAAGTCTTTATTTTCCCTGCACTTTTCAGCCACATCAGAAGTGTGTAGTGGTCTAACATTATGGTCCATTGTCTCAGTCGTATTTGTTCAGGGATTTGGCCATGCTGTTCTTTTCATCAAGCAGTGTGTTATGACTGGCGGTCACTCTGAAAGAAGAAAAAAAAGACCCAGACAAACCGAAGTGATTTTCAGTTTGTCAGCCTTCTCTGAGGTTTTCCAGAACCAGAAATGAGATCTGTTATTGTTCCAATCAAATAACAGTGGGAAACTTCAAAATATTCAATTTATGTTTTTCCCAAGAGACAGGACAGGAGCCAATGCAGTTGGAAAAAGACCACCCTTTTACGAGGAGTGATGTTTTGACAAATCAATATGAGAGAAATTACAACAGAGAATTAACTTATTAGGAATGTTTTCTAATGATGGGTGCATGTCTCCTTTTCATCCTTGGGTGCGAAGATAAATAACTGTGTTGAAGTGCATTTTAATTTTGCTCGCTGTGATTTTTTTGTGGTCATATTTTAGCTATATAAGACCTTCTGACCTTCTGAGCAAAGAACAGGGAATAAAGTTGTTAGATCCTATTATTATGTCTAAGGAGTTAAGAGACTGAAGCACGATGAGTAATATGGCACAGAATGGACATAATTCAGGATAACTGCTGCCTCTATACTGCATCACTCACGCTGGAGTTCACTATTAATCTATTTGTCACCATTTGAGGACCTTGGCATTAATAATTAACAATTTATTCAAAGCGTGAGACTGAGTTAAGATGGTGGAAACCACGTGGGTGATCCTGTTGTTTCAAATCAGTAGCCCCCCCCCCCTCCAATCCATTTGTAAACACAGACACTTGATTGACAGACAGCATGCAAGCTTCATCAGTCACCTCTGTCATCAAGGCAGTCATTCAAGTGGTAAGGAGGTCAAGTCAGTTGACCAGTCAACCAACGCAGGGCTGGCCCAACACCATGTCAAGACCTTTATACAGGATATACAGTAAATACTATTTGCAAGTGTAAAGTGCAAGATGTGCATGGGTTTTTGTCCCTAAAAAGACAAATTATAAAGGTAGCGTACTGTACACTCTATTGTAAGCAAAAAGGGGTGCTGATTGAAGATTAAAGGTGTTTGACCAGGCTGTTTTGTTTTGTTTTGTTTTGCTTTGTTTTGTCATCCTTGGGGGCTCTGATATCCTCAGGGAAAAAGACTCGATCCTGCTTGGTCTGTTCTTGGTGACCTTGTGACACTGCAGGCGCTTGTTTATAACACCTGTACTAACAACACACACACACACACACACACACACACACACACACACACACACACACACACACACACACACACACACACACACACACACACACACACACACACACACACACACACACACACACACACACACACAAGCCAGTGGAGTGGCCACTGTCACACAGTCAAACTGACTGACTATAGAGTACCGAAGTCCTGACGTCACTCCCACTACCCCTGGGTCACGCCGTTATTTTTTCTATTGGAAACCCCATAGGGGAATCTTAGATTGCGTCATATATGAATGTTCCAGAAATAAACTAACCACCGGCGATTTTGTCAGATATGACTCTGTGTCGTTTATGATTGAGTTACATTTGATAACGTCTGTTTGGATGAATTAGAACTTTTCAAAATCGCCAGGGTGATTTGAAGTGTATATCCCTCCCTCTCTCTCATGCATATTTAATTTACAGCTTTTTTTTAAGAGCAGCTGTTGAGATAAGAATGCATGTCACATTTCTCAGGCAGTTTATCTGCCTCTGAATGACCTCTCTAATGACCTTTAGATGGTGCCAGGTTAATGGAGTCACTAGACATGTGTATGTGCCCACACACACACACTCTCTCTCTCTCTCTCTCTCTCTCTCTCTCTCTCTCTCTCTCTCTCTCTCTCTCTCTCTCTCTCTCTCTCTCTCTCTCTCTCTCTCTCTCTCTCTCTCTCTCTATATATATATATATATATATATCTCTCTCTCTCGCACGCACACTCCCTCACTCACTCACTCACTCACGCACGCACGTGCGCGCGCACACACGCACGTACGCACAGTCAAAACTCGAATGTAAGTACAATTAAAAGGGAATAAAGAAATGTGTAAACACAGCTGTGTCACATTGCAACTCTCTCTCTCTCTCTCTCTCTCTCTCTCTCTCTCTCTCTCTCTCTCTCTGAGCAGCAGGTGTATCTATTGTCATAAGCCACACTCCAGCCACACTCCTGGAAGCAAATGGCATTGTGGGCTATAAAATTGTCTGACTCCTCTAGTTGTTATTTCACTACCTTGTCTAGACAGGGCCAGCCGCTCTCTAAAAACATCTCAGAAAACATCCTCAAACATCACAAAAAACAACCTCAAACATCTCAGAAAACAATCTCTGGAGAGTACCCGTTGTACCCGTTGACTAAGTTTCCTAAACCTCATTTGTCATCGTCGTTTGTTTAGTTTTGTGCTCCATGGCACTGTCAAGTTTCTTGTTCAGTTAACTTGTTGTGTTCAAATAATACCAAACTGTGGCAATAAAGAAAATAATCTTGTAACTGCAGTTGAGCTTTTCACGATCATGTTTATTTGAGTAGTATGTTTACATGGCCCTTTGGTTAAAGGTATTGTAGGGAACATTAAGCCTAAATTTAAAATATATATATATATATATATATTTTGCATTTTTCCCCCTCTATCAGCCACTATATAATGATGCTGGGGTGTTTTCATGCATTGAAACACAGTCCTCCTTCTGAAATCCGTATTTTCCCTAATGTTTATGTGTTCTATGTTTATGTCCGGTACGTAAATTAACGCACGCATGTGCGCGTCCGTGCGCGTCCGTGTCCGTATGAACGTTTACTTTCGGTTTTAAAACGCTCTCAAACTTCGTTTTTGAGGCACAGAATTTACTTTTAAGATAGCGTGTGGATAGAATTTAGTTGTTTAACTTCATATATGTGGTCAATTTATCATGAAAGAGCCTATTTAAAAATAAAAATTCAGAGAACCAGCAGGGCGGGAATTTCCGCATATTGTATCCCAATAAAGCAACCTGTTTTCGGGCACCATCCCTTCAAAAGTACCTCTCTATGGAAGTCCCTCCTGCGACACCCCCTGGTGGTCGGGGAAAAGTACTGTTGGTGTTTATTTACCTCTGAACTCGCCGTGTATCCCTTTAAGCATGTTTCAAGACTGTGGGCCCATGAAATCGATTCAAAACCCATGCAAATGTTTCGAAAATGGATCCTAGTTAGTGCACAGACCATACACTCCTTGTGAGTCGTGAGGACCCATGCAGGTTCTCTCCGGTCCTTTGCACCTGGTTTTCCGGTGTCTCTATACTGATTTATCTGAGATGAAAAGCATAACAATCCCCCAAATAAATCTTTAAAACATCAAAAAAGAGTACACTATGTTGCCTTCTTCTCACTCTTTTCCCAGCTAGTTTGCTGTTTATTGGCTCTCCCCAGCCTGGCCCATACATGATGGTAAACTGTAATAGCCGGGGCCAAGCATATGGCTCCAATAATATTAATAGTTGTGTAACATAGGAGAGATCAGACACAAGACAAGGGAACCATTCAGATCTTGTCTTACAATGGGTCCTGGACTGTTTTCCATGTAGTGGCCTACACATATTATAAAGTACAAAAGACATGATGAGTGCCTGTGATAATAGGTAGCATCAAATGAAGTTTCTTAATGGTAAATGGGGCATTTTATATAGCGCATTATCCAAAGATCTACAATGTGCATTACATTCACCCATTCATGCACACATTCACACACAGACGGCAGAGGGGGGGCAGAGGCAACCAAGGCAACCTGCTCATCGGGAGCAGGGGTTCAGTGTCTTGCTCAAGGGCACTAATCTAGGGAATTGAACCGTAAGCTTTCCGTAAGCCGTAAGCTTTCCGTTTACGAAGCGGCCGCTCTAGCCTCTGAGTCACTGCCACCGCCCCAAAAGTATGTCCACAGAACTAGAACTTGGGGGTCACACAATTTGGGACGATGCAAGTCAGGAACGATGGAACTTGGGAATTCATGCCCCACCCTGCTATGGGATATCCTCTACTCGCTGTATCTGTTGATAGAGTAGCCAGTGCAGTGGCGTTACCCACACTATAATAATCTTAGATACTATCAATGGGTGATTTATAAATGGGCACTGGCCTACTTGGGAACGATAGGGCTGTGATGAATCACAATTACAAATTGACGATTAATTGTCACTCAAATAATTGCGATTAACGATTTAATTGTGTGTTTGGAATTGAACATTGGAACATATGAATACAAAATGTAATTATTAAATAATTGAGATTAGACGATTATGTAATAATTGTGACAGGCCTAGGGAACGATGAAGTTGGCAATACATGTCCCACTCGTAATGCAATACTGTACCTGTTGTACTCGTTGTCAGAGTACCCGTTGTACTTGCAACGGGTACTCCCGTTGTACTTGTCCTGCACATCCCCAGGTCATCTGGGGGACACACACGGCACGCGGCACGGCCAGTTTGAATTCAAAGAGTAGGGCGGTGCCCAAGTTATGCCCCCGACAATAACACAGACACACACACACACACACACACACACACACACACACACACACACACACACACACACACAGACAGACACACACACACACACACACACACACACACACACACACACACACACACACACACACACACACACACACACACACACACACACACACACACACACACACACACACACACACACACACACACACACACACACACACACACACACACAGACACAAGTTTTGAGAGTTTTGAGCTTGAGCTGCATAGGGAAGGGAGATATAGCAGTGTAGTGTCATGCTCTACCACACACATGAAGACCTTATACAGGATAGGTGGAAGCTAGGGTTTATAATGAGTTCCACTGTACAAAGTCTAGTTTTATGAGTGCGCAGTGTTTCATATCACAGTGCTAGGACCATTAAGACTATGTGACAGAATTGGGTCACAGTAGGAAGTCCACTACTTCTCAATGAATAATGGCATACTGTACATCCAAGAGGTCATGCTGCTGTCCTGCTCAGCCCCATTGTATCAACAGTGAGAGTTACAGTACAGTGTGAACCATGTTTCAAGATGACTAAGCTTTAGACATAATGCTTCCTTCTCAAGTTACAGTGCATGGACCAGATTCAACACAACGTCTGCTGCTGTACTTAACAGAGGAAGAGACAATCTCAGTTTTAACCTGTTGCTTTAGAGGATGTAATCCAAGCAGAAAGGACAAAATCAAGATCACATTCACACCGCTCCAAATACTGTTCAAATGTTTTATTCTGCTGTGAAATTGCTGCCTCTTTGCTACTGACACGTGCAGTGTGATATAGATTGTAGACGAAAAGAAGTGACATAAGACTTTAGACTGCAAGCTATGAAGGACAAATTTCGATTGATCTCCCATGTACAACTGTTTCGCACATAGGGTCCAATAAACATCAGCCCAATCAGTGTCAAAATATTGTACAAGTGCTGCATATCATAATGATATACATTCAAAAATAAAAACAATATGCACGACAGGATGCTAAATTATTGCCAACATATGCTATCAATTAACGTTAAGATTTATTACTCGCTAGAGTTACAGGACGTCTTCTCTCCTTTGAGTCCACTTTAACTGCTATATTACAACAGAGCACGTGCTCCATGAAAAAAACATCACTTGGACATGGACATAATTAATGTCCTAATATGCTACTTGACTTGTTATAATGTGAGGGTTAGAATATTCTGAATATTTTCTTAACAAGTCTATAAAGGCTATAACAAAATCATGTGGTGTATCAACACCAGACATATCTGTTAGAGCGGCTTAAGAGTCTAACCGCCAACTACCAATTATAATTTAAGTCCACCACATTGGCCTTGTCAGCCATCAGTACCAGTGGCAAAGTGGGATGTTCTGCAGCAGCACTGTGGCTAGACTCACATGCAGGCTGTCTAATTGAGCCTCCCCTAACATGTGCTGAGGCCATGTAAAGAAAAACATCAACAACAGCCCAGAAACGTGTTTACACAGAAGTTTTGCTGTTCAGTATAGCCTAGTTATAAAGGTTACAAACTGCACCTTGTTGACTCTGATGTTTTACAATAATACAATGTTGCTTTCTTTTCGACACTCAAAATGTACAGCGTAGAGTTATGAGGAGGCATTGCGAAAACAAAGCATGCTTTGTTTGTATTCCATACAGTGGCTGTGATTAACAAGCTCAATAGTTCAATTAGGCTGAAAATGGAAAGCAAAACAATGTTGGATGACGGCCAAAAAGCAAAGAAGGCAAAGCAGCTATAGGAGCAATTTTGACTGCTAAGCGAGCAAAATAACATCATCAACCAAGAGCAGGGCCCCTGTTCTTGGCAACTGATAATTCATTTATAAAATGTAGGTCCAGATTATTTCTGCAAGAGAGCAACATTTCATATTGTTCCATAATAGTTTTTGTTGTTGTTTTTCTCTTCCTTTTTTTACCTTAGAGAAATAAGGCCATATGTTCTTATGGGACAAGGACTTTTTCTGGTTGCAACACTCCATTTTGGACTGGTGCAGTACATTAATTTCAGTTTAGAAAGCACATTTACATTGCAGCTCCAAATAGATACAACTTGGGTGGAAAATCATGTGGTGCACAAACAAAATATCTTCAACATCGATCCGTCACCCTGTCACAGTGTTGTGGACCTGCCTACATCTATAGTCCTACTTCCACCGCCAAACCTCTCCGGCTATGGCTAAACGCTCTGAACCTTAAAACCCTATACCCAAACATCCCTTTATTTGTGGTTTTCCCTTCCCATGTCGGATTCATTTTGTGTGTGTCTTATTTCACAATACATTGTTAAAAATGTGATGTTTTGTGATGGTGTTTACGCCGGTGTTTAGCCGCACACTTGTAAATAGTCAAACCCTGTTTACATGCATGCCCTCCCCGAAGGCTGTAAGGACTACAGAAGTGGGCAACCCTGGCAGGGTCAAAAGTCCATTCTTAGAATGTGTTGTGAGGACTGCCATACCGACCTGAAGAAACCCTATCGGCTTTAACAGCGCATTTCATCCATGTTAACCGCCTCATCATCTTTAACACGTTTCTAACTCCTTAATACACTGACCCACATAAAACCTTTTAAATTCCCGTTTTACAAGCACATCGTATGGCCATGTCGTCTCTGAATCACCCACAGTCAGCTCCATTACTCTCCCTGACATTCTCCCCTCTTCTTACTTCTCACGTCAAGCTGTTTTGGTGATAAATTATCCATCTGAGTGGTAGAGATCAGAGAGAGGGAGCAAGAGAGGGAGAGAGAGAAATGGAGAAAGACACACTTTGGCTACGGGCCCTCACATTAAAATCCTCTGTCTTCATTTCAGTGGTGTAAAGTAACTAAGTACATTTACTCAAGTACTGTACTTAAGTACAATTCTGAGGTATTTTTACTTTACTTGAGTTACTAGTTACTTTGTAGATTTTGATTATTATGACAAAACATACATTAACCACTTCAGCCCTATATACATTCCGGCCATTTGAAAATAGCCGATCTACAAGCTCACAATGCATAGCCTTGTGAGCTTTATGTAGATCGGCTGTTTTGAATAGATTTGTATACATTTTATACATATAAAAACTTGCGAAACGGGACATTCTGCATAATGAGTACTTTTACTTTTGATACATAAGTACATAAGTACATTTTTATACCAATACTTTTGTACTTTTCCTCAAGTAAATTTTGAATTCTGGACTTTTACTTGTAACAGAGTATTTCTACATTACAGTATTGATACTTTTACTTAAGTAAAAAATGTGGGTACTTTTTCCACCACTGCTTCATTTACATGTGTACACTCTCAGAGTTACATTAACACTCAGGATTGTTACAGTGCTCACACACTGTGCTGTTTCACCATCGTCTTGTTTTGTGAGTTTTATTGGATAGAGAAGTGAGAAAGAGGCGATAGAATTAGAAGGACACCAAAGAAAAGGGGGAGAACGGGATGGAGACAGTGAGAGAGCGGGAGGGAAGAATACAGGAGGGGTGTTTTTTTCTTTTTTTTTTCTTTTTTGAGAGCTTTTATATTGAGAGGATTTGAAACCTCGCATCTCAGTTTACATGAGCAGGGCCGTAGCCAGCTGCTGCAAGAGGGAAGAATACAATAGCCCTCCTATGGCGGTCTCTCTCTCTCTCTCTCTCTCTCTCTCTCTCTCTCTCTCTCTCAGTGGTAGAAGAAGTACTCAAAATGTTTTAAGTAAGTAAAAGTAGCAATACCACAATATACAAAATTGTACTTGAGTAAACATGCAAAAGTATTGGCTTCAAAATGTACTTAAAGTACCAAAGTAAAAATACTAGAAAACAAGAAGAGGCAAACTTTTTCAAAAATAGCAGATCTACAAGCTCACAACGCATGGTGATGCAACACATTGTGAGCTTGTAGATGGGCTATTTTCTAAAAGACAAGGTATAAAATAGGGCTTAAGAGTTAAAAGTGCAATTTGCTTCTGAGATGTAGCGGAGTAGAAGTTTAAAGTCTTAAAAAAATGTATAAAGGTTCCTCAAAATTGTACAGTAGGCTACTTTGAGTAAATACACTTGGCTACTTTCCACCAGTTCTCTCTCTCTCTCTCTCTCTTCTCTCATGTCTTTTTTCTGTTCTCCCGTCTGTATCTCTTTATGTTTCTATACTTCCCTCTCCCAGTGCATTCTTCCCTTTTCCCCCTCTTAAAGTGAAATCCAAATATGGACCGTGATATAATGATTTGTATATAACTGGACCACAAGTAAAATGCTGTTCTGTATGCAAACTGCTGTGTCTAGAAGGCTGACGTCATTCCCTAGTCAGCCAATATTTTATTTTATTACAGTACGGGATTGCGCCATCAATTTGCTTGGCCTTGAGACTCGGGACTGGAACTGGATACATTTTGCATGCATGTTTTTGATGTTGGGTGGGTGACGCGTTATTGGTGGTGATGCTCTCAATGATCAATGACCAAAGACATCATGAAGCAGATCTAATAGCCTAATGATTTTTACCCGCAGCTATGCATGCAGGGTGTAATCACTCCTGTCTGTGCATCTGTGTGTGTGTGTGTGTGTGTGTGTGTGTGTGTGTGTGTGTGTGCGCGTGCGTGCGTGCGTGCGTGCGTGCGTGCGTGCGTGCGTGCGTGCGTGCGTGCGTGCGTGCGTGCGTGCGTGCGCGCGTGCGTGCGTGCGTGCGTGTGTGTCACAGACATTCCCAACCTGTTGCCCGGGGCCCCGCCAAGATATTGCAAGTGTGCCCCCAAATAATTGGCAAAACACAAATATTTGATTGATAATATAACAATGTAAAAAAAACATTTTTTAAATGGTCATGGTATTTTTTCTTTAATACCTTGAACATTTTGTTTTCGTTGTGATACCGATGAATAGGAAATTAAAGTATACTACTAGTTCCATTGATCCAAGCTGGAACACTATCAATTGATTGATCACTAAAATAAACATGCACTGAAAATGCACGAGGCTCACCCATCCGACCACACTGCACATTGTGTTATAAGTGGTCAGATGGGGAGACCGCGAACACTTTCAAGATTTTCAAGTATAGGCCCGGATCCATGAAAAGGTTGCGAGCCACTGGTTTATCAGATACATTTTGTGCTCCCCCTCAGTTATAATGCTGCCTCCAGGCCTATCTATTAAAATATTATAATTTACTGCATCGTTTATTTTTACAGTCAATACAGCTTACCATGGCACATCACCACATAGGCAAACAACACTCTATCGGGAGCTGTTTCTTTCTTTACCCCCCCCCACCACCAGGAGGGACGGGCACACTGTGATTGGCTAGTTATGCCAAATCTAGGCTTTACTGTCTTGGCATCAAGGAGGCTGCAACTCTGCTAATAAAGCTGAGAAAACAGTCTCGCTGGCTTTTGGATATTATTTCAGAATGTTTTGTGGGTTACAGTTGGCGTGGTGTCGTTAATGTTATTTCCTGAGGAAGGCGTTGGTGCCTAAAAAGACCTGACTTCAAGTGCTGCCCTCCTCATTTGAATCTAATGTTATTTATTGACAGTTCACAGTTCACATATTGGAAGAGTCTTTATAGATCAGATAAACTAAACATACTTAATTTAACTGAATTTTATTTTGTTTATTGTCAGTTAGTAAATGATTACATTCATACTGTACATAGGCTTATTGTTTGTAATGACATTGCAGATGGTTGGACGTTTTGCTTAATTGTGCCATTGACTGTTGATTATCGTCTGTAGCGATAGTATGTTGGACAATGAATTTTCAGTGTGAATCTTAAACGGTGACAAAAGTGCTTGGTTCCCTCTGTTTAGCAGTGCCATAATATTGCCCCACAGCGTACATTTGGGTGGATTGCTTGTGCAGATGTGTATTATAAAACCGTCATTGACCACAAAGTGTTTTGCTTCAAAATCCTCTGGCCACTGTCCTTCTTCAAGAGCCCCCTCTGTCAATGTAAGCTGGCACTAAGCCAATTGATGTGCTCTTGTCAAGGGGCTGCACTGCACAGGGTCAAAGTGTGCATCCAATTAAATTACAGCTTCATAGAACATACAGTTGCTGTCGGGTGAAAACCCTACAGTAACGGTCCAAAACCGTTACTTTTCACTACTTTTGCATAACAATAATGCTCTTATATGACAAAGTAGGGCATTCATTTACGGGGAAAAGAACATAAAAAGTTGAAATATAGAGATACAAGATTTCTGCCCGACAGCAACAATATGTGATTTCTGTTTAACACATCGGGTGCCAGCATTTTTTCATAACAACTTACCGTGGGTGCCAGCATTCTCCCCATTGACTGCGCTTTGCTGTTTAAAGTTTCCGCGTGCGTTACAAGCAAATCCACGCAAAAAAAAGCATCGATTCATGTTCTGCCATGAGCCTGGCTACAGGCTGGAACCATAACATTCCCCTCGCGGGTTACAACGGGGGGGGGGGATCGCGCATCGCGCATGACCGGTTTTCCCCACAGGAAACAGATTCGGAGATACAGGCGTTTCAAAGTAGGAAATAGACAGGAAGCGGATGGGGGAAAAAAATTGTTTCCGGTGAGCGATTTGGCACTTCCTTCGCAGGATTACAATGGGTGCTCCCAGAGCTGCTCTAGCCCCGCCCGCGCGGAGAAAAACGAAGAAAACAAAAAGACTGAAATCACGGTTCAGACCGTGTTCGGCACCGAAGCTTCGGAACCGCCACTATGTAAACACACGGTTCAGACCGTGTTTGGCACCCGATGTGTTAAGAACGTGATGGAGAATAAACTTATCCTGTGTGTTTCACAATTTAACAAACTATACCCCATGACTTTAAAAACTGTAAAAACCACAATAGCAGGTGATCTAATGTAGCTTGTGTTTGTTTTTATTGGTAATCCCTCTGCCTTCCTACGGTACCACAGTGACAGTACCACCCTTTACCACCAAACACACCTCCCAGGATGAAGTGTTGACCAGCGTAGTAAATGTACAGTATGTGTCACACCACCCCTCCCTCCGCTGACGAAATATACAAAATGCTGCCAAAAGCATTTTAGAATTATTTTTGAATTTAGCTGGAAATGTCTCAATGACAAGCAAATATTCCCAAATGAACAGCATATATTTCTCCATTTCTCAATTTTTCTACATGAATAAATATGTCTGTCAGAAATCATGACTATTGCCTGAGAAATTGATTGTTTAGAGTGCAGCAAAGTGATTCATTTCTCTTAATTCCTCTCATAATTTACGGTGAAAATTATTTTTATTTTTTTTCAGACATTCTTTACCAAAGCAATATCTCATACAGTGTTAAAATGAGTTTGGAGAATTGTGTCCCGCCCGACAACAGATTTGATTTAAGCCTTATTTATACTGTGGTAAGCTGTGGCTCATGGCTCATAGCTCCAATAGTGTCTATAATACAACGCCATGAGCCATGAGTCATGGCTTGGCTCACACAGATCAAACTGCGCATGCGTCGTGTTGCCAGGTTTCGCGAGAGAAACAAGCAACGAGGTCTATGAAAACGAGGCCAAACCAAACGAACCCTATACCACCAACATGCAACCTGATAATAATGTCCAAAGCATGTCTGTGTATGTTTACATCCATTACTGTGTTGGCGTTAGTTGGGATTAATGTTTATTAGCCAAACCAACTTAATATGAGCCGTTAGTGTGATGCTAAGCTAACGGACGTTTGGCGCTAGCATGCGGCTAACGCTAATGCTAACGTCGTCATCGTGACTTAATCAACAATGTAAACATTTCATCAACAAACTTTATGAACCTTACTGTGGTTAATATTATCAGTGCTACCCAAGTAGTCCATTGAATTATTTTGGTGTATTTTGTGTATTGTAACTTTACTGTATTGACACTGTAACTTAATGGTAGCTGGGGCGACGCGTTGTTGGCTCATGGTTCAGAATGCCTCATGGGTATTGTAGTCATTTTCTGCTATTTCGGTTCTACTGTGATAGACTGTGCTACATTACCTGCTGTTTAATTGTGAATGCTATATGCTATGAATATATGGTAATACAATGTTTATTTTCCTGTATTTCCAGGTTTATGACCTGTGTCATCTATGACCTGTGTGTCATCTGTGTGTCCAGTACTTTGTACTGTGTTGGTTAAAAATAAAACTACAAAAAGACAAAACACGAGTTGTGACAAAGACGTGTGATTCTCTGATTAATGTTGTTAGTGGTGTAAAATACCATCAAAAAATATACTCAAGCCTGCTGCAGGGCAACAGAAAATAGCAAGCCTATTTTGCTATTTTATATAGCAATTTTTTATATATATATATATATATATATATATATATATATATATATATATATATATATATATATATATATAGAACTATAACAACATAGTATTTATATATCCGTTTTTATATTTATATTTTGCTATATTAAAATAGCAAGCCTATATTGGTGCTATTTAATGTACTTATATACTGTTCTATGTTTGCATATAATTTGCAAATATTAAAGATTTGGAATTGTGTAGATTTCTTTCAGAGACATGTATGGACTGTTATATCTTGAACATTTATTCATTTCCACTTACCAGACACTTTTTTTATGGTAAAAATGAGCATAAAAAGCAAAATACAGAATTCAGAAATATTAAAATGGAAAAAACAGAATTTGGGAAAAAAATAAAACGGATTTCATATGGCTCTTGCCGCGACGGGAGCGACCGGGGGGGGGGGGGGTGCCACGACGGGACGCGCGCGGGGGAGAAACCGCGCGACAGGACGTGCATTAACCCCACGTTTGCAACGACTTTCGTCTGCGCCCTTCACCGGGTATGGTCTAGTAGATATAGTTTGTTGATTACTTGATGCAGAAATGCTCTTTTTCTTTTCTTTCTTTCTTTTTTTGAGCTGGCCTATTAAAAAGGTCTTATAAGAGTCCTTAAATGTTCATTTCACTGTCATCTGGGGACCCCCGAAAAAAAAGGGGGGGGGGGGTACATAAATATCATTTCATTTTGGGGTTCCTTGACATGAAAAAGTTTGAGAACCACTGATTATAGAGGTTAAATATTTAGAAGACAATTTGCAGTTGTCAGTGAATGTATATGTGAATGGGTCAATGTAATGTACATTGTAAAGTGCTTTGGGTAAAGGCACTATATAAATGCACCATTTACCATTTGTTGTTTTTAGTACCGGATGAGCGTCTCTGTATCACGGATATAGTCCCAGCTGTTCCAGGGACTTGAACCTGTGACAACTCCACTTCTCCAGCCTCGAGGCTCATCAGCTGAACCTTCAGTATTCATCCTGGTACATAATCCTTAACCCATTCAATCCGGGAACGCTTCTGTGTCATTTTAGATTTCTTTGGCTATTCAAAAATAGCAGATATACAAGCAGCGAGCTTTTAGATCTGCTCTTTTTCGAAAAATATTGAACATTTTGTGCAAATCTTTTTGAGCACCACTGATATTATTGGATTGAATGGGTTAAAAAGGCCAGTGTGTTGTGCTGTGTTCTGGAATAGTTGTCTGACAACATGCAGAAGATTGTCGTAATGTCTCGCATGTGGATGTCATCACAGGGATAGGTTAAGGAGCAGCTGAGTGAAAGATCAGAGCCAATACCCAACATTTATACCCGATAGCTATGTACCTTGCACGTGTGCACGCACAAGCGCGCACGCACGCACACACACACACACACACACACACACACACACACACACACACACACACACACACACACACACACACACACACACACACACACACACACACACACACACACACACACACACACAGAGAGACACAGACACACAGAGACACACACGCTAACATTTAAGACATGCTGATACCATGTGTGATACCATATGCTACACACACACACACACACACACACACACACACACACACACACACACACACACACACACACACACACACACACACACACACACACACACACACACACACACACGAATGACAACAACATTCATGTGTTCTTGCACAATGCACATTTCCTTCCGACAGGCATTTAAAGACCATTTACATTCTAATTAGAAGTAGGTGTAAGCCTGTTTGTCAAAGCTCCCAATGACATAATGGAAACCATTATCAGGCTTCACCTTGTTAGCCATATGACAGACAGGCAGAAATCAGGTTTAAGCTTATCTACTTGTCTGTCTGCCTGCCTGCCTGCCTGCCTGCCCGGCTGCCTGTCTGGCCCACTGTTTTGCTGTCTGTCGGTCTGGTACAAGCAGCAGATTTCATGATGCATGCTAACCTAGAGTCAGGGAGAAATATCCTCCTATAATTTGACAAACCTCTGTAGTGGTGGTGAGACCAAAATTGTTCTGCCCGGTTCTCCTCAGTGGCTGGAGCAATTGATCTGAATTTGCACACAGCCGATGACCATTACCATGTGCACCTAACAGCGAAGCACGTTTTTCGATTTCCCCAACTGTCAGCTGTTTATTCGCGTTTTCATGTAAAAAGAATGTCGCCATGGTTACGGCTGCCCAGCTGTGGGACGGCACCGCGAGCTATGGGACGAATGATCAAACTGCACATGCGTCGAATCCACCCACTGTATTACCGCGATGCGGGATAACCCCACGTTTGCAACTACTTTCGCCTGCACACTTCACCGGGTATGGACTAGTGTAATATAATTCATTATAAATATGTAAATATTGTGTGATTTGTTTAAAAGGAGGGAATTTGCCTGCATAGGATTTTTTTCAGATACTATAATACTGTAAGTAGCTACAATAAATAGTCTAAGCTGACAACACTTGAAGAAAATGCAATAATTCACATTTAGCATGTTCACTTATAATTGTGGCTGAATAAACATTTACATATTGGCCTGAACAATCATGTTTGGTTCACCATATGCTCAAACTAACTCAATGTCCCTTTGCTGGTGCTTTTGACACTGTCTCTGCCTGATCAGAGAGAGTGATGCTTACTGTGTTTGAGCCAATTCTGATGTTTTCATTGTAGTTATAACATGGAAAACCCATCAGATTCGGTGGAGTTGATAATCAGAGGTTTTGTCCTTGCGTAAATCCAGAGTGGCTAGTGGGTGTGGTACCCATTTGTTATGGTTCCTTAAAAAATACAATCACAATACGATAGAAAACAGCTGCCTTGCATACACAAAGAAAGTGTTTAATATGAGTATATCTGCGTGTGTATAAACATTTTGCTTATGTGTGTGTGTGTGTGTGTGTGTGTGTGTGTGTGTGTGTGTGTGTGTGTGTGTGTGTGTGTGTGTGTGTGTGTGTGTGTGTGTGTGTGTGTGTGTGTGTGTGTGTGTGTGTACACATGTGTTAGCATGCATATGTACAGTGCATGTTGCTTGTTCCTTGTTTATGTGGTTGTGTGGTCAAATTACGTGTTTCTACTTGGTATGTTCTGTATGTGTGTCTATGAAATAAACAGGGCGTGAACTTAATTGTCAACTGTCAAGCACTCATGCAACACACTGATTGAGTGTTAATTGATTTCTGCGGGTTGTTTCCCATTGAGTTAAGTTTTTCTGAGGAGTGATTTGTGAGACCATATTATATCCATAAAGTATATTGTGTGGGTACTGTAAATGGAGGGTGCCATGCCATTAGTCCAATGGCCCATTATTTTTCGAAGTACCATTTGTCCAACAGCGCACATTATAACTAAGCCTAACCTAACTTAGAAGGAGAACTCCTTCTAACGCTATGGACCAGAGCTAAGCCTAACCCTAAACTCTAACCTCGAACTGACATTTTTCAAACTCTTGAGATGTCGGAATAATGGGCCGTCAGACTTATGGGCAGCTCCCAAGTTGGTGAACTGAGGATAGAGCGTGTGTGAGTGAGTAAACATGTACAAATCATGCATGTGTACACATACCGTTTACTAGAAATTATGTGTGCGTGTGGGTGTGTGTGTGTGTGTGTGTGTGTGTGTGTGTGTGTGTGTGTGTGTGTGTGTGTGTGTGTGTGTGTGTGTGTGTGTGTGTGTGTGTGTGTGTGTGTGTGTGTGTGTGTGTGTGTGAGTGCGTGAGTGTGTGTGTGTGTGCGTCTGTGTGTGTGTGTGTGTGTGTGTGTGTGTGTGTGTGTGTGTGTGTGTGTGTGTGTGTGTGTGTGTGTGTGTGTGTGTGTGTGAGTGCTGACGCTTACAGCCCC
Organism: Gymnoscopelus microlampas; assembly: GCF_963454915.1. Classification (NCBI taxonomy): domain Eukaryota; kingdom Metazoa; phylum Chordata; class Actinopteri; order Myctophiformes; family Myctophidae; genus Gymnoscopelus; species Gymnoscopelus microlampas. The sequence continues at coordinate 29,161,891 of NC_139940.1, read as the reverse complement.
CTAGTATGAAAACACCTTCCTGTTGGTCTTGTGAGGGTTTACTCACTTACACAACCAGTCATTTGAATCATTTATTAACAATCACGTCAATTGCATGATTGTTGTAAACAAATACGTTGGCAGCTGATATGAAACACAATAACACAATAGCATCCCCCCCACAAACACACACACACACACACACACAAACTCACGCACGCACGCACGCACGCACGCACGCACGCACGCACGCACGCACGCACGCACGCACGCACGCACGCACGCACGCACGCACGCACGCACACACGCACACACACACACACACACACACACACACATTTTTTAAACGCTGAATCACTACCATTCTATCATTTACATCCTCAGAGGTCTCTTCAGCTAGATAGAGTTAAATTACAGTTGTCAGCCTCCGTGTATGTTAACACCCTCCTTTTGGGTCAGAGACATATTTGACAGAATTTTCACTTATACCATACGATCCAATCCAATAAATAAAGGACGGATTCCAATAATGGACAGTTTGTGTGTACTACTGTGCACAGTGCATGCATGGAAGCATGCACGTGACATGAGCACGCGTGTTGACACTTTTAGAAAAAATGTCCGTCCCTCAAAGCCATGCAGTTGTAAAACATTAGTATTGCAACTGGGGAATCATCACTTTTCTTTTCTGCCTTGTTCCTCCCTCCTTCCCATTCTGCTGGCTGCATTTTGAGATGTGGTAATTACCCACAGTATGAGATTTATAGACTCGCTTACACTAACCGTAATGTTTGTGGTTGTTGGAGGGGAGGGAGTGAGACCCGTGTCTCACAACATGGTACCACTTCACACTATCATCAGCGCTTCTCTGTTAGAATTGACACCAATTCACATCCGTGTTCAAATTGACGTTCAAGCTAATAGTTTGGGAAGACTGATTATTTGCCTTCATTGGGTTACATGTCGCCTTTCCGACATGTCGCCTTTCCGACGTTAACGAACCCTATACCTAACCCTAACCCTAACCGCACACGGAAGCCACTAGTCGGAGTGGCGAGATGTCGGAATGGAAGGCGGTTATCCCTTCATTGTACTAGTTGTCCTTCCTTCACAGGTGTGAGCACATTCACTAAACCCCAAACCTGACAAAACTATGTTCTTCCAACCTGGAACATAAATCTCCAATCATGCAACCACCAAGCTCCCTATTCTTTTTTTTTGTATATCAGACATACTGTAGACTTTGATGTTATTATTTAGACCGCCATTGCCCTTATATGGTCGTGGACACTTTAGGCCTGTTCTGTAGGCCTGTCACGGTCCACTCCTCGGGCCGCGCACTCTGACTTTATTATTTAGACCTTCCTGCCCTTTTAAGGTCTTGGACTTATTAGGCATTTGTTCTGTTCTGTATGTAGTCTTGTTATTCTGTTACTCTGTTGTTGTTGTCCTGCTGATGTTCTGTACCTTATTTTGTAGTATTGTTTCCTGTTGTGCCTAGTTACTGTTACCTGTCTTGTCTCACCTCCCTGTTGATTAGTCATGTTCTCCTCCTGTGTCCTCTTAGTCCCTCAGCCTATCCCAGTGTTGATTGTCTGTTCAGTTCACCTGTGTCTTATTATTTCCCTGTCTATTTAAGCCCTGTGTTTGCACCTTGTCTTTGCTTGTTCATTGTCTTATGTTGCGTGTAGTTTGCTCATGGTTTCAGTTCCTGTTTGTAGTCCTACCTTTGAGTTAATAAACCCTTTAAACTGACCTGTTGGCCTCTGTCTCTCCTGCACTTGGGTCCTACAATCCTGCCCTGACTCAGACCGTGACAGTAGAAGGCTACTAATACAAAATTATACTCTATGTATGTATGACATACATATCCATATTGTAGCTAAGATATTATGTTGTACGAACGAGATAACGTGTCTTCCCCCCCCCCCCCCCCTCTTTGCAAGTATTATTACAAGTATATTAATATTATTTATATAGACCAGGGTCTGGTGAGATGAGGGAGGCTGACCAAAACAAAAGATGTCACTTTTACCAAATGTATTGTCAAGGACAGGAGTGTTTTGTTTGGTGTTATGATCCACTTTATTGGAAGAGACAGCTCTGAGTCAGTCACAGTATGCCAATAGTAAGCAGGAGAGGCGTCCAGTGAATGTGTGTTTATCTGAACGTGATCTGATCTGGTCTGTTATTGTAGAATCCCTGAACAGTTGTGGCCAAACAGACCACTCACCATGTTTATATCCACAACACACTCACTGAGACCACATCTTTTCATCACATGGTGAAGAGAGAGAATATAAACGACTCATGATGAGGATTAGGTTGATCCGCATGTCATCGTATGGTGTTTCTGTTTTATTCTTAAAAATATAAAGGCCCGCCAGTTTGCAGCCGGCGCAAACACAGAACGCAGGTGTATCGTTTCCAACTGACACAGTTGTCATTTTCGCAACCAGTGCCCACTTGCGCTCATCTGGGCACCCGGGCGTGCATGACAGATTTCAATATTCTAACATTTCAGATATTTCACTCGTTCCTCCTTCTGCAGTGAAGACTACCTGCATCTTTGAAACATCTTTGAAACTTTGGCTCCTTGTCTCTAATAGGGTGCTATTGACAACAACGTTAGTACATTGTTTCTTCAGTGTCATGCTAATAGATTTCAGTCTGTTGTTGCCAGAGACTACGTTTCATTTTGTTTTGTCATTTTCGAAGAAAGAATATTGGTATATGGTATGGTGGCTTATTTATCTAAACACAGTGAAAATCAAAGAAAAAGGAGATGTCATGGTGGATCAGAGGTCAACAGAGATGATGACTGTATTTTGTCTACCATTTAACACATGACACAATTTAGAGAAAGAATGACACTTCGCCACATACCTGTTTACAACACTGCCAGGATTGAACCTACGCATGTTTCCATATTGTTTGTTTCATCACAGTGTTTTGGTGAGGAAAGACGAAAGGGAATGCGGACAGGACAGGAAGCAGGACTGACAGGAGAAAGTAGAGATGACAACGTGGTGTGTGCTGGTTTCAACATCATGCTGATGGAGATTCATACACAAGCCATTTCATGCTTAAGTTTCAAGTTAATGTAGTCTCTTTAATGTAGTACTTTAGCCAGATATATATGGCTTCCAAACTGCCAAGCTGCATGGTGCCAGTTTTTCATACTAAATTGGTGGCATTTGTGCTTTATTGCATGAGAGACAGGCATGAGGTAGGAATATAACCCAGGACATTGCAATCGCATGGTCACACACATTAACTAGCGATGTCATCATGCAGTGTGCCCCTTTGCTATTTTTCTCCTCACCAGATGCATGTAAAAACATGAAAGTCTGCACAATATATAAGGAAGGCGGCTCAAATAAAAAGGAAAAAAGGGAGCACCTGATAGCTGAGTGGTTATAGGGTACATACAGTACCACCTAGGGCAGGCTCTAATGCCTGACAGCGTGTCCCTGGTTCGACACCTGGGCCGGGGCAGACTATTTGCGGCATGTCACCTCCCTGCTGTTTCTCTCTGTTTCCTGTCTATATCCGCTGTCACTATCAATAAAAGCTCAGACCCCCCCCCCCCCAAAAAAAAGGGAAGAAAGAAAGGAACAGTACTGTATATACAGTACTATTATATACATCCTACTGTACCATGACAATGCAATGCAGCAGAGTGGTCCTGCCTGAAGACCAGAAACCTTCCCCTTTGGCTGACTAGTAGAAATGTTAATGTAGTTCAAGCTGAAATGGGCTCGACAGTAGAAAGCAATCTAAAAACAGACCCCCAGGGTAAAACGTCCTCGCTGTCACACTTCTCATAATTTTGTTCCGTAATTTTATTTAATCAAAAACATTACACAAATGTACAGTATATACTGACTGAGTCTGAATGACTAGATTGGTTGGATTATAATTTCCCATTTCACGTCAAGGACAGGTACAAATTATTCCATCACAGCACATCGCTCGGAACAATGCATGTCCGTTCCCCATAAACTTCAATTAATAGCTGATTAATAGCTTCTATGTAAACCATGTTGTATTATCTAACCAAAATGAGGCTACAGAATAAGACAAAGTATGCATCATTCATTTGATCTTGCAAGATTTCTCAGTTGTAGTATTGTTTTCTTTTATAATGAATTATCAAATGCCATTTTATGGCCAATTTTGACAGCCCTACACAGCACCAGGCCTCCAAGTCAACTTCTGGCCTACTTCTTTAACCCTGACTCACTCTTTTGTAGCCTCATCAATCAGAGTCAGTGCAGAGCTCTAAGGTGATTCAGTATTAGCTTTCACAGGTCTGCTAAGGCTACAAATGTTGTCCTCCTGCCAAAGAGGGGAAGGCCACTGCAGCACAGATAATGTAAGCTTGTATGGAAGCATGCACACACACACACACACACACACACACACACACACACACACACACACACACACACACACACACACACACACACACACACACACACACACACACACACACACACACCACACTCCCAGCATACGTGGGAGTGTATGAATAAGTGCAGTCCATTTATAAACCATCACATAATTGTATTTATTACATTTAGCTGACTCAGGATGGATGCTTTTGTTTTGTTCTTTTAATGTATCCAGTGTTACTGAGATGCACTGCAGTGACAAGAACTTGAAACAGTCCTCTTGTCAGTTTTCTGGAGAAACCTTGCATCACAATCACATATTCTATTATCACTGTTCTTGTCCGAGTAGCCGAACAAAAGTAATTTTACTCTTATGTATCGGTACAAAAGACGTATCAAAATAAAGACCAATCAGAGTCAGTGCAGAGCTCTAAGGTGATTTAGTATTAGCTTTCACAGGTCTGCTAAGGCTACAAATGTTGTCCTCCTGCCAAAGAGGGGAAGCTCACTGCAGCACAGATAATGTAAGCTTGTATGGAAGCGCACACACACACACACACACACACACACACACACACACACACACGTGCGCACACACACGATTGAATCTGCACCAGTACATCATCTATACTATAATTTACCTATAATTAAATTAATTGTGTGTGTGTGTGTGTGTGTGGCCGGCGTAACTCAGAAAGCGTCTGACCGAACAGTCTCAAACTTGCCGTGTGTGTCTCATATGAGGTGTGCAGTACCGAATGGCTGAGAACCAAAAAACAATGAATATCTGTACCTGTGTGACTGCGGATCTGAGGAGAACACATTTTGTGTGTGTCGGGAGATTGTATGAAACGAAAGTGGGAAAAAGCCTAAAATGGATGAGTGTGATTGAAGAATGGCAGTAATGTTTGGGTGGAGGATGAGAAGTAATACATCCTTATCAAAATTCTAAGAAACGTGTGTGAGAACAAAAGGTACAGTGTGGGATGTATGAGAGAGGAGGTCGTCATAACATGTATGATGACCATGTATTCCCGTCTTGCTTATCGTTCACGACATGCATGGCCCTGAGTAGGCTCTAATTTGTGGAGGTGTATTGTCGTGAGGCATTTCCCAAGGTAAAGGGGAATGTTTTTCCCTGCGTGTTTGGTATTTTGAGGACTTGCTTTGCGCCAATGTTGGAGGAGAGACACAGCAGGGAGGGGGTTTGCAAATCAGCAATGCACGAAACGGGCATATAGTGAGGCACGCACTCATTGCATTCTGCTATTTTTGTCACTTAGCTGGAGGAGTTGTACCCAGATATACTGTACATCTCCAAAATCAAACAAACCGGTTTGCCTACTGTTTCACTTTTGGTATAAATCCCACAAGCTGGAAACTCAACGCTGTTGTGCTGAGTTCAGTGCACTGCTCTAAAAGTAATGAAAAGCGATCATTTAATTGGTCATGATTGAATCCTGCAATACATCCACCACTGACAACGTATTCGGCCTAATTCATCCCATCTCACCACTGTGCCGCGGGTACTCCACCTTCTCCGGTCCGGAAAACACCAAAAGTCTGTTGCCACGCCCCACCCAGCACACCATCAGAGCTTTGTGCCGGTTCGTCTTTCTCTCCAAAACAGGGTCCTCTATGACTATGTCATTGTTTGGGGGGGTTTTCGGAGCCTCTCAGGCTGATAACTGTGAAGACATGTTATGTTATAGCTAAAGTGAAACAGCTATGTAGAGTTAAATGAGGACAACGAACTAGGAGTTGCATTCCTACTTCGTTCACCCTTGCCAAGAAAAATGTATGCACACAATTCTGTAAGGTGCTGTGGACTGACGTATTGAGCAAGTTGCATGTAGAAATTCCATACAGACAATACATGAACTTTGCTGGTGAGTGGATAAAATAATTTGTGATTTGAGGTGATGAAGTTACAGTGTTGATTTTGAAATGTGTCCAGGAATTCTATGGATTTCGGCTAAAATTACAGTCTTATCTAATTCAATGTTTTTTCCTTTTCTTTGGTGTTTTGCCAGCATTGCAGACATGCATGTTGTAGGCAGGGTGGTCATACTATAGTGGCAGCCTTTAGATAAGACTGGACCCTGTCTGAATGTGTCTTTATTCTGACCCACTTTCATGCCCCAACTCCTTAGTTTCTCACACACTGGCTCTCTGCAGACGTTTCGACTTTCTCACACTTATCCAGGAAGAACTCCCCGGTGTGTGTCTCTGTGTGCCAGACTTCTACATGTGTTGGCCAGACGGAAGCCACAACAACGCACGCACGCACGCACGTACACACACACACACACACACACACACACACACACACACACACACACACACACACACACACACACACACACACACGCATGTACATGCATTCAAGGTCATTCATAGCGGCAGCACCACACCCTATAAGCCAGTGTGCCAATAGCCTTGTCAGGGAATCTACCAAGCTCATTTACAGCCAGGCTTTTGTCCACTGCAGTTTTTTTTTTTTTTTTTTTTTTAATATTCAAGATTTTTTCATCACTTTTTATGTGTCATTTTTTATTTGATTCTTTACTCTGAGTGTGTGTGTGTGTGTGTGTGTGTGTGTGTGTGTGTGTGTGTGTGTGTGTGTGTGTGTGTGTGTGTAGGTGTAGGTGGGTGGGGGGAAGAGGGTGTTAACTGGGATAAAATGTTGTCGCGTGCGTCAAACTTTTACGTGTGTATCTTTGAGGCCAGTGGGCCAGCAGATGCAGACCTGGATGACAGCAGCAGATAACAGAGAGAGACGTTTAGAGAGGTGACTCTGAGGTTAAAGACAGACAGGGTGGGTCTATTTTCCCTGCCAGGAAAATATTAAAGCTAACATCTGGAACCTCTCCCTCACAACACAGTAATAACTTACAATAGTGCTTTAGAAATACTTATAATGTGTGTGACTGTGTGTGTGTGTGTGTGTGTGTGTGTGTGTGTGTGTGTGTGTGTGTGTGTGTGTGTGTGTGTGTGTGTGTGTGTGTGTGTGTGTGTGTGTGTGTGTGTGTGTGTGTGTGTGTGTGTGTGTTACTGACTGTCTGTTGGCACCCAATTTCACTAGGCCTACTAGGTCAAGGAACGACAACTTTATTTTCAAATATATAATTACAGGAATTAACAACCAGACTTTGTAGATTACACAGATACTTGAATGACAGTAATCTGTTCATAATTACGCTTGGTATTGACATTGGAGCTTGGGGGGGTCGTGCCCACATTATTGCAAAGTATAATGTCAAATTTTCAATGTGTTCACTGTCCAAATATGAATTTCCATACAGGCTACTGTAGCCTATCTACTCTGGTTGCCCTGTGCCTTTTCAAACTCATACACAACCCAAAAACATTGCCATCACATGCCCCAGACAGGGGGAAAGGTGGGGAGAGGTAGGGCATGCCTCCTGCATTCTACTGTGCTCACCTTTCTAGTTTTATTTTGGCTTGTGCTGGTATGGACCTTGACCTGGGCTGGGCTGCTGAAAATAGGGCTGAGAGAGAGAGAGAGAGAGAGAGAGAGAGAGAGAGAGAGAGAGAGAGAGAGAGAGAGAGAGAGAGAGAGAGAGAGAGAGAGAGAGAGAGAGAGAGAGAGAGAGAGAGAGAGAGAGCAGACATACACATATACACACAAGGGCTCCCTAGGGAGGGCCAGTGTAGGTAGCCTTTCAAATTTAAAGTCCCTCTGAACGTGATTTTACAGACTTTCCTCTGGAAACTACTCAACAATCACTGTGCTTTTGTGTGCGTGCGTGCATGCGTGCGTGCGTGTGTGCGTGCGTGCGTGCGTGCGTGTGAAAAAAATTCAGACAGAATCACGATCCATGATCTTATCATGATTCTTTTTCATGTTGATTTTTAAGATTATTATTATTTTACTAGTATTATTATTAAGATAGATGATTAAATATATGATTGTTAATATACTAGAGTCTCAGCCGCGCACGGGGCTCTAGGGCTGTGAGGGCGCGCTTATTTTGGGGTACCAAAATGGTGGGATAGAACTTTCCAAAAGTTAAAAAAAAAAAAAAAAAAAATGAAAAAAATGTTTATATTTCTTTTTTACGTGGGGGTCCGCGGACCCCCTGGGAGTGTTGGGACCCCCGGGGACCCCCTGGAACATGGCGGACCCCTTCGGCTGTTTTTTTTTTTTTCATGAAGGTGTTTGCTTGTTTCTGGCGCAAATGTGGCAACACTGATATTCAATATGGGGGACCCCCGGGTCCCCTGGGAGTGTCGGGACCCCCGCCAAACATCGCGGATCCTTTTGGACCCCCGCGAAACATCGCATGCAAGAGGTTGCACATGAACTCTGCAGCCGCACTGAGGCGCTCCAACACAAACACTCTGATGCTCCCCTAAATCCATTCCAGGGTTTGAAAATACCCACTTGACAAAGGGGTGACGTGCCAATGACCAATAAACTCCACTTCGGGATTTCGCAAAGACCCACAAAAGCGTGCAGTAGTCCACACACACACACACACACACACACACACACAGCGTGCTGAGAGCTAAAGGGAACTAACCTCGCGTCACCAGTCTTTCCACCTCGGAGGAAATAAAAGGTAACACAATGGTGTACACGAAATGTTGTCCGCCTCGCGGTGTTTGGGTCTCGCTGGGCGGTGGTCAGCGATGACGCTAAGGAACAACATGGCCGACCGTAATGTTGTGAGTTTGTGTTGGCCGCAATTAATTATGCTTCGAGGGGGCAGATGTGTGCTGAGCAGTGAGAAGTGGCCTACAGACTGCGTGAAGTAATTGTGCGTGTTGTGACTTGTGTTGTTAGTGACATTGATATGTTGTTTTTGTGTTTATTCCGACACAGTGACAGGGGGAAATTATGGGTTTTGGTTTGTGCAATGTATTATAGGATGTAACCGCACCAGTCCTCTTTGCAGCACCTATTTAATTCGGAGTAGGCTGTGCGCTACAGATGTGTCAAACAGGGACCCCTCCCAGTTTGACTCGCATTTGAGATGCTTAAACAGGAACGCCATGTGACGTTCGAACATTGCCGTTGCAAACTTTGCAAATACGTTTTGTTTGCACCATGTCGAATTTGGAATATCCAAACCAGTTCCATAAGACCGACAAAGTGCTTTCCAGTCAACAACATAATCATAATAAATCATAGATAATCATAATAAATCATGGTCCACAAAAGCAAGACTCAAGACTCAATTCAAAAGCAGACAAACAACACATTAGTGGACTTGACCAGATATAAACCATGGGCCTCAAAGCAAGAGAATAAGGTGGGCGTTTAAATTTGATTTAAAACTGTCAATAGGGCAGGACCGAATGTGGGAAGGGAGACTATTCCATGGTTTGGGGTCAGCGACAGAAAGCACAGCCCTGTCAGCTTTGGTTTTGAGTGACCTGGGGGCAGAAAGTGTAAGCAGACCAGTGATGTATTATGGAGCTAATCCATTTAGGGTTTTAAAAACAACTTGAAAATGCTGGAGGCGGCTGACTGAAGGATGTGTCTGTGAAATGCCAGAAACTGGAGGTGATCTCTTAGATATTCTTCATTTTATCGATGAAAACATTTCTCCCATGAGTCTTTAATGAAAGTGGGGGCAGTGACAGCAGCAGCATGATGTTAAGATGGAGTTGATGGTATTAATAGTATTTCGGGTCTGTGGGCATTTTTATGGCGTGGCTCTGCAAGAAGTTAGCCGTTGATGGCTGTGCGTGCGTGCGTGCGTGCGTGTGTGTGGATAGACAATCCAGAGCTAATCCCGCAAACCACCAGACCCGATCAGTGGCACATTTCTTGTGCCGGCTGCCAGTACAGGCCACAGAAGTACCTCCACACAATCTTTCTGTCATACGTGATAGACATGCCATAGACTCCATAGATGACTGATTTGATTGATTGATTGATTGATTGATTGATTGATTTATTGATTGAAAATGTTATTAGGCAAAAAGAATGTAAAACATCACAATTACATTAATAATACTTTTGTCTAAAAGGTCCGTCCAAAAAAGTCCTTGCGGACTTGTTTCCGTTGGGGTCCTTGGTATTGATGCCACAGGCTGGTCACATGAAGGTCGATATCCACATTGGAGCCACGTCGTTTCTAATCATATGAATCCCCAGATCCACATAATTTTCAAGTTGTTAATTAATTCAGCATAATATTCTGACTTAACTATCTTTGCAGATGTTTGGTAAAAGCTTCAAACGGTCTTTGAAGATACCATATGTGCCCTGGAGTTTGTCTTTCTTCCATTTGTTTGTCTGTCTGTCTGTCTGTCCGGGGTTAATCTCACATGGCCCGATCCCCGCCAAATTTCTTGTGAAGGCTTCCAGTAGGTCAAGGAAGATTTTTTTTCACATATGTTTACTTTTATATTTTGTATATGGAGACATACATCATAGATCTGTCATAGATGACTGACATAATGGGCTGGTCTAATGAAGTCCAAGATCCACATAGGAATCACGCCGTTGTTGATCCCCATCTTGTTTGAACACTATTGCTACAGTAGGACCTTTACATTACCAAAGCTGTCAAAGAAATCCACATTTACTTTGTGAACACACTCAGTGTGTTTGTTTCTGACAAAATCTGTGTGTATCCACTTCTATGGAAAGAGTTACAATATCTTGTTGGGTTGTCATTGTTCTGTATGTAAATTTAAAGCATTCCTGATTCCAGTCAAACTTAAGCCTATATGAGTCATTACTGTTACTGTTACTCTCAGTCAGTAGCACATGCACAGAGATGGTTAAAACCGGTCTATTTGTAGTGTTTTAGTCTGCTCCCTCCCTCTCACCCGAGGGAGCCATGATTCTATCAAGTGGTCTATCACACAGCAGTTATAAGAGCATGACCGACTCGGCTTAAAACTTCACGGGAGCCTTTAGAGAGGTTCGGCTGCACCCACTCAACCTAGGCTCTGCGTAGACCCCTTCTCAGTTTGTTGTGGAAACGGTTGACTATAACATCAGTTGTGAATATTGCCGGCCCCTCGTCTGTCTGTCTGTCTGTCTGTCTGTCTGTCTGTCTGTCGTTCTGTCGTTCTGTCAGTGGTTATGTAGGCCGAGGTCACAGGGGGTGGGGGGGGGGGGACTGAGAGAGAGAGAGAAAGAGAGACAGAGACAGAGACAGAGACAGAGACAGATGCAGACAGACAGAGGGAGACGGGAAGAAGGGGGATGAATCGTAGTCTTTTTTTCCCTAGTCATAACATTGTCAGTTTAAGGGAAGTGAAAGAAGGTTTTGAGGCTCAATGTAGCCTGACAGCGCGCCGCGGGTTCGACTCCCGATCCCGAAGGCCTTTGCTGCATGTCACTCCCCTTCTCTCTCCCCATTTCCTGTCAGCCTACTAGACTGTCAAATAAAGGCATGAGAGCCCAAAAATAAATCTAAAAAGAAAAAAGAAAGAAGGTTTTGATAACACTGATGAGAGGTACTGTAGGACCTTGGTGATTTCACCTGTCCGGACCCTGGATGGAGGCCTGGATGACATGGCCTTGGAGGACAACACTGTTCCTTTTCTATCCTACCAGATAGCAAATGGCCTTAACCACTTATGCCCTATTTTATTCTTTGGTCTTTGATCTAGGTGAGGTTGTTGATCTGCTATTTTTGAGACAGACGCCAGTGTTAATGTGGTTAAGTTGGTGCTTCAGGTTTCTGATTGGACAAGTAGAGTAGCAAGGAGAGCACTTGAATGCAATGAATTTACTAGTGAACCTTCACACCGGGGCTCTTCTACGCTGACGTTCACAATCCACGGATGGAATATTTTTGACTGGAACAATGTGTGAGAAAGAGGTATAACAACATAAACAAAGGCGAGCAGTTGGTGAACCCCGGCAGACACCTTATGTGTGACCCATTTTCAACGGCCTACTGCTATAGAAATACTGGTAAGCCCTTGCCCCATAGCCTTAAGAACTATGCCATGGACAATAAGTAGGCTATGGCTTAGTGGACATACTTTTCCAATTTCACAGAGAATCTCTGCTGAGCAGGTAAATCAGTAGGGATTTATGTGTGTAAGCATGTCATGGGAAAGTCATGTCATAAAGTCAGAGGGATCTCTTTTTGCATTTTTTAAAAATTAGTCTTATGTGGAGGAAGGGTATCAACTATATGATCTTCACCAGCCGTTGCTTTGAAAACAAGCCCGTATATGAACTGTGCTCTTTCTTTATTCAGTGCTTGAACTTGTATTTCTTGTTGGAATGGACATTATCCCTATAGCAGGGCATTTTCTTTAAGTGGCCTACATGGGTGTCAAACTCCTGGCAAGTGCAGCTGTAGTAGTTCTGAGATCAAAGACATAGATGTAGCCGCACACTGTAGCTCCCTTTGCACAACTTTATTAGTTAACAAACACAGAGCGTTTCAAGCCCATGCCCGCCTTTCTTTCTTTCTTTCTTTGATCCAGCTGATTCACCTTCACTTATACTGTAGTTCACCAACTTTTGTAAAGTTTGTGACTGGCGTTAGCTCTGCAGGAGGCTATAAATCAATAAGAGGGTGAGTCTGTGTGTTTGTCGGAACTAATAACACTGCTGGACCGATCAGGGCCAAATTTCTTGTGCGCGCTGCAAGTAGTCATTACTCTTTCAGGACTGTACTCGCAAAATGCGCGACTTAGTTTTAAATGAAGGAGTATCTGTCACATGTAGTGCTGCAATCTCTCAGACTCTCTATTTGTGTTGAGGGCCAAATGCATATACGTGCGGCATGTGTCATGATGTCTCTGTGTGTGTTGGGGGGTGCACCTAAATTCGTGCACACATTTTTGATTATATGTATGTGCTATTGTCTGTGTATGTTCTGTTGGTTGCTGTGTGTGTCTATGAGCCCTATTTTGTAACGATTTATGGTGCAAAGTGGCGCACGGTCTAAACACCTGGTGCAAATGCCTTGACACTCCAATTAGAGTGTCATCTGTTTCCCTTTCCCGTATTCTGCTGGGTGTAAGTTTGGGCCCTATGTCTGTCTGGAGAATTGGTGTTGAAAAAACAAACACTAAACCAGGGTCTTCAACAAGGGGTCCGGGACACATAGGAGGTCCCATAGACTGTAAAATGTATGGACAAAGTGAACCCCATTGGTTTCTACAGACCGTTTTGAAGCCACTTTTTCTGAGAATTGAAATCCACCATCTTTGAACTTCCGGTCCCGAAATGAAACCGGAAAGGAGTGCTATTGGCTGCATTCGCAGCGAGGGCGGGACTTCACTCGGTAGAACCAGTAGAAGCCCTAGAAACATACCCTACTTTATCATTCATTTTAAAATAAATGGGACCATAATTTACTAAACGCATATCATGATGATTTAAAAAATACTTTAAACTAGCGAAAACATAAAATGTTTATGAAAATGTTTACAAAGATAATAAAATCAAGTGTAAAGTCCGGCCAAAACCTCATTCACTTGAGAGTATATTTTCCTGCAGTATTCACTGCACTGCAGAAGGTATAATAGCGACATCTGCTGGGCCATTAATAGGAACTGCATGGCTTAAGAGAACCCGGAAATGGGCTTCAATTCCAGCACCGATTCCTTGGTCCTTGGGAAGTCCTCAGAGTGGGACTACAGGGGGGCCACCAAATGTTTGTGTGATAGGAACCTTTTTTTAACGTTAACCACTTGAACTCTAGAATCCCTATTCTGGGGGAACATTCATCGAAAATGTACAATCTACAAGCTAAAGTGAGCTTGTAGATCGGCTATTTTCGGTAAAGAGGTTTGGTGTAGAGGGGGGGGGAAAGAGCAGACTTATAAATGTCAGAAAATATACATAAACAAAAGAATATATCATTTATACAACACTGATGCTAGTGCTGTCAAACAAGTCTATTAAGCTATCTATGAAATATACTGTATTAAAAAGTGAGGGCGATGTGTTGGGAGCTCCGCAAACAATTGCCTGGGAACCATTTTTTCTTTCGTGACAAACTGAAATTTAGCAATATCTACTTTGGTGATAGGACCTTGATTACAAAATGATGTCTAGTAATATCAGTTTAGCGTAGTTTAGGGACCTTGGCAACTATACAATGACGAGAATCACCTCAGCCACGCTCACCACGGGACGTATCCGGATCCCATCTCCCTGTTTGGTGTGGAACTTGTTAAAGCACTAATGTGCCCTATACTTCCCCCCACCCTGGACCCTTTGCAGTTCGCATATCGTACCAGCAGGAGTACGGAGGACGCCATACAGTAGCTCACGTCCTTCATACTGCCCTCTCCCACCTGGAGGGGAACACACAGATACACAGACAGTAATACAGGGGTAACATAATCTCTCGCCCTGCCTTCGGCTGGCAGAGATAATTAAATAGCCCATGAATAACTTAATTGCTTGTTTCAGTTATAAATAAATTGCAAATTGATTGATTTAAAAGCGAGCTGACTAAAACTCTGATTATATTGTAAAAGTGTCCATTATGTACAGTACAGTACGATACTGTACACATAGAAGTGCTGGGTAGATTCCATATCAACCTATAGAATTTGGGACATCTCACCTTGATAAAATTATGGAAAGCATTGTAGCATTTATACAGTGAGTGATTATTTGTTCTAGGCAGAGGGGCTGCCAAGAGTATAACGTGATGCAATCATACTATCAGTTACATAGGATTCAAACCTAAACTGTATGAAGTTTAGCACATTTAGCGAACACATCTTCAAACATTTAAGTTCTTCAGGGTTCATTGGGTTCACTGGGTTCAACTCTCTTGGTGATACAATATTTTCTATTCAAGTTTTACAATAACTTCATTTCGATAATCTAATATCTCAACAGTGAATATTCGGATGCTGCAGGACATGTTGAGCAATCGCAGAGTAGATTCAGTTCAGTCTAACCATGTGTGGAGCAGTGGAAACACTGAAATAGTGCACAGACCTGGGGTCTGTGCAAAACAGAGATATGAGATATCAGGCCTGAGTTGACACGTCTGAATGACTGTGTATGCAGGCATTTTCTGGTAAACAAAGGAGGTGTATCTTATTGAAGCAATATGTTGTCTTAAAGACAATACAGACAGACAGACAGACAGACAGACAGACAGACAGACAGACAGACAGACAGACAGACAGACAGACAGACAGACAGAAATAAAGAGAATGAGAGAGGAATGAACAGTTCTCTAATCGGATGGAGCGGTTCTTTCAGAAGGATAGGAATGAGCCAAACCTCCCGGTTATTCACCCCCGCCACTGTAACCCGACTCAACACACCGACATTTGAGGTGAATTACCTTCCACCAAGTCACGGTCAAATTGATTATCCTCAAAATCTCTGTAACGCAGACGCTTTGTTTACAAAATCAAATTCAAGCTGTCTGGCTAGCTGGACCCCCAGCACAATCTGGGACAGATAACACAAAGAGAGAGTGAGGGGGTGACACAAAAAGAGAAAGGGGGTTAAAAGTCAGGGAGAAAGGGTGACCAAGAATGCATGAGAAACGATTTATTATGACTCAATCCAGTGAGAGTATTATGAGAATATAGTCTTGCAGAGCTCCATGTTGGACTGTGGTTGAAGTATACTGGCCCAACTAAGGTGTGATGTTAACCAATAAGGGGAAGAATTGATAGGCTGCTATAGGCTACACTGTAGCCGCTACATATAATCAAATTGTCTACCAGTGCTGCATTTTAAGAGCTTACACTTTCAATTGATGTTTTCTCTTTCTGCTGCTCAGCTCACAAAAAAACATCATGCTGTTTTTTTTCACTGGATCATTGTGACTACTGCGTATGTGTCTTTTCACTGACAACAGCATGTGTCTTTATTGTTGAATTACTGTAACTGTGACACGAAACACTGTGCAAGTCGGGGGAGACCTTATACAGTACATGCAGTAACATCAGTAGTAGCAGTTTTATATGCAATGAGATTGTGTAACATCTTCGACCAAAGCTTCTGTTTTGCTCTTCGATCATCATCTGTTGTCCATTGAGGGCCGGTGGACCACAGCTGAACTTTTGGGCTACAGAGGCTATGCAGACAAGCTCACCTTTGTATCACGGGGGTCGAAGAATATCAATTTCACCTTGGGGGATCGGACTTGGCTCACGTTCCCTCATTCCTTATCAAACTGTCAGATCGTGCTCACTCTTTGCTGATCTGTCTCGCTTTTTATTTTTTTGCCTGAGGGATAACAATGTTACATTGGTTCCATAATAACTCAGCGTTCATGCTGTATACAGTACATGAGCAAGCTTTTCTCCCTGTCAAATCGGTCTGTCAGTCTGTGAGGTGCTGTCTGTGTCGAGTTAGTAAGATTGACGGCTTGGTCAATCCCCCACCCATGTTACCACACTCTGTCAGGCCTGGCTTACATATCCCACTGGGGGTGGTGGGGGGGGGGGGGGGGTAGAGGGATGGAGGGAACTGGGAAACAGTAAAGGAGTTGGCGGGAAGGACAGTGAGGGGGAGGAGACAGAGACAAGGACATGGAGAGATGGAGAGAACGATCTGGAGGAAAGGAAATGATATCTGAGAAGAGAGAGCTAATAAAGCAAAGCGAGGGATGTGGTGTGAGAGGAAGAAGAAGATGGAATGAAAGGACAGAATAATGGTTGGAGGGGGAGACTGGTCAGGATGGAGAGATCAAACAGAGTATCAGAGCAGAGGAAGGGAGACAAATTGGGGAAATTGGATGGGATGAGAAGTAGAGAGTGATAAATGTGGTGACGGAGGAGAGAGGAAAGGAGAAGGTGGGAAACATATGGGATACGGACAGACAGAGACTGTGAAAGATAGAGCAAGGGAGAGAAGGAAGGAGACTATTTTGATGGATGGAGGCGAGAAACGAATGGGTGGCCTTGAGGTTAGGAGTGTGCACGGGGAGGAGAGGTATGAATCAAAAAGAGACATAGATTGAGAGTGAAGAGACTCAGAAGTGGCAAGAGAGGCATATAGTGTTGGATGATGGAGAAAGAAGTGCATGGGGGGATGAAAAGAGGTACAGTATGTGGGACTGGAGATATACGGAGACAGAGGGATGTAAATACATCGGGAAGATGGAGTGATATAGCATGTGTGATGGAGAAAAGATAGGGGGTTATAAAGGCAATAGGAATAAGAGGTGTGATGCACGATTGGGAGTGACAGGGTTTGGCGCGAGGGATGAGGGAACAGGAGAATGGGGAGAAGGTAAATGGGGAGAAGGTAAAAAAGGGATGTGGCAAATAGAAACCATGTGCATTTATGTTATAGTGGGTGAGAGGAGAGAGAAAGGGGTGTTAGGACAAAGAGAGATATACTGTAAGCTCGCCCAGTCAGTGGTATGGTTTCGCTTATCCTTATAGACACCCCCCGTACTTTCACTCTCTGTCTGAGATATCAGAACACGGAAAGTTAATATTTTGCTCATGACAAATACTGTTTCTAACATTCTCTGGTTTAAATTACTCAAAGCTAAACATAACCCAAGAATGACTGTGGGGCCAAAATCCATTGGTCCCTGTATTTTAAATAGTCTACAGTATATGATAAAACAGTAAAAGACCCCTTCAACACAGTTTTGAAATCAGCCTGAGTGAAATCCGCCTGAGTGAATTCCTTTCAATGCAGACGTTTCCAAGGTTCAATCATCCCTTTTCACAAAGCAAAACTATAGGTTCAGGAACAATAAGAACATACTGTATGCAAGTTACAGTACAAGGTCACTTAGGCCCTATGGTGAGTACTGTACCAGGATGTTGCATAAAGATAGTTCTCGTTCTCAGCAAAGCAGCCTTCAGTAAAGTATAATAACATCTGGACCTGTGCAGTTTTGAAGCCATGGCCCGACATTCATGCCTTCTTAAAACAATATCCTATGATTTTTGCTCACTTACTGTATTGAGAATATCACTGGAATATTTACCACCACATTTATATTGGTGAATGACACATCTGTCTTAAAGGGACTACACCATGAATTTTAACTTGTCCTTTTTTGTGTGTTTTTGGTCTCCCCTACCTCTCTTCTATCCCCAAAAATATCCCAGTTTGAGCACTCAGCATATCTGGGGTTTTATGTAAATTGGTCTCAAAACAGGCCAACTGATTTGCCCCCGCCCGTGACGTCACAACCGATACAATCCCTCCTGTTTTTCAGTTGCAACATTTATATATATTTTTTTCTCTTTTTTTTCTTTTTTACCTTTTTCACACAGAACCAGGAGATAACATGCATACAAACTGGCTCAATAGCGCCACCTGCCAAATCAGGACAATGTGGTATTGCAGGCGAAAGTGCTTTATAAGCCAGAGTTAGAAAGTTAGTTGGAATGAGTATATCTGAGGCTTTATTTAGGCTCAAACCTTTTGAAAAACGTTTGAGGGACATAAACAATATGATATTAAATATTAAATATTTTTTTAAATGCATGGTGTAGATCCTTTAATTGTTAATCAGTATGATCAACAAACTTACACATTCTATTTGAACTTTCAACAGGGCAAGTTGTTTGTTATCTTAAAAAAAAAGTTTTATGTGGACAAATTCCTTAATGAGCTGGACTAACAAACGTGATGTTACTTGGATTCAAAAGAAACTACTTCCACAGCACCAATTTGAAGTGCTATATTTGAATTCACATTCACAGCCTGGATAGGACATAGTGATGTATCATGCAATAGTTCTTTGAAATCTGCAGTTCCTTAACCCCATGACCTTTGAAAGACCTTTTGAAGGGTCTAGTTTAACCATGACACATTCATTATCCTCACTTCTAACCATTGACAAGAAGAGCACCACATGTCAAAAATATGAATGAAATGTGCAGCCATTCCACAATCAAATCAATAAATTATTGTGAGACAAATTTCCTCTGAAGTGACTCACCGCTGGCCTGGGGCATGAAGCTGTGTGTACAGTACAGTACATCACTCAGACCCCTGCTGTCTTAGTCTAGAAAACCAGCTTCATGCGAGGATAAACACCTGTTTATCACCACAACGCTGAAAATGTGGAAATGGGATTTGAATCATTTTAATGGGCTTTCGGTTCAGCACGTCAAGGACCACATCAACCGAGAGAAAAGGGAAATGCAAGCTGAAGTTAAATTCACTTTGCATGTCTAATGTCTGTCCTATCACTCAGACCCCTACTGGCTGGTTCAATGTTACGTAACCGACAAAAGAGTGACTAGCGTAAAACTAGTATGAAATAACAACAGATGCTCTTGGTAAATACTGTAAATACTGGAACATGGAAAGTAGATGAAAGGTGGCCACTGCTGGGAGATGAAGACATGACTCACTAACACTCACATTATGATTTAATATATGCAGTAGCAGTAGTGTGGCTTCTCTGCAACTATGTCATGTGGATGCAACCTTCTCCTTAACCCACATATTGCCTGGTAAGGCAGACAGCGTATGGTAAGTAATAAGGCAAGTCAGCATTTGAATCACTCAATATATAAATTGGGCAATAGTTGAGTAAGTGAGCGCCAGAGAGAGAGCGAGAGAGAGAAACACATTGTGCCATCACTCCATCAGACATCAGTACGAGGCTGCGTTCATATGCACCCGGCCAAACTATGTTTTACGATTCGTCAGAGAGAGCGATAAAGAGATAAATGGAGAGAGAGAGTCTCTATGCTCTACTGAGCGTGTTTTGTTGTTGTTCCTGGAAATTAGTTCTTGGAAAGATTTGCTAAATCTTATATACTACAACATGTGATGCATGTCTTTGAAGAGCAACAGTCACTCGGCAACTGCACAAGTTCCACTACGTATTTATTACGTAGTAATCCCTTTAGAGTTATGCTTACTCAGTACAAACTCTTAATACTTAGAAACAGTGCTCTCCAAAGTGAAGAGAATAGCGTGAGATTTGCTGTGAGGAGCTTGAATCCCCACAGCAAAATCCAGGCTATATTCTGATCCAGTGTATTATTAATCAAATAATGACAGTTGTGTACATGGGGGATTGTGACATTGTGACAGAATTGCTGTGTGTGTGTGTGTGTGTGTGTGTGTGTGTGTGTGTGTGTGTGTGTGTGTGTGTGTGTGTGTGTGTGTGTGTGTGTGTGTGTGTGTGTGTGTGTGTGTGTGTGTGTGTGTGTGTGTGTGTGTGTGTGTGTTTGTGTGTGTGTGAGAAAGATGTTTGTCTTCCAAGGAGTGGGACTTCCAGAAGTTGCTGGCAAATGTGTGTGTGAGACTGTGTGTGAGACTGTGTGTGCGTGCATGTGTGCATGTGTGCGTGCGTGCGTGCGTGCGTACGTGCGTGCGTCCGTGCGTCCGTGCGTGAAAGACGCTTGTCTTCCAACGAGTGGGACTTCCAGAAGTTGCTGGCAAATTCCAAGGAGCCCTCAGGAGTGAACTGCAGCATCTCCGAGTCTCCAGAAGGAGTTAGTAAAAGGCTTATAACTTGGCCCGTTCTGTTGGCTAAAGACTGTTTTGCAGAATTTCATGAGCCTCGCTGCCCTCACTGTAGATGCTGTGAATGCCACCAGAGCTCTCAGAGACTCTAGTACCACGAAGCCTCCAGAACAACAACATCTCAGGCCCAGATAGAATTCCTGCTGACAAGTTGTCAATGGTCTGCCAAATCAACAAGAAAGTGAGCATGATGTGCATGCAACTGTGTATGCATATCTATGTTGGTTATTGTGTGTGCGTGCATGCATGCATGCGTGCGTGCAAGCGAGTGTACATCTGTTAGCCATCCAGCCAGTACACACAGCATGGATCAAAGCCTGTTGTCTGCTTTGTCTCTCAGTGGAAGTACTGAGGTGCTATTTCTTGGTTTCTCGGTTGTCTCTCACTCCTTTCTTTGACACTCTTTGACACCCCCCCCCCCCCCCCCCCACACACACACACACACACACACACACACACACACACACACACACACACACACACACACACACACACACACTGCACAGTCACTCTTCTATATTACAACCTTCAATGGAACCACTTGGCCTTCTCCCTTCCCTGTGTGTGAAGTTTTCATGAGAATGTAGTGAGGTGTTTAAAGGCTCATTATTGGAGGAAAAACAACAACATGTTCCTCCTAGGAGAATCAGTCACTCCGCTGAGGATGGACACATTTCTGTAGCCATGATGCTCCTAGGTTTTCTCTACAGTTGTTTTTATAGACCTACAGTATGAGTTTTTCTCCAATTGTAAATGTGAATTTCAGCTGTACAGTATTGCATATATTTTAGATTTTCTTTATTTTCTATCATAATTCTCTGTATCTGTATGTTTATGATTCACTGTTGAAACTTCTTTCCACTTAATGTTCTTGAGGGGTAAAATGTTATCATTTAAACACACAGTTTTGGTAAGTGGTGCAGTGACCTACAGTACTATATGTCATTTAGTATGGCTCTCTTTAAAATCCTATATTTCAGGCCTTATAGAAACAGTAATGTGAAGAATATTTACAGTACATGTTTAAACCTGAGCTACAAATGGAGTGGTGGAGAGTTACGCCAAATTTATACTTTGCTGTATGATGGCATTGCTTGCCAAAAATAACAGCCCTAATGGCAGCCGTATATGTTGATGCATCACATTTCTCTGTTATTTTCAATGAGCAACACCATCGCACCACAAAGTATAAATTAAGCCTCTTTCCCACTGAACAAAAACCCACTAACATCTGGCTTTTATCTTTATTGGGAAAGGTTACAATCGACATTCATTCCCGGGGACAAATGACTCTGCAGTAGTGACCGGTATCTATTGGCAATGATGGAAACATGACACTTGGGTAGAAACACAGATTTTCACCCCTTTTCCGGCATGATGCTATAAGAGAGCTTTTCCATGTAAGGAAGTAGCTAAGGAGAGTATACCAAGAGATATGTGTGAGCCGGGAAAATAATTAATGAGCACAGTTCAGTTCACAGTTCTTGTTCCACAAGATTACAGCATATTGTATTATTTTCATTTAAAATTAAATTTGAATTTGTAATCAGAATCCGCTATTATAACGCCCAGCCCATGCCTTGTCAATCACAATCAATCCCAAAACAATTAATGTCATCGGTTTGGATTGTTGTAAAGCATATTGCCTCTGGACAGCACACGCCTGCCGAGAGAGAGGTTAGATAGACAGAGGTAAAATAATTTAGTGTGTGTTTGTGTGTGTGTGTGTGTGTGTGTGTGTGTGTGTGTGTGTGTGTGTGTGTGTGTGTGTGTGTGTGTGTGTGTGTGTGTGTGTGTGTGTGTGTGTGTGTGTGTGCGTGCGTGCGTGCGTGCGTGCGTGCGTGCGTGCGTGCGTGCGTGCGTGCGTGCGTGCGTGCGTGCGAGAGAGAGGGAGCTACTTGCAAGCACATCACTTTCGTGATATGATGTCGAACGTGACACTAGAAAAAACAACATATTTTCACTCTGATGTAGTACTATAGTGATTGGGGCAACAAAAAAATAATACAAAGGCGCACTCATTTTCTGGCAATGGGAAAAACATAATTGCCTATATTTTGTGCATGTTTTCCCGCATTTAAAACCCCATATACTGTGCTATTTTTTGGTAGGAAAATGGTACTAGGCTTTCTGTTTTTGTTTGCTCTTTAACATAATGAAGTGAAACCCTGGAAGTTTTAGTTCAATGTAATTAATTTCCATACCTCAGTTACGGGTAATTAAACCCTAGATTCCATGGTTTTGGGTTCCCTCAACCCCTGCAGCTACAGGTCAATCTTAGTGCAACACCCAAGCATCCACAGGAACACACTGTCAACTCAGCAGAGGTTGTTTTCACCTATACGTAAGTGTATGATTCACTGCTAATTTACTTCATTTACTGTATTATTCCCAGTGAAAGAGATTAGAGTAACTGCACACATGCAGTAACTGCATGTGTTTTGTTGAAACCTCATACCTCAATTTAGAAGGAATTCAATTGAGAAAACCTGTCTGATTCCTCTCTATTCATGGGTTGACGCTAACAGTTGCCCAATTGCCCCAAGGCAAGTAATGTAAAACTTCTGGTTGACTGAACATTTTTGGATAGTTTTAGGGATAGAGTAGCAACATTAGCAGCTTAGCTTATGACTGCAAGGAAGCATCTACAATATGGGAGCTGTCACATGAAGTGAGAGGTTTTGAAGGAACTTCTTATTCTATCCTCCTAAATGGACTGAACTTTAAAGAGGGTCGCGTGAAACCTTGTTTGGCACCCACCACCCTCCAGTTAGCAGCCTGCTTGTAGTAAGCTGATAGACAAATGGTGGGGAGGTGCTAACAAACGAGACAAATTAACCTCAACTAACCCCATTAGTCTCTGTGGCTGGTAACGGAGCCACACCATGATCCAGGCCTCTGATGTCCTGACACACTCGTGACCCTCCTCAGACTCAGGGTTAGAGAGCTGGTCTATGCTGTTATGGTTGATTAATAGGTATGCATGGACCTGGTATTAAGCCTTTTGGTATTATTAGCACAATACTGACCAAAAAAGGGTACATAAAGTGATAATGTTTATTTTTTTAGAATTAGTATTGATAATGTATGGTGATGATAAGCAAAAGTATTATAATGTTCAAATTCAAAATTCAACTAGCAGATTTCTTATTTCGTCTCATAATACAGTAGTGATGTTGGTCACACATTCACTGTGTTCATCATGTGTTATTCTGTAACATCAGAATGAGTATTCATCTACAGTATTATTTTGTCATGTTAAGGTGTGCATGAAGGTAGACTCGTTGACTAATGGAAACATCTAATAAAAGTTAGTTCAGTCAGCCCTGAACTAATACGGCTGCAAAGTTAATAGGAGTTTGAGGGTTCCTTCCGATAAATAACACTGATGAAGGTTCTATAAAGTCTGACCATAAACCATTGTTGTAATTGCAGTCAGGGTTACTGTGGCGCGCGCGCGCGCGTGTGTGTGTGTGTGTGTGTGTGTGTGTGTGTCTGCGCGCGTGCGCGCGTGGGTGTGTGTGTACCAATTAAAAACTTTCCTGGTGTCAGAAAAGAGGTTAAATTGCAGGTCCTGGGTGGTTCTCATTACTTAGATGACTAAAGTCATGTTACGGTTCAAAAGTGTGTGTGTGTGTGTGTGTGTGTGTGTGTGTGTGTGTGTGTGTGTGTGTGTGTGTGTGTGTGTGTGTGTGTGTGTGTGTGTGTGTGTGTGTGTGTGTGTGTGTGTGTGTGTGTGTGCGTGCGTGCGTGCGTGCGTGCGTGCGTGCGTGCGTGCGTGCGTGCGTGCGTGCGTGCGTGTGTGCGTGCGTGTGTTACTCAGCATCATTAAACATCCAATCCAAATTATGGATTGAGGCTTTCACTGTGAGGTGTACAATTACAGGATTTAAGGGGCCTACTTATAGGGGAAATATAGGCCACGTTCTACTCGTGCTGCGTAGGTTAAAGATCACAGTAACATTACCTCTGGAGTTTGTTAAAAAAAACACTTATTGCATCATCGCACCATAATTGCCTTTCCTGGCAAAATAAAGGTGAAGTAAGTTAATGAAATACTGTGTCATGGTCTGGCTCCTTTTTCATACACAAGGTGTAACATTGCCTTCTCCACTTTTTCCATGCTGTAGGACATTCCCATAAAATGACAGCATTTCTCAGACCACCTACAGACCTGTACTATACATTGTTGAAAATGTCACACAATTCCACACATGCTAAGCTGAAATATTGTGATAACATGCTTCATTGGCACAAAACATTTTCAGATGGGGGGTCCGTGGCCATATATTATCAATTTGGGGGTCCTTGACACAAAAAAGTTTGAGAACTACACTACTGATTTAGAAGGCATTTGTAGAATCGGCCTCAGGTCTTAATGGGTTAAGGTGATTAAAGTGATCTGTTTGATGTTATTTTACCAGAGCTTGCTCGATGCCACACAGAAATACTATACTGTATATGGAGAGTTAGGCCCCATGTGCCACATACATTTTTATATTAAACATATTGTTGATGACTAATAACTAAGAGTGACAGGGAGTTTATGAATGTATAGTTTGTGTGTATGAGTAGGTGTGAATGTGTGTGCATGTACATTATGTGCGTGCACAGTTGGAATCATCTTTCTTGTGGTTGGAAAATGGTCTGGAGAAGTAATCTATGTCGTTTCTCTGAAATACTATTTGCTAGCCCAGCAGCCCACCCAGTTCCCAGGTTGGTGATAAATGCAGAGTTAATCAGCAAAAGCCAAAAGAGACATTTCTCAACCCTCACAGACTGGATTCCCTGAACTGCAATGGTCTGTGTTACTACTGTAAATACTTCATCCTTCCAACAGGATGTCTTTCAGTGACCTGAGGGCAAATGGAAGAAGAGGAACATCCTAAATGTTTGACGTCATTAGGATATAATATTGATGTGGAAGCTTTGGTGTTTTTATTGGTCCCTAACAAGATGATAAGATATATTGTTTGTGTTCAGAGCATATTATCCTCACCATGGAGGCTTTGCATTGCCATAATTAATTGATTAACCACTTAAACCCTAGTTGACCAGGGTCCCCTAAGGCTCTATACTTGGTTGTCTCCTTTTTCCCTTTACACCAAATCTCTGAAAATAGCCGATCTATAATCTCACAACGCAACGTGATGTGAAATCTGCTACTTTTGCCGAACGCTTGCCCCAGAATAGGGACGCTATAGGGTGCATGTGGTTAGGTAAAGTTTCAGTGAAACTGAAATCATTGACTCTCGGTTAAATCCACAAAATTGTTTGCTTCCTGGCAGCGATGGGCACTCCGACAAACACGATTGTCAGTGTGGGAAGCTGGCAGGGGATTGTATCCTTGTCGCTACACTAGCGACCCCTGCTGGTTGGCCTGTTCTTCAGGGAGTGGAGCTGGGGTAGACAGCACGAACCTCACACGCCCGTTACACTCTCCTGATGAAACTCTTCACCATCAGGGGAAAAGAAGCAGATGGTGACTCCATGTGTATCACGCTCCCCAGAACAACAGTGGAGGTTGGCAGTAGGGAGAATTGGCTCCCCAATGACTAAATTGGGGAGAACTTTTTTAAAGTAAACAGTCATTACAAAATGAATGTTCAATTCGAGTTCACTGATAATCTGCAAGTAATGCGATTGGCTGTGGATCAAGTAGTGGGCAGGTTACTTTGGAATTTTGTTTGGAGCAAAAATCCCTCACTTTTTGCGAATCGTTCACTATACCTGCTCAGTGCCCAGGGTTTGTTGCTCAACAGGTGAACAACACCTCGTTTAGGATGGATCTAACCATGCCTGTCTTTCCAACACCACTGGTCCCCTTCAAAACCCTGTTACACAGGAACAAAGTGAACAGCATATGCCACAGAAATAACCCTCTCTATCCTGTCCTCAGCCCACACATGAGCAGGAGACAACACAACACATACTCACGCACTGGACTCAAATCTGTCCCCTTTTCTTTCAAGTGTTATATCAGTGGTGGCTCACTGCAGTCGTTCCTGTCGCCTACTGCAGCTGATAACCACCCTATGAGCAACACACACACACACACACACACACACACACACACACACACACACACACACACGTCACCCAGTCTGGCTCTGTGGGAGACAAAAGATAGCAAGCAGTTTCTTTTCCATTGGGCTTGTCGCACACACACGCACGCACGCACGCACGCACGCACGCACGCACAAACGCACACACACATTTTTCTATGTACTTTATAAGCATACCAGTGACTGAGTGAAACAGTACACTTGTGAGGAGTCCTCCTGACTATCTCATTCAAAGCCACAATGGTTTGTTGTAATCTGTCTCCATTAACCTCTTTCGCAGATTTAGCGTGGGTTTGATATCTACTGTGTGTGAGAAACCCAGACAGGACCACATGGAGAATCCATGGATTCAGTTTAAGGCTGGGCCACTTTCTCTCTTGTTACTCAGGTTATTAAGGGCTTAGGGGTATATTTAGGGATTTGTATTAATGCAGTCTTTGCATAGACAGTCTGTCCACAAAAAGTGGTTTGGAGTAAAAAAAAAGAAAGAAAATTGTTCGCTGAAGAAAGAACACAGATACATTTGCATGTCTCATCGGAGTATGAGCATGGTGAGCCAATCGGCAAAAAATTTAAAGTATGTATGCATTGCATTTAAAAAAAACATACTACATAACTGAATATTTTTGTTACTGAAACATTAACACAAGACTGATATACAGTAATATAATGAAGTCACTTAAATCTGGGCGCATTTTTAAACTCTCAGAGTTTAAAATGTACACAGGATTGTACCGTTTAAGAGGATTATTATAATATCGCAATTATTACTGTTAGGATTATTCGGTGAAATTGCAGTGAATTGGTTGTGTGCATTAGGTCACTATTCCCATTCTTAGAACCTGTGTGTGTGTGTGTGTGTGTGTGTGTGTGTGTGTGTGTGTGTGTGTGTGTGTGTGTGTGTGTGTGTGTGTGTGTGTGTGTGTGTGTGTGTGTGTGTGTGTGTGTGTGTGTGTGTGTGTGTGTGTGTGTGTGTGTGTGCTTGTTTCCTAGGAGAACACTTCCCAATAATAACCCACCCACCCTGACGCAATTACATTATTAACATTAGTGACTTCTGAACCACGCTAACATTATTCAAGTCAAACGTGAAACTGTGAGCCTCAACGCAGGGTAGACATGCCACATCCTGCAACCCCATAATGACTACGGTCTGATTCTTGATCCTGGCAGTAATTTTCAGTGTGATCACTTCCCCTTCTCTAAAGATGAAAATAGTTTTCATACACAGCTGAAACTGTTGTTTTGCATGATTGTCCTCAGTTCACTCCTGGAGAGCAGAGCTCCCCGGTGGAGCATCCCTTATCGTGGCTGTCAGGCGGAAACCTTGTGCGTCCAAAACTTTAACTTTTCAGGAAATCGATTCAATGTAGTTATTAGTTAGTCAAGCAAGCTCTTGTTAATACTTTTCCTTGGTTAAATACTCAGAAAACAGCCACTTTCAAGAAGGCGTCCCTTGGCCATGTCATTAGGTGAACATTTTTCAAAACGTTTCAGAATAAAAAAAAACCAGCAAAAATGGCATTTCTACATGCACGCTCACAGCAAGTAATGATGCAATGTGTTGTGCGCTTTGTGTGACACTGTCATATGAAAGAAAGTATAGAATAAGGCATTCATTTATGAAAAAACATAAAAAAGATGAAATATGAAGATAAAAGGCTTCATCCCGACAGCGACTGAATGTATATGTAATTATGTGCATGTGTACTGTTCTGTATGTGCATTTGAATGTGAGTTTCTAGCATGCCTGTTCTTGGTTGCATGCTTTGCAAGCATGCATGCGTGCGTGTGTGTGTGTGTGTGTGTGTGTGTGTGTGTGTGTGTGTGTGTGTGTGTGTGTGTGTGTGTGTGTGTGTGTGTGTGTGTGTGTGTGTGTGTGTGTGTGTGTGTGTGTGTGTGTGTGTGTGTGTGTGTGTGTGTGTGTGTGTGTGTGTGTGTGTGTGTGTGTGTGTGTGCGCGTGTGTGCGCGTGCGCGTGTGCGCGTGTGTGTGGGGGTCCGAGGAACAGCTGGTTCTCAGATCATTGTTCCATCTGTTTCAGCGCTGGCTCTCTGTGCCTCCGGGCTCTTTGACCTTCTCAGGGTCGAGTGTTGTCAAACTTGCGGTTGAGGGTTTTCACTTTTCATCATGTACAGTGGAAATTGGAGGGATTGCCACTCTCTTTGACACACTAACCTCAACATTGAATCACTTTAACTTCCTTACACTGCCTGTGCCTGTGCATCTATGGCCATAAGCCATCGCCGATATCTTCTAAAATCATTATGCCAGATGTTTGATACTTAAAAATATGTATTTATTAATTCATTAATTACTTTATATCCTATTTTGCCTATGTAGCCTATTTTTTACATAGCCTATATAAAAATGATGAGTGTCTGGATAGGCCAATATCTCTCTGTGAGTCATGCACAAAGTGAGCAGAAGCTCATAAGACAGGAAAATGGAAGGAACAACAGAGCTCACAGGTACATGAGGATAAGAGAGTGAAGAGTGTAAGAGAAGAGGACAGAAGAGAGGAGAGTGGGTGACAGGAGGGGAGGATGTTCCGGTGACTAAAAAGTAAGATTAGTATTGGAGTAGTTCCTGTAGTAATTGTAGGGGATTTCCTCTCTGAGCGACACACGGCTGATTACAGGAGGGCTTTAAACTATATCAAGACTGGTCATGATGCAGAAGGGCGGAGGATGATGAGGATGAGGATGATCATGATGATGGTAATGGTAATCATTGGTCCGTACTGTAGCTTATCAGGAAATTGGTGTATGGTTCGTGACGCCAGTTAAAGCACAGTTCACAGTTCCTAAAAGACAAAGCCCACATGGCACTCATTAGGACAGTCACATGTTAAGATGAGAGAACATGATAGTCCCAGGGGAGTCGAACACACAGGTAAATGTACCTGTTTCTCCTCTGCTTGGGACTAGGATTAAACTGGCTCCACTAGATCAGCCAACCATACCTCAGTGACCATTTAAGTTTGTTTGCGTGAGTGCATGTGTGATTGTGGTCCTACATCTACCTGAGCCACTACAGACAGACTGGCTATTTGGGTATTTTGGTCTCATAAGAGTAAACACATCACTCACACACGCACGCACGCACACACACACACCCCCCCTGACATACGCATATAATACACTAAGGCAAATAAGAATATTTAGGCAAATAATCTCAATTTCTGTGCCAGCTTGTGTCCCTGGCATTGGTGGCAGTAACCGCTAAGCGATGAACAAGCAAGAAAAGATTAACAGTGAATTCTTCCTCTGATGAGACTAGTTGCTGTCCAACTCAGCATGGCCAAGTACAGTTCTGCTTTCCCCAATGTTTTTTAAATGCGAAATGGAGCCCAGATGCGCAATAAAACAGTGGGAACTAGGGGAAGGTGCATGCGTACTGTATGTGTGTGTGTGTGAGTGTGTGTGTGTGTGTGTGTGTGTGTGTGTGTGTGTGTGTGTGTGTGTGTGTGTGTGTGTGTGTGTGTGTGTGTGTGTGTGTGTGTGTGTGTGTGTGTGTGTGTGTGTGTGCGCGTGCGTGCGCACGTCCTTGTGTGTGGTTTACTCAGCGCCAGCTTAATTATGCCAAACTTCAATCAATTGTATCAGTCAGTCATGTTTTAATGCATTGTATTGTTTACTCAGTAATTAACATCAAAATACTATTTCAAAACACTTTTGGTCTCAGCTATCACCGTTACACATGCAGGCCATGTGTACTCTAATGTGTACATGTAAGCCAAGACCAAGCAAAATCTTTTTCACACACTTCTCATCAGTCCACCCTGCTCGGTTTTCCATTGAAGTAGTAGAAGAGGATATAGAGGGACACACAGACCGACCTTTTCTTTCTCCTTTCCACTGGAAAATTAGCTCACGAGACGGACTATGTACGTAAATACACACTAACACATACACACATGGTGTGTGTTTCCGCCTCTGTGGTTGGGACAGAGCCATCTTGTTGCTTATCTGTGTGTGTGTGTGTGTGTGTGTGTGTGTGTGTGTGTGTGTGTGTGTGTGTGTGTGTGTGTGTGTGTGTGTGTGTGTGTGTGTGTGTGTGTGTGTGTGTGTGTGCAAGGGGGTGTGTGTGCGTGAGTGTGCGTCAGAAGAATGGAGCCAGTGTTGCTAAATACACATGCCTGTACACACACACAAACATACACGTCCATACTTTATCAGTAGAAGTGCCTGTCTCCGTGCCAGAGGCGTTGAAAGAGTGTAGGCGTATTTAGGACGTGTTTCATTTAAGATGAAGCCGGTGTCTACCATTTTACTTTGTTTACTGTTCGTTCCATGAGTTCATATCTGAACCAGCCGGCTGGGCTTCACTCCTTGTTTACAGACTTTGCATCCAGTCAGGCCAGTGATTTGAAGCAAGGATGTCACCCAGCACTTCTGAGCCATTTCTGGTACAGTCCGGCCAAGTCACACCAAAGTACTGACTGCTTGGGAAACCTCTCATAAAGCTTTGTATAACGATACCACAGTGCATACTAAAGTAATGATCTCCTGGAACGAGGGAAATTGTGAAATAATATCACTCAAGTGATTCTTGCAGTGAATTTAATGTTTTTTATTGACAGTTTCTTTTTTTTTCTTTTTACATTTAACCGCTTTAACCCATCGTCCCTATTATAGGCAAAACGTTTCAATTTTTTTCAAAAACCTTCAACATTTTTCCCGCACACACAGTCATATAGTGAAGTATACATCTGGATTAAGTGGTTAATAAACATTTACTTCTACTTATAATTTATTATAATCTGCTTAATGAATTATAGTTATAAGCACTCACAAATACTCATAGCACATTATAATGCATTTTATGACTCATAAGGTCAAGTACTATAATACTTCATAATTGCTGGACACCCACAGACTTTTCTTTTGGCAAGGATTATCGTGCATTATACTTCTCATTGTTGTAATACATATAATAATTGTATAATGTATACTCACTGTTATAATGCATTATAGTGTGATTATAGGTCACTATAAGTGGGTATTCGGTGATTTGAATGAAGCAATGACATTCCTGCAGGTATCGGCAGAAGCTTTGGTGTTGATCTTGCATAGATTTAATGCAATTCTTTTCACTTTGCATTAAACACTTCATTACTTGAAGTGTGTGAGTCTTTTGGCTCATTCCCATCAGATCACCTGTTTCCATCTGGTTCCGTTACTGCATTTTCCTTGGTCACTCCATTCACCTGCATGTCCTCTCTCACCGCATCCGTAAACCTCCTCTTTGGCCTTCCTCTTCTCCTCTTGCCTGGCAGCTCCATATTCAGCATTCTTCTCCCAATGTACCCGTCATCCCTCCACTGACTGCACGCGTCCAAACCATCTCAACCATGCCTCTCTTATCCCCAAACCTTCTAACCTGGGCTGACCCTCTAATGTAGATTTTTTTATATTGTCCCTTGTCCCTCCTTGTCACTCCTAATGCAAATTGTAGCATCCTCCAGCTCGCCCTCCTGTCTGAACAAACAAACAAATAGCAATGATTATTGTCGGAATATAGAGCTTTATCTTTTTAACAATAAACTTTTGTCTTTAAATATCACTTGCAGCACCTTTAAGCAGTCAAGTAAATGGAGTGGCAAGAAAAAAACAATTGCTACAAACATCTGTCTAAGTAACGTAACGTATCGTCTAAAATAATATACAGTACTCGTGGACCATAAAACAACATACATCTATCTATCTGTTAGTTAATAAAACATCTACTGATGCGCAAACTTGGACACATCATCAGAGTCACTGGGTGTGTTGGGTCTTGCAACAGACACCCTCCTCCAGGCAACCCGACCAAGGCTGATCAGACTCCGGCCTGTGTCCAAGTGGCATGCTATAGTGCCCCCACTGTCTCTTGGGGGCTTAGGGTGGCAGGTGAGCTGTTAGCAGCGGGTGTTGGATACACTAGGAGGCTCACTGTGGGTTGCGTCCGGGCCTTGCTCCTCCTGTGTCTGACCAGAATTGACTTCTCTGCGTTGTGTCATGTCATTCTGCCGGATTGGATGTATTTTGTAACCCTACTGTACTTGCAGGTTTTAAATAACATACAAAGCATACAGTATGTGAACAATTAGCCATCATACATCTGGATAACACAAATGTCTAGTCAAAATTGGCATGCAAATACTGATACAAATTAATGAGTGCTAGGGGGTGAGTCTGAAGAGGTAAGTAGTCAGATTGCAGCAGAGGAGTGTGTCTTGAGTCAGAGTGATGTATGGAAGGGAGGGAGAGACTATTGTTAGCTAAGTGCAGGGAGGGGTGTGGAGTGGATCGTGTCCTGAAGGTACGGGGGGTGCTTTGCCCTTGGTTGCCTTGTAGGTCATCACCAGTGTTTTGAATTTGATGTGAGCAGCAACCAGTAGCCAGTACAAAAAAACTCATGGCACAACTCATCTCACTCCATGGTAAAACATGGTCTTAGTGTATGCTTATCACACAGTTGCTACCCGGCCTATCAGTTAGGTACCAGGTATACAATGTAAGTACCAGTTTACCAGGTTGCTACCTGGTATATATAGCAGGTACAGTAGATACGTGAGTATGAAAGGTACAGTTGGTACCAGGTACTGTTACTATGTGGTATACCAAGTACTGTAGTGTCAGGCAGGTACCATTTATCATCACCCATGTTTACCAGGTAGGTACCAGGTATACTGTATGGTGTATGTAGGGCATAGTTACTAGCCTATGATCTGATGAAGACTGGTTTTCAATCAAGCTTTTTTAATCAATTTAGCCATGCTATTGAAGTTTGTCTTTGTTGTGAAATTATTTTATTGAGTTTTCAAATAAACAAATACGATCTATAATCACACCACACCACAACTCTCCCAATAAATAAGAATGGCTTTTTAACCACATATTTTTCCTGTCCTCACATCTAAGTTCTCTTTGTTTTTTTTACTTGTGCTTTTGTTTCCTTTGTTCTAGCTATATATATTTGCATGCACAATATTTTTCTTACTGCAGAGTACCCAGTATTTCTCCTCGACTCCTTCTATTTTATCATGTTGGTTTATCACTGCATCACCATATAATGTAATGGCAACTCTTTTAATCTGTAAAGACAAAGTGAGGCTATTCTACTTATTCCCTTATGCTTCATCCAAGCATGATCCTTACCCTAAGTGCCCAGCATCTGGAAGGGTGTTCCTCCCACAGTCACTGGTCTGTCTGGATGTCATATCCTTATAGCCTCACCCCCATACCAGAGAATGGTCCTTTGTAATCTCTCCTGTTCCACTGGAAGAAGACAGAGAGGCCATACAGTCTTATCTGGCTGACGGCTGGTCAGTGAGATATAGCTGAGCTTGCATGCATCATGGAACAACTGTTGACACATGGTCGGTGGCAGAGCACATCATCAACACATCATTCTGTGTGTATTTCTCTCCAATGTGAGCTACAGTAACTGTGCCTTGACCAGGGTGAGGCTTTAGAAATATTAGCTCAGTGTGTAGGTATGTTTGTGTGATGAGGAGGTCAGGTGAGTTGTGTTTAGGAACTGGTGGCTAAATGTTGGTCAACCAGCTGAACTGGGATGTTCAAGGTGCTTTATTGCAACATGCACATACAACACATCTGATAGCAACATTGCAGGCATGTGACATGCTGCCTTTCCTCAACTGTGTGTGTGTGTGTGTGTATGTGTGTGTGTGTGTGTGTGTGTGTGTGCGTGTGTGTGTGCGTGCGTGCGTGCGTGCGTGCGTGCGTGCGTGCGTGCGTGCGTGCGTGCGTGCGTGCGTGCGTGCGTGCGTGCGTGCGTGCGTGTGTGCAAGTCTGAGTTGAAGTGAGATACAACTTCTGCAATCAGCATGATGTCACTATAGGTGTGACCCTGCTGTCAGGATCTCTGCCATATCCGA